>NC_064635.1:196287568-196615484 GCF_023864275.1 Schistocerca cancellata
GTAAATGGGAATATCCTATAGCTCTTTTTGAGCAGCTACAAAGTTATTGAAGTTACAATCCTATACAATAACTGCAGTGTAAGAACTTAAACCAGGCGACATTGCAAAATGGTTGTGGTTTTGTGTATGAATTTTGAATAGGGTGCATGACGGAAATACAACCATCAGCTAACTTTCTTTTCGGACGAATCACGGTTCCACCTACGTGGATACATTAATTCACAAAATAATTGTTATTAGAGTTCTGAAAAGCCTAATGTAACACACAAGGCACCCATGCATCTTCAAAAATAGGTGTTTGTGCTATTAGAGTATAACAATAATAGGCCCTATTTCTTTCCAGGATATAATTACCAGTGAGAGAGATGCGGAAAACATTTTGCAGTCTTTTTTTGGCCAATTAACTAGAGCTTTGTGTCAGAACACACAGGAAATTTGTGATGAGTTTCAATAAAGAGTTACCACTAATAACAAATAGTATCCTCATTCGCCTGATGTAACCCTTACAACTTTTTATCTCTGGGAGGCATTAAATGGGAAAGTGCACAGGTCAAATTCACATGCTTTATGTTGTTGTCATGGTCTTCAGTCCTGAGACTGGTTTGATGCAGCTCTCCATGCTACTCTATCCTGTGCAAGCTTCTTCATCTCCCAGGACTTACTGCAACCTACGTCCTTCTGAATCTGCTTAGTGTGTTCATCTCTTGGTCTCCCTCTATGATTTTTACCCTCCACACTGCCCTCCAATGCTAAATTTGTGACACCTTGATGCCTCAGAACATGTCCTGCCAACCGGTCCCTTCTTCTTGTTGAGTTGTGCCACAAACTCCTCTTCTCCCCAATTCTATTCAATACCTCCTCATTAGTTATGTGATCTACCCATCTAATCTTCAGCATTCTTCTGTAGCACCACATTTCGAAAGCTTCTATTCTCTTCTTGTCCAAACTATTTATCATCCATGTTTCACTTCCATACATGGCTACACTCCATACAAATACTTTCAGAAACGACTTCCTGACACTTAAAATCTATACTCGATGTTAACAAATTTCTCTTCTTCAGAAACGCTTTTCTTGCCATTCCCAGTCTACATTTTATATCCTCTCTACTTTGACCATCATCAGTTATTTTGCTCCTTTACTACTTGAAGCGTCTCATTTCCTACTCTAATTCCCTCAGCATCACCCGACTTAATTCGACTACATTTCATTATCCTCATTTTGCTTTTATTGATGTTCATCTTATATCCTCCTTTTAAGACACTGTCCATTCCATTCAACTGCTCTTCCAAGTCCTTTGCTGCCTCTGACAGAATCACAATGTCATCAGCGAACCTCAAAGTTTTTATTTCTTCTCCATGGATTTTAATACCTACTCTCAATTTTTCTTTTGTTTCCTTTACTGCTTGCTCAATATACAGATTGAATAACATCGGAGAGAGGCTACAACCCTGTCTCACTCCCTTCCCAACCGCTGCTTCCCTTTCATGTCCCTCGACTCTTATAACTGCCATCTGCTTTCTATACAAATTATAAATAGACTTTCGCTCCCTGTGTTTTATTACCCCTGCCACCTTTAGAATTTGAAAGAGAGTATTCCAGTCAACATTGTCAAAAGCTTTCTCTAAGTCTACAAATTCTAGAAACTTAGGTTTGCCTTTCCTTAATCTTTCTTCTAAGATAAGTCGTAAGGTCAGTATTGCCTCGCATGTTCCAATATTTCTAGGGAATCCAAACTGATCTTCCCCAAGGTTGGCTTCTACTAGTTTTTCCATTCGTCTGTAAAGAATTCACGTTAGTATTTTGCAGCTGTGGCTTATTAAACTGATTGTTCGGTAATTTTCACATCTGTCAACACCTGCTTTCTGTGGGATTGGAATTATTATATTCTTCTTGAAGTCTGAGGATATTTCACCTGTCTCATACATCTTGCTCACCAAATGGTAGAGTTTTGTCAGGACTGGCTCTCCCAAAGCCGTCAGTAGTTCTAATGGAATGTTGTCTACTCCCGGGCCTTGTTTCAACTCAGGTCTTTCAGTGCTCTGTCAAACTCTTCACGCAGTATTGTATCTCCCAATTTGTCTTCATCTACATTCTCTTCCATTTCCAGAATATTGTCCTCAAGTACGTCACCCTTGTATAGACCCTCTGTATACTCCTTCCACCTTTCTGCTTTCCCTTCTTTGCTTAGAACTGGGTTTCCATCTGAGCTCTTGATATTCATACAAGTGATTCTCTTTTCTCCAAAGGTCTCTTTAATTTTCCTGTAGGCAGTATCTGTCTTACCCCTAGTGAGATAAGCCTTACATTTGTCCTCCAGCCATCCCTGCTTAGCCATGTTGCACTTCCTGTCGATCTCATTTTTGAGACGTTTGTATTCCTTTTTGCCTGCTTCATTTACTGCATTTTTATATTTTCTCCTTTCATCAATTAAATTCAATATTTCTTCTGTTACCCAAGGATTTCTACTAGCCCTCGTCTTTTTACCTACTTGATCTTCTGCTGCCTTCACTACTTCATCCCTCAGAGCTACCCATTCTTCTTCTACTGTATTTCTTTCCACCATTTGTGACAATTGTTCCCTTATGCTCTCCCTGAAACTCTGTACAACCTCTGGTTTAATCAGTTTGTCCAGATCCAATCTCCTTAAATTCCCACCTTTTTGCAGTTTCTTCAGTTTTTATCTACAGCTCATAACCAATAGATTGTGGTCAGAGTCCAAATCGCCCCTGGAAATGTCTTACAATTTAATACCTGGTTCCTAAATCTCTGTCTTACCATTATATAATCTATCTGATACCTTCAGTATTTCCAGGATTCTTCCATGTGTAGAACCTTCTTTTATGATTCTTGAAGCAAGTGTTAGCTATGATTAAGTTATGCTCTGTGCAAAATTCTACCAGACGGCTTCCTCTTTCATTTCTTAGCCCCAATCCATATTCACCTACTATGTTTCCTTCTCTGCCTTTTCCTACTCTCGAATTCCAGTCACCCATGACTATTAAATTTTTGTCTCCCTTCACTACCTGAATAATTAATTTTATCTCATCATACATTTCATCAATTTCTTCATCATCTGCAGAGCTAGTTGGCATATAAACTTGTACTATTGTAGTATGTGTGGGCTTCGTGTCTATCTTGGCCACAATAATGTGTTCACCATGCTGTCTGTAGTAGCTTACCCGCACTCCTATTTTTTTATTCATTATTAAACCTACTCCTGCATTACCCCTATTTGATTTTGTATTTATAACCCTGTATTCACCTGACCAAAAGTCTTGTTCCTCCTGCCACCGAACTTCACTAATTCCCACTATATCTAACTTTAACCTATCCATTTCCCTTTTTAAGTTTTCTAACCTACCTGCCCGATTAAGGGATCTGACATTCCACACTCCGATCCGCAGAACGCCAGTTTTCTTTCTCCTAATAACGACATCCTCCTGAGTAGTCCCCGCCCGGAGATCCAAATGGGGGACTATTTTACCTCCGGAATATTTTACCCAAGAGGACGCCATCACCATTTAACCATACAGTAAAGCTGCATGCCCTCGGGAAAAATTACAGCTGTAGTTCCCCCTTGCTTTCATGCTTTAGATGAACTTAAAACTAAGTTCATCAAGAAATTGCTGCCATTTCTCACAGAGAACTGTAGAGTGTAATGAGGAATTTTTCTGAGTGTTTCTAAGATATGCTTGAACAATGATGGAATGCAGGTCTAGCAACTCCTTCCTTAATTTACATTACTAATTTACTTTTCTTTTTGAAAATATTATTGAAAGGATAGATTGTTACTCATCTAATAGTGGAGATACTGAGTCACAGACAGGCACAACAAATAGACTACTAAACATGTAAGCTTTTGGTCAGAATGCCTTCTTCTGAAATAGACAACACACATACACACATTCACACAAATGCAGCTCACACACATGAGCAGTGTCTCTGGCTGCCCGAGACCAGACTGTGAGCAAAGTACATGATGGGAGAAGCAATCTTGGTGCTGGCAGTAAGGAGGAGACTGGGGCGGGGAAGGGAAGGGAGAGAGGGTATGATTGAGGGTCAGTAAAGTGCTGCTTGTGGGAGCATAGTGAGATGAGATAGTGAGAGGGTAGGGCAGCTAGATACAGTTGGGAGATTAGATGGAGGGGTAAGGGTTGGGGAGGGGGGGGGGGTGATGGGCAATGAAAAAGGTGGGAAGTAAAAAGACTGTGGGTGCACTTGAGGAATAGAAGGCTGTGTAGTGCTCTGGAGTGGGAACAGGGCAGGGGAAAGGTGGGTGAAGGACAATGTGTAATGAAGGTTGAGGTCAGGAAGGTTACAGGAACGTAGAATATGTTGCAGGGGAGTACCCGAGTGCACAATCCTTCCTATCAATAGCAACTTTTCTGAACAGTTCAGGTGGAGACTCTTCCTGCAATATATCCTACATTCCTACAATCCTGTTGGTCTCAGGCTTCATTAGTCATTGTCCTTCTCTCACCTATCACCTTCCCTGCCACCACTCCAGCACTGCACAGCCTTCTATTCCACAAGCAGACCCACAAGCTTTTTACTTCTAACCTTTCTCACCCCCCCCCCCCCTTCCCATCTAACCTTCAACTGCACCTAGCTGCCCTACCCTCTCTCCACCTCATCCCTGTATGCTCCCACAAGCTGTACCTTACCATTCCCTACCCTGTACATGCTATCCCTCCCCTTCCCCACCCCATTCTTCTCCTTACCACCACCACCCAGACTGCACAGTTCCTCGCCGTATGGCCTCAGCAGATACAGACAGTGGTCACATGTGTGTGTGTGCTGAGTTTGTGTGAGTGTGTGTGTGTGTGTGTGTTTTGTCTGTTTCAGAAGAAGTTCTTCTGGCCGAATTTGTTGTGCCTGTCTGCGACTCAACATCTCCGTTATATGGTGAGTAGCAATCTGTCATTTTCACAATATTGTCATTATTCCATCCTGGATTTTCCATTGTTTACTTTTCTTTTGTCATTATTCCATCCTGGATTTTCCATTGTTTACTTTTCTTTTGAAGTCTTTATGTTACTTACGTTAGAAATAATTGACACAAAAAGCCATACTACATTTACTGCGGACCTCTTTTCACCCACATTGCGAGCACAGCAGCCAGCCTTACTGGCCAGCCAAATGCTGCGAAGGTGATTACAGTAATGGCTGATCACTCTGTAGTAGTAGTCATCATCACAACCTTGTACAGTTCCCCCACATTGACAGATTCTGCTTGGGACAGAAGTTATCTCCATCTTCTCGAGTCTTACCACTGTGATTCCAGTTAAAATAACTATTTATTTGCACAATAAAATGAAATTATAATACACACCTGTACATTTTTTCTGGCTCGTTGCAGTGGATGTGATGAACACAAACAGAAGAGTGACTACTCAAAAGTTTAGTGATATTTTTAATAGAATTTATATTTTACAACCTCAGTTACAGCCTCACACTACTCCCTTCCTAGTGATATCGTTGAGGTATTTCTTTGGGAAGTGCACTGTATGGTCACACTGAGTAGCTCATTGGATTGCCTGATGACATTGTGAAGGCTTGATGATTGGAGCAGGTAGTTAACTTGGAAGTTGAGGTGGGGAACTGGAATCAATATTCTTCAGCAGGAAGGTTGGTCTGTCAATGGTAATGGTCTTCTGACTATAAGGTGTTTCAACAACAAAATATTTTACAAAGCATGAGTATACCAATCCTTCACCTATAAGTTGGAGAGGTTTCCTCTAGGCATCATGTCAAGTTCAGGATGGATGGAGATAGATGTAGCACAGTGTCGAATACATATTGGTTACGTTATGCCATTTATTGCTTTAAGTGGAAAATGAAAACTGGAGTGTCACACTACACTGCTGTAGGGCCAAAGAAACTGGCTGGAAGTCCAGTCATCATGCAGTATGGCATTTCTGCAGTAGTGGTGTAATATCCTGGAATCATTTAAGCATACAGACCCATTAAAATTTTTAATGAAAGTGAAGCACTTAATGCTGCCTTCTTGTTGTGATGCCACCATTCAACTTAGCCATTCAGTGCTGGGTGGTAAGCAGTGATTTTGATGTGTTGTTTACCCAAGCCCCATGTGAGGTGAACGATAAACTGACAAACTGCCATCCACTATAAGTGGAGATGTTTTCTGGGACTCCAAAATGTGCAATCTGTGATGATGGGAGATTGCTGGCAACACTTTCTGCAGAGATGTCCTTCACTGAAACTGCCTCTGGCTAATGTGAAGCCCTGAGAGGAAGGTAATGGTCCCACTAGACCAACGTGGATATGTTTGAAGCAAATTTTCTCGTTCCAGCATGGCAATGTACAAACAAGTTGACATAGCTGCCGCATGCATTACAGTGACTTCAGCAAGAACAGAAGACTCTTCTGCAATCTGTGACCCACCTGGACATTGCCCTATCCCATGCTTTCCAGCAACTTCAGCATCAACAGCAGCTTTTACTGCGAATGTGGACCAGGTGAGGACAATTCTGCCACCACTATTTCAAGAATTTGATGAGAAGACAGAGCTGTGGCCTGCCTTCATCACAAGATTGGAGTAAAACTTGGTGGCCCCCACAGTTCAAGGTGACACATACCAAAGAGTTTTCAATTAGCCTACCGCTGTGCTCACGCCTCTCAAATTCTTCAACATCTCAATACCGGTGTAGATCCTCATATGTTACCATATATCCACCTCAAATCCAAACTTATTGAGTACTATGCTTCATAAACCAATTTCAGGGCTGAAGTGCATGTTGCCCTTCACAAGTTATCTTCCACAATGCCCCTATGTGCTGCAGTGGACAACAGTGATTGAGTGCAGGTTCCCACGCAGATGTCGTCTGCCAGCTCCAGCATGCAACAGTGATCATGTGTGCATTCCCACTCCCAATTCATCTTCCGAAATGCTCCTCTGTGCTCTAGCACTCGCTCATACCTTCAAGTCATCTTCTGTGACACAACTGGACTCCCTGCCCAGCCTTCATTCTCTGGTGCCATCTTCTCAGACACTAATGGGCTCTTTGCCAGTCCTCTGTGCTCATATGCATGATAACAATTCCTAGGTGTCTCCCACAATGCAACTGAACTCTCTGGCAGTCATCAATACCCTTGCGCAATATCACAATCCTACACTGTTTTCACAAACAGCCTCTTCCAGTCCTCAGTGCACATAAAACACAATGACAATTCAAAGTCATTCGCATCGCGGTGGGACTCCCTGCTGGACTTCACTGATCATATGTACCATCACATTTCCATGTTGCCTTCAATGATGCCTGGGCCCCCCATCTGGTCCTTCCACGCTATCAGCCTCTTAGATCTCCACCGCACACTCCACTTCCTAGGACGTCGATTGTATTAATCCTGTGACACCGCCACCAGGAAATTCGTGAACACCAGAGCTGTAGCTACAATCAGTACATGCTAGTAGCGCTTGGCATTCACCAGCGTGGCAATAAATTTACCATAAGGCCAAATTATGGCAGTGGTGTGACATGCAAAGGTGTGCGCTAGCAAAAAGAGACTAATCAGTGGGAGCTCAGCTACAGAATGGTGCAAACACTTCTCTATGTGTCTGATTATGCTTGCCACAGGCCGTGTGGGTCAAGCTTAATGTGAGCTCCTCACAACACATACAGGTTTATTTAGTCAACACTGTCCATTTGTCTACCTCAATTCATTGCGGACACAAAGTACAAGGTACCCTGCAGGTCTGGAAGATGGTTATTGGTTTTGTTCACTCATAAATCCATCATTTTCTTATGGTTACATGATCAGACAATGTGCTCAAGCTGATCTATTGCACAATGCCTGTTACTGCGATCACACGATCCGAGAGCATAGAGTTTTGCTATCAGAAAACATTGTTAAGTGGTAGCGTATTCCTTTATGACAAATAAATGTACTGTTGTGCAGACACGTTCTTTGTCAGTAACCGTCACCACACCTACAACCTGTGTACATTGCATGGTTCTGGCAAAGAAGCTACACCACTACCTTCTAAGCAGCCATCCTACACATTCCTGCTTCAGTCATTACCTATTTTAAATTCAGTGGAAGTCCATAAAGCTTCAGCTGCCAAAGGACCAGCATACATCCTCTAAGAACAACAATTACACTTTTACTCCCATTCATTTCAAGAGTCTTTCGCATTGCCACACATCCTGTGGGTGCAACAACTTTTTCGGTGACCCTCACAAAGTGTTCTCTGATATTTCCTTCAAATTCTGTGACTCCCTACGATGCCGCTTCCAACTCGCCGTCCTTTTCCAGGCATATCCTTTCATCCACAGCTTGCTTCCTTTCTGGTGCCTCCTACATGTGTTTTCACCATGCTGCCCCTACTCCAGTCGATGGCAACACTTCCCTGCTATTGGCTGATGCTCCTGGCGGCCTGTCACTTTCTGTGATAAGTGATGTTGCTACTACACATTCACGTATTGATACTCTAGTTCCAGTCCTAGTACCTGCACCCCTTCAATCTGATACAGGGGAGGCAGACCGTTTGAGGATGATACTCAGTCCTCCCACCACAGCAGCAGCACAGGACCAAATGCTTTCTCTTACTCTGTCACTTTTTACCCACTAGACAGATCAGACATCGTATTACTGTTCTGCGAACATCCCTCTGCATATTCCAAGTCTGCCACCTGCTGACAACTCCCTCTGCACAGCAAGTGAGCTATCTGGGCCGGGTGCTGACCACTGTTGCCACCAATCACCACTGTATGTTGCTGCCAGCACCGTCATCAAGCTTTGGGGCAGCTACATATCTGCAGCAGGGACTCATTCGTTTTGTGGTGTTGGCCGTCATCATGCTTTGTGTTCTTACCTTTTCCTTCTCTAGTTACAAGTTCTTCAGGGACAGTCATCTTATATTGGACACTGTCGCCCCCTTGTTCGACTTCTACTCATCTCAGCAATTTCACTTATTTCACACAGAAGACTCGGTAAGATGCCACCCATCTGCCTATGGTCCACATTGATTTGGTCAAATGACACAATTCCTTCACTAAACAAAAACTTGATCACTTCCAGGGTCCTGTTCCCTCCTACGGGTCACACACTGCTATTCCTCAGGACTGCCTATGAAGATCTCCGGCGGATCTTCCTTGTTTCTATGGTTAATCTCTCTTGGAAATCAACCTCCAAAAGAGGTCTGTTCTGAAGCACACACCCGCCATCACCGTTGAGTGCTCTGTCTGTGATAGACACTTTATTTTTTCTCTTTCCATATCTATATGGCTCCCATTCATACCAGCTACAGTTCTTGCAGCCACACCCCAGCCATCAAGTGTCCTGAGGGTTCTTCAAGTCCTTGGGTCAACGAGTCCTGGGACAGGGACACAGACACCAGGCACCCACACTCATGGACATCTCCAATGACTCCTAGGCGTCTCATATGTTTGGATGCCACCATCAATGCAGGGACCTCAGTCCGAAAGGTCGCACTGCCATATCTTCCCTCATGGAAGAAGGACCTGGGGTCTCCATCTGACTACAAGAGGGCTCCACCATCCTTTCCCTGAAGCAGGGGTGGGTAGGCAGGAGATTCTGCATCCACAGGCTTCACCTGCGACCACAGCTACCCACATCACAGACATGGTTGACAAGCTGGCTGCATTGTAGATCTGCACAGGTCACTCCCTGGGCAGACCCTGATCTCAAAAGTACAGCAAGCACAGTATATCTGCCACAAGAAGCCAGATTGTGTCCACAACACAGTGGTCTGTTTTGAAGTAGAACTCCAGCTGGCACTGTAGAAACATGTGATACTAGCTTCGCCATGAAGGGAGCCAGCCTTGAGACCAGCGGGGCAGTCACATACCAGATGACAGTGGGAGCACTATTTTGCTATCTTCAGCAACAACATTGCTTTCATCCTGTCTTTGATCTCTCTTGCCACTTGTGTAATTCTGTCATACATCACTACTGTGAGGCAATTTCTGCACCTTCTTCTCTCTCCAACCACCCTCAAACAACTTACCTCATACAGAAAACTTGATCAAAGGAGAACATGAATAATTTGGAAATATTATCAAATCATACAGATACTTCAATACGGACACATTCAATACATTTTTATATTATGCTAATTTTTTATATGAAGCTGAGCATGCCTAATGCAGTAATGAAATGCTAATCTAAGATTTAATTAATAATTCATTGTACAAAGCACAAAAAAATTATACAGTACTACTATATTACAGTATACCTTAGTTATTCATGTCTATAAAATGTACAGTTCTGACAGTGCTGTTATGTGAAAGAGGTGATTGTTGTTATGTTAAACAATGGTTTTACCCGGGAAGGTCAAGCATTCCAAAGTAATGCACAACTTGCACACTATTTTCCTCACTAGTGCGCAATGAAAAGATAAAGGTAATCAAGGCAAGTGAGAAAGACAAACTTTGTGTGCAAAAAACTGTTGCATTTCAAATGCATTAAAACAAATATATATCTTTAAGAAACAATAACATAATACAGGGTGAACGGATGATAGGGAACAGGCAAAACAGACAGGAAATGAAGAAATCACAAGATAATCTGGGAGTGTTTCATAAGTGCATGGGCAAAACCCTTACCTTCGGCTGGACCCATGCTGCAGAGCAGGATTCTGAAAGAGCTTGGGAATATGGAGTTTAAGGCATCCACAGGATGGATGGACAGTTTTAAAGCTAGCAGGACATCATGTAGCAACAGAATGGAGGACAATACTGCCCAACCTAACTCAGAATTATGACCTAAAAGACATGTTCTGTGTTGGTGAAACAGAACTCTTTTATCAGACACTGACTTCAAAATTCTCTAGCAATTTGAGGTGAAAAGTGCATTGGCAGAAAAATGTAACATGAAAGACTCACTAAACTGCCATATGGAAACATGTTAGGTGAACTGGAGATGACTGGAAAGATGAAAAACTCTGTTGTTTCAAAAACGTAAGACATCAGCAAGCTTCCAACCACATATCACAGCAATAAAAAGGCACGGATGGTGAGTGGTCTTATGGAGGAGTGGCTGGGCTCTTTTAATGCCATAATGACAAAAAGGAAGTCATGAACGTCTACTTTTCCTAAACAATGCAACCTGCCACCTGATAGTCAAGTCATCGAAGGTGAAATTGGCTTGGTTCCCACCGGGTTCAATCAGCCTCACATAATCCATGGACCAGGCAGTTTTTTACACATTCAAGTCCCATTATAGGTGATTATTGATGTAGTCTCTTATCTTTAGTGTTGATGAACCCATAAGTGTATCTGCTCTTGCACTGGCAGTTTGTGTGCTGAGTGTAATAAACTGGATTGGCTTGACACTAAGGGAAATACAGGCCGAAACAGTTACCAAGTGTTGCAAGAAAGCAGGGTGAACAATACATTTCTGTATTCATTGAAGCTCAAGAAAATGCAGGTTCAGATGATTACATTTGAAGTGATGACTTTCTGTCAACTCACTCCACTTTTATTTTGGCAACAGATCTAAAGGCCTGGCTAGACAGAATCCGGCCTGCTGCTGAGACGGACGGCGCAGCGGGAGGCCGGGCCAGTCAGTGGCCAGGTGCAGAAATGAGTAGCTCGCACTAGCGATACGAAATGGCACCAAGAAGAGATGTTGGGTGCACGACATTAATAGCAAGAGAGAAAGCTTAGGAGAATACCATCGTCTGTGTATTGATCTAGAGTCTGACGAAAATAGGTTCTTCAAATATTTTCGTATGTCATGAAAATGTTTCAAGGAACTGCATCACCTGATAAAGAGGTAGCACCGAGAAGTGCACAACGAACTGGAGAAAGCCAATTGATACAAGGCACAGACTAGCCATTTGTTTGAGGTAAGTTTTACCATTTGTGGCCTCTTTGTGCTTCAAACAGAAGTCATATAATTTATTCCATTTCAGTTTTGCTGTATCATATGAAAGGTTCGGTGGAAGAAAGTGCTATCCCACAATGTAGTTATGAGTGGAGTGATAAATTTATCTGCAGTGTTTACGAATACAGCAAACGATAGTAACATCTAGTTCTGTATGTCCCGCTAGAGAGAACTTTCTACTTAATAGATTGTTTTGTTTCATTGTATTCATAACATTGTCGTTGAATTTAAACAAACATGTCTTTGGTCATTAACTTATCTATTCATTCTATCGGCATAATTTATTTTAATCTTTTCCAGATACTTGACTACAGGCTACAGTCACCAGACCATAGCTTTTTCATTTCGGTTAGGATGATCAACAGTCTCAGAAATTGTGAAACAAGTGTGCCACGCAATATGGACTGTTCTACAACCCAAGTATTTCCCTACTCCTACAACAGAGATGTGGAAGAAATCTGAAGAAGGATTTCTAGAACTTTGGGGGTTTCCGAAATGCCTTGGAAGCATAGACGGAAAGCATATCAGGTTAAAATGCCCGAAGGATAGTGGATCCCAGTTCTTCTGTTACAAACAATTCTTTTTGCTGGTTCTCCTGGTGATCGTTGATCCATACTACGAGTTTACGTTAGTTGATGTTGGAAATTATGGACATCACAGTGACAACACTATTTCTGAGAATTCAGCTTTCTATCAAGAGTACGAGGTGCATTCAAGTTCTAAGGCCTCCGATTTTTTTTCTAATTAACTACTCACCCGAAATCGATGAAACTGGCGTTACTTCTCGACGTAATTGCCCTGCAGACGTACACATTTTTCACAACACTGATGCCAAGATTCCATGGCAGCGGTGAAGGCTTCTTTAGGAGTCTGTTTTGACCACTGGAAAATCGCTGAGGCATAGCAGCACGGCTGGTGAATGTGCGGCCACGGAGAGTGTCTTTCATTGTTGGAAAAAGCCAAAAGTCACTAAGAGCTAGGTCAGGTGAGTAGGGAGCATGAGGAATCACTTCAAAGTTGTTATCACGAAGAAACTGTTGCGTAACGTTAGCTCGATGTGCGGGTGCGCTGTCTTGATGAAACAGCACATGCGCAGCCCTTCCCAGATGTTTTTGTTGCAGTGCAGGAAGGAATTTGTTCTTCAAAACATTTTCGTAGGATGCACCTGTTACCGTAGTGCCCTTTGGAACGCAATGGGTAAGGATTACGCCCTCGCTGTCCCAGAACATGGACACCATCATTTTTTCAGCACTGGCGGTTACCCGAAATTTTTTTGGTGGTGGTGAATCTGTGTGCTTCCATTGAGCTGACTGGCGCTTTGTTTCTGGATTGAAAAATGACATCCACGTCTCATCCATTGTCACAACCGACGAAAAGAAAGTCCCATTCATGCTGTCGTTGCGCGTCAACATTGCTTGGCAACATGCCACACGGGCAGCCATGTGGTCGTCTGTCAGCATTCGTGGCACCCACCTGGATGACACTTTTCGCATTTTCAGGTCGTCATGCAGGATTGTGTGCACAGAACCCATAGAAATGCCAACTCTGGAGGCGATTTGTTCAACAGTCATTCGGCGATCCCCCAAAACAATTCTCTCCACCTTCTCGATCGTGTCGTCAGACCGGCTTGTGCGAGCCCGAGGTTGTTTCGGTTTGTTGTCACACGATGTTCTGCCTTCATTAAACTGTCGCACCCACGAACGCACTTTTGACACATCCATAACTCCATCACCACATGTCTCCTTCAACTGTCGATGAGTCTCAATTGGTTTCACACCACGCAAATTCAGAAAACGAATGATTGCACGCTGTTCAAGTAAGGAAAACGTCGCCATTTTAAGTATTTAAAACAGTTCTCATTCTCACCGCTGGCGGTAAAATTCCATCTGCTGTACGGTGCTGCCATCTCTGGGACACATTGACAATGAACGCGGCCTCATTTTAAAACATTGCGCATGTTTCTATCTCTTTCCAGTCCGGAGGAAAAAAATCTGAGGCCTTAGAACTTGAATGCACCTCGTATATCGAGGGCAAAAGTATTCTACTTCCAAATCAGGATCGTGTGTATCATACAAAAAGTTGTACTGTCTCACCTCCTCTATAAGTCTTTCTGTGTTCATGACGCATGCACTACAAGCTGCAAGACAAAAACCGCCTCACGCCGCTGCTTCCAGTGTGACCACAGACCGGTTAAGTGCGCCAACAGAGGCAAGCAGCCACACCGGCTTGCGGCGAATCTGTAATCTGTGACAACCCGGTGGCGGCCAGTGCAGCAGGCCGCATGCCAGTGCGTCAAAGCCGCACTCTGTGTGGCTGCCGCCATACAGTAACGAGCGATTCAACAGTGCGGCCTGCCGGCTGTGGTTCAAGGCCACAGGCCAGACAGCCAGGCCGCATTCTGTCTGGCCAGGCCTTAAGCATGTTGTACAATAATGAAGATGATGAGGGAACAAAGAAAGAGAAAGAGGAGATAAATGATGTCCCTATAAAAATTAATATGCCAGTGAAAGCTATTGCATGCATAAGGGATGTTATGAAATTTACAGCACACAGTAATTCTCCCAAGTTGTTCGAGCTGTTGAACAGTGAAAAAACATTGTGTAGAAAAAGCAGTTTTGAACAGGAAATTCAAACAGGTTTCCCTACTTGATACGTGGCACAAAGAGTGAAATGTAAATCAAATAAAATGTATGTACAACAATACATGCTTTTAAAGTTAAGAGTATAAACAGACATGCTGCATTATGTATCAACTCTACATCTACATCTACATCTACAGCTACACTCTGCAAACCACTGTGAAGTGCGTGACACAGGGTACGTCCCATTGTACCAGTTATTAGGGTTTTTTCCCCTTCCATTCATATATGGACCATGGAAAAATGAATGTTAAATTCCTCGAGGTGTACTGTAGTTAACCTAATCTGGTTCTTAGGATCCAAATGGATGTGACTTGTGTGGGTTTGTAGTATATTCCTATAGTTATCATTTAAAGCCAGTTCTTAAAACTTTGTAAGAAGGCTTTCTTGGGATAGATTGCATCTTTCTTCACGAGTCTGCTAGTTCACTCTCTTAAACCTCTCTGTGACACTCTCCCATGGATCAAACAATCCTGTGACCATTTGTGCTGCCCTTCTCTGAATACATTCAATATACCCTGTTAGTCCCATCTGGTAGAGCTTCCACACTCTTCAACAATATTCTACATTGGGCTGCAAGAGAGATCTGTAAGCAATTTCCTTTGTAGACTGATTGCATTTTCTCAGTATTCTACCAATAAATCGAAGTCCTCGACCTCCTTTAACAATGAGTGAGCCTACGTCATCATTCTGTTTCATATCACTACAATGTGTTACCCCCAGCTGCTTCTGTGAGTTGGTCAGTTCCACCAATGACTCATTGATAGTCGGCCGCAGTGGCCGTGTGGTTAAAGGCGCTGCAGTCTGGAACCGCAAGACTGCTATGGTCGCAGGTTCGAATCCTGCCTCGGGCATGGATGTTTGTGATGTCCTTAGGTTAGTTAGGTTTAACTAGTTCTAAGTTCTAGGGGACTAATGACCTCAGCAGTTGAGTCCCATAGTGCTCAGAGCCATTTGAACCATTTGAACTCATTGATATTACAGCCATAGCATACTTGTTTATTCATTTTGTGTAGTGCAAAGTCTTAAATTTCTGAACATTTACAGCAAGATGCCAATCCTTGAATCTTTGCACCACTTAGAAGTCTTATCAAGGTCTGACTGAATATTTAATACATCTTATTTCATTATATACAACTGCCCCATCTGCAAAAAGTCTGAGCTTATTATTAATATTGTCTGTAAGGTAATTATACTGCTACTAAAATTACTTTGTGATTGATGTTTCAATGAGTCAAGTGGTAGGGAAAATATGTTCAGCCAGTCGCAGCTGTTTCTTGGGCTCCTTGTACTCCCTGTGTTACCTGTTCCGCAGGCACAAGCCTTGCCAGGTTGTGGTGTACGGGAAGGTGCCATCATTGAGTGACTTTAGGAGGATACAAGATGACTTGGACAGGATTTGTGATTGGTGTAAAGAATGGCAGCTAACTCTAAATACAGATAAATGTAAATTAATGCAGATGAATAGGAAAAAGAATCCCGTAATGTTTGAATACTCCATCAGTAGTGTGGCACTTGACACAGTCACGTCGATTAAATATTTGGGCATAACACTGAAGAGCAATATGAAGTGGGACAAGCATGTAATGGCAGTTGTGGGGAAGGCAGATAGTAGTCTACGGTTCATTGGTAGAATTTTGGGAAGATGTGGTTCATCTGTAAAGGAGACCGCTTATAAAACACTAATACGACCTATTCTTGAGAACTGCTCGAGCATTTGGGATCCCTATCAGGTCGGATTGAGGGAGAACATAGAAGCAATTCAGAGGTGGGCTGCTCGATTTGTTACTGGTAGGTTTGATCATTAAGCAAGTGTTACGGAAATGCTTCAGGAGCTCGAGTGGGAGTCTCTAGATGAAAGGAGGCATTCTTTTCATGAACCGCTACTGAGGAAATTTAGAGAACCAACATTTGAGGCTGACTGCAGTACAATTTTACTGCCGCCAACTTATATTTCGTGGAAAGACCACAAAGATAAGATAAGAGAGATTAGGGCTCGTACAGAGGCATATAGGCAGTCATTTTTCCCTCGTTCTGTTTGGGAGTGGAACAGGGAGAGAAGATGCTAGTTGTGGTACGAGGTACCCTCTGCCACGCACCGTATGGTGGATTGCGGAGTATGTATGTAGATGTAGATGTAGATGTAGATATGGCCTCCAGGGGTTGGGAGCGGACCAGGCATGACAGGACACGATTAGGTTACTTACAGTATGGCTGGAGGCATTTAAACAGTCTTCTTCCCATGCTCCATATGTGAGTAGGAGGGGAAAACCCTAACCCCAATAACTGGTGCAACAGGCATACCCTCTGCCAATCACTTCACAGTGGTCTGGAGGAGAGAGGAAGGACCGCCAAATACACATATTCCATTGTCCCACTATAAAAATTTTTATGCAGATAAGGCAAAAATTTCATCATCTGTTGAAGCTACTTTGGCTTCTTCAGAGAAATATAGAACATAACAATGTCACATTCACCATATTTATCATCATCATCATCATCATCAGTGTTCTGCCTAAAGGCAGGTTTTCACATGGTAGTTCTCCAGGCTGTCCGGTCTTCTGCCATCTTCATCAAGTGATCATAAATAAACTATTTGGTTAAAAACTTCGATGCTTTAGCATTTTATAATCTCACATTGTAGCTTGCCTTTGACTGTCATAGTTATTATGATGTTTCGAAATTAAGTAACCTCCAGTGAGTTTTTTGGAGAGCTTGCAGTGAAAAATCTAGTCGCTTCATACTTTATATGCTCAGTGGACTTTAGGTCAAATGTTACTGTACGTGAAATGCAGCCATCATAGCAAAATTGTTTCCATGGGCTGGAGGAAGGCCACTGTGGAGTAACTATAATTTGCGCAGTCACAGTATGCCACTGTGCACCACAGTAGAAGATGCCCAAGAGTTAAGCAGAATTCAATTACATGTTTTGAATTTTTGTTTCTAATTAAATGTGTCAAATCAATCACATTCACAATCTCTAAGTTGGCATTAGAGTTACAGTGTACTGTAACAAGATCAAAAGAAACAAAATTGTATGTTACACATTACCAAGAGTGTAGCACTGGTCTACAACAGCACCAGCCACCACCATCCACTATCCTCCCCACTACCTAAAAGGATGTTGGAAACAGTCAATAAGTAGACACTTGTTTCTTTTTTTATGCATGCACAACAGCTGGTCACGTGAGCACATGGCAAGTTGTGCACAAGCCAGCAACTCTGCTCACTATCTCTCCTATCTGGGAATCACTAAGTACTTTTAATAAGAGTATAATATACAAAATGAACAGCAAGGGTCTCAACACACTTCTTTGGGGCACCCAAAAGATTATTGTAACAGTTTAGACTTCTGTTGTACAATATATAGTAGGTGAGCATCTACTGTACAGGAGTAAACGAATGTAAATACACGCATAATAACAAATTTATACTGTTGTGTGTTGTATTTGGTGTGTAGCTTAGTGTGTTTTGTGTAAAAAACAAACTTGTCCAGTCTGGACAATTAATTACGTTCCATGCAATTCTGTTTTGAGCTAATTTTACTGTATACCCACGAACCTTGTTGTAATCCAGATTACGTAAAATCCAGATACAATGAAAATATTCAGCTAAGTGCAATAATCCCAGTATGTACTATAATACACAAACCTTTCGTTTTGGCACTAACAATAAAAACTTTTCTGGCACATAAATTGTTACTGTAGCCCATTCACGTTCATTTACTGAAATAAGATGTACACTCCTGGAAATGGAAAAAAGAACACATTGACACCCGTGTGTCAGACCCACCATACTTGCTCCGGACACTGCGAGAGGGCTGTACAAGCAATGATCACACGCACGGCACAGCGGACACACCAGGAACCGCGGTGTTGGCCGTCGAATGGCGCTAGCTGCGCAGCATTTGTGCACCGCCGCCGTCAGTGTCAGCCAGTTTGCCGTGGCATACGGAGCTCCATCGCAGTCTTTAACACTGGTAGCATGCCGCGACAGCGTGGACGTGAACCGTATGTGCAGTTGACGGACTTTGAGCGAGGGCGTATAGTGGGCATGCGGGAGGCCGGGTGGACGTACCGCCGAATTGCTCAACACGTGGGGCGTAAGGTCTCCACAGTACATCGATGTTGTCGCCAGTGGTCGGCGGAAGGTGCACGTGCCCGTCGACCTGGGACCAGACCGCAGCGACGCACGGATGCACGCCAAGACCGTAGGATCCTACGCAGTGCCGTAGGGGACCGCACCGCCACTTCCCAGCAAATTAGGGACACTGTTGCTCCTGGGGTATCGGCGAGGACCATTCGCAACCGTCTCCATGAAGCTGGGCTACGGTCCCGCACACTGTTAGGCCGTCTTCCGCTCACGCCCCAACATCGTGCAGCCCGCCCCCAGTGGTGTCGCGACAGGCGTGAATGGAGGGACGAATGGAGACGTGTCGTCTTCAGCGATGAGAGTCGCTTCTGCCTTGGTGCCAATGATGGTCGTATGCGTGTTTGGCACCGTGCAGGTGAGCGCCACAATCAGGACTGCATATGACCGAGGCACACAGGGCCAACACCCGGCATCATGGTGTGGGGAGCGATCTCCTACACTGGCCGTACACCACTGGTGATCATCGAGGGGTCACTGAATAGTGCACGGTACATCCAAACCGTCATCGAACCCATCGTTGTACCATTCCTAGACCGGCAAGGGAACTTGCTGTTCCAACAGGACAATGCACGTCCGCATGTATCCCGTGCCACCCAACGTGCTCTAGAAGGTGTAAGTCAACTACCCTGGCCAGCAAGATCTCCGGATCTGTGCCCCATTGAGCATGTTTGGGACTGGATGAAGCGTCGTCTCACGCGGTCTGCACGTCCAGCACGAACGCTGGT
The DNA here is from genome assembly GCF_023864275.1 of Schistocerca cancellata. Taxonomy (NCBI): domain Eukaryota; kingdom Metazoa; phylum Arthropoda; class Insecta; order Orthoptera; family Acrididae; genus Schistocerca; species Schistocerca cancellata. The sequence continues at coordinate 196,306,959 of NC_064635.1, forward strand.
CCAACTGAGGCGCCAGGTGGAAATGGCATGGCAAGCCGTTCCACAGGACTACATCCAGCATCTCTACGATCGTCTCCATGGGAGAATAGCAGCCTGCATTGCTGCGAAAGGTGGATATACACTGTACTAGTGCCGACATTGTGCATGCTCTGTTGCCTGTGTCTATGTGCCTGTGGTTCTGTCAGTGTGATCATGTGATGTATCTGACCCCAGGAATGTGTCAATAAAGTTTCCCCTTCCTGGGACAATGAATTCACGGTGTTCTTATTTCAATTTCCAGGAGTGTACATTTGTTCATTTTGTTTTATGGCAGTTAAACAGTTACTATAGTCCACACACGTTCATTTACTGAAATAAAGTGGGAATTTATTCTGTTTCAAACTTGTAAGGTGTCTGAAAGAAGCACACGATTGTATAGACATTTCACTAACATCGGTTTGGCTGGGGTTATTTCCAACTGTTGTTCGAGGTAAAACATTAGTTTTGTGCCATGGGCTTCACATGGGACATTACTTCTTCCCCTGAAACATCAATACCATTGTTCACTTCACTGTCACTGTCATTCTCTGTAGTACAACAATTGGCAACTCTTAATTTCATCATCGGTCATCATGCCATAGTCAGCATCATTGCCCTTCGGCACCCATACATCTATGTCACTACTGTCTACATCCCAAAAACCAGGAAATTTTTCTAACTTTTCAAAAAATTTAGAGTTGTTAACAACTTAACAAACGTCAGGAGCAGACACACAAATCTGTTTTCCATGACTTCAGAATTGATAGTTAACTTGATCCCAGATGATGCAACCATAAAAATCACATCTCTGACATTTACTGATTTCAGTAGAGAAATCACATTGACTTCTTCCTCTTCTTCAACTAATTTACTCAATATCTGTCTCCTGCATACACACACTTAATGTTCTCCGGTACACCTTGATTGATACGTTGTAGAAGAGCTGTTAAGTTGGCAGGGAAGAACGTCACTCTGATGTCACTGCTGACATCCACTCCTGGATATGATGGTGCATTGTCAATAAACAATAATATTTTATCATCATGAAAGCAGTTTAAAAAGCCACTATCCATCCATTCATTACTTTGTGATTTGTAGACAATGCAAACTGGGAAGGTTAACATGTTTCAATACACATGGATGGTTTGATTTTCCAACCAATTTTCATTATTTTCTATTGGCTACATGTTACGAGTCACACTGAACAATGGTCAAAACCATTTTTTCTCTATGCATAAAATTTTATGTCTTTTGATTTTTCATGTTCACAATGTACTAAAGAGCACCATATCGTTCTGTAAAATATCCTCATGACTACATTGGACTCAGTAATTTCCTACCAACTCAGTGGAAATCTTAGAATACATTTAAAGCAGATTACCCACCCTCATGGGATTTGTGTCTTCTGGGTGCACTGCTATAATCCACAATTGTAACTCCTGTACACCTCTTATAACCCATTGCTGAGTCACCTAATATGGAAGCCAGGCTCTTATGGGGTAGCATTTGATAAGGCCAGCTTCATTTGCATTGTAAATCTATTTTGGAGGAAATAACATGTTCTAGTTCTTTCTTGAAGTTTTCTGCGGTTATTGTATCCCCCAGCAGAATTTCACTCATCGCTTACAGCTGGCATATGACAAGATGAGCTTTCCATCTTCCTAACCAACGGCTGTCTGTGAAGTTAGGACCACCATCATCTAGCTTACTGTTTAAGTTAGTACATTATTCTGCAGGACTGGATCAGATGTTGGAACACTGTGCTCTCGTTTCTCACTGAGTCAAACAAATAATACCATATCCAGTGTATTACACTTCAGTACTGCACTCTGCCTTTAGTCATCATTTTGAAGCAGAAGTCTTCAGTTTCTTTTAGGTTCTTCTTCCAGTGTGACATACATTATATCCCTACAATACGTTGAGCAGCTAATTTCCCAGTATTTCTCCTGTGTCTATCCTGTTTTGTGCTTCCAACTTTAAAATACAGAAACAAAAGAACAATATCTATACAGCTTCTTAAACTCTGTATGGAACAGATCCACACTGACCGTAGTGATCTCTACGCTACCTGTGGTGCGAACATAACAACTGCACATACACTACCCTCCTTTAAGTTTGGAAACACCATGCTGTGTATTACAATGGAGCACGGCAAGAGTGATCTACAGGGTGTTACAAAAAGGTACGGCCAAACTTTCAGGAAACATTCCTCACACACTAATAAAGAAAAGATGTTATGTGGACATGTGTCCCGAAACACTTAATTTCCACGTTAGAGCTCATTTTAGTTTTGTCATTCCAACGAGATCAAATTGTAAATTTTCACAATCAACATGTGTGGGCTGACGAGAATCTGCACGCAATTGTGCAATCACGTCATCAACACAGATTTTCTGTGAACGTTTTGGAAGGCATTGTTGGTGATGTCTTGATTGGGCCGCATGTTCTTCCACCTACGCTCAATGGAGCACATTATCATGATTTCATATGGGATACTCTACCTGTGCTGCTAGAACATGTGCCTTTGCAAGTACGACTCATCATGTGGTTCACACGCTATGGAGCTCCTGCACATTTCAGTCGAAGTGTTCGTACGCTTCTCAACAACAGATTCGGTGACCGATGGATTGGTAGAGGCGGACCAATTCCATGGCCTCCACGCTTTCCTGACCTCAACCCTCTTGACTTTCATTTATGGGGGCATTTGAAAGCTCTTGTCTACACAACCCCGGTACCAAATGTAGAGACTCTTGGTGCTCGTATTGTGGACGGCTGTGATACAATACGCCACTTTCCAGGGCTGCATCAGCGCATCAGGGATTCCATGCGACAGAGGGTAGATGCATGTGTCCTCGCTAACGCAGGACATTTTGAACATTTCCTGTAACAAAGTGTTTGGAGTCACGCTGGTACGTTCTGTTGCTGTGTGTTTCCATTCCATGATTAATGTGATTTGAAGAGAAGTAATAAAATGAGCTCTAACATGGAAAGTAAGCGTTTCCGGACACATGTCCACATAACATATTTTCTTTCTTTGTGTGTGAGGAATGTCTCCTGAAAGTGTGGCCGTACCTTTTTGTAACACCCTGTATATGACTTATTGGTTAGAACACAGAATAAGACACTGACCACTCTAACTTAAAGCTGCAATGGCTATTTTTCTTTATGCTTACATTGCCTGTTGCCCTCTTCTTGTTAAAATCTCCCATTTGTGACCACATATACTGTAATTCACTCTACCACAATTCATACTCATTCTTTCCTTGTTATGCAGTTAGACTGATATCTTATATCTGCAGATTCCAGTCCTGATATTTTTAATTTGTCTCTAAAAATAAATGATATTTTCCCTTATCTCCTCAAGAGTGTTAATAAGCTTTTTTTCTGATTCTTCTTTACATCTGTCACCATGGTTCAGTAGTAATTAATGTCCTTTTCATAATTTTCTATTGGCTACATGTTACGAGTCACTCTGGACAATGGTCGAAACAATTTTCTCTTTGTACACAATTTTTTTTGTTTTTTGATCTTTCATGTACCATAGTTCACACTGCACAAAAGAGCCCCCGATCATTTCGAAAAATACTGTCGTAACTATAATGTACTCAGTAATTTCTTACCCACTCACTGGAAATCTTAGAATACATTTAAAATAGATGACCCTCAAGGAAATTGTGCACAAATTTATTTATAAAAATATACACACAAAAGTGGAAAAAACTGTCTCTGAAACTGAAGTATGGACAATATCATGTTCTTTCTTACTTACAAATATAAGGTGTGCAGCAGTCAGATGGGTTGCTTTGCATATGTGGCAAGTCAGAGTGGATACTTGATTGTGCTGCCACTGTAAGTGCAACTGAAAATCTTTTGGGTTGTAGAATTTTTTGTTACAAGGTCCTGAAACACAAAAAAATTTACATTTAGTCATTTTTGCATAATCCAAGAAATGTGGCTCAGTGATAAGGTGCTGAACTCACATCTGGAAACAAGGTGATTGACATCAAAATCAGGTGATGCAGATTTAAGCTTTCCATGGTTTCCCCCATTCTTCCGCAATTAGAGTTTGTGCTCCATCTCTAATGATACCATTATCAGTGGTGCACAAAACCCAATCTATCTTTCTTCCTTCCTCGCTCCCTTCCTTTTTACATAAATACTACAACATGTGTGTTTTGTGAGGTGTAGGGGCTGTTAACATACACTATACAGTAACCATAAATTAGAACCTCGATGTTGGCTGTGACTCACAAGGACATGAACTCCACAAACACTGCTGAGGAGCTGTGCTAGCTCATGAGCATGCAATGGCCCTAGAATGCATGACAAGTGCCCAGAGTAAGGTCTGAGGCGTACATAACTGGATTTAAGGTTGACCTGAAGACCTGTGCAATCCACCTTCAACATTGTAGTTGCATCTAATTTGAATACCCATCACTAAAATAAAAGGCGACCCTCATGAAGTCAATCACATAAAATAATATATTGTTTTCTGGCGTGGTTCTTTGTCAACTATAGTGTAAATCAACAAAGGTAGAAAGGCAGAAGTGCCTTTCAAGACTTATTAAAAAGGAAGCATCAAGGTAATTTGCCATAAGAGATGAAATGTGGTCAAAATATCATTGACAAAAAGAGTATATTTACTTTCCTTTCCTTGCATCTCGGATTCTTTCATTGATATATGTTCACATAAAAAACAGAAGTATGGGATTGTAGGTCCGCCTTGACGCAAGACACTTTTGCTTTTATTTATTTTAGTTTCTTCCCAAAACTAGTTTCAGTGACAATATCATCATTATCAGTGGGATTTTTTTCTTTATTCTAAAACATGGAAAAGGAGCATAGTTATAAACATTATAAAACAGTATTACATGTGCACTATTTGGTTCCAAATATTACATTCTGAGAAAGGTTTCGCAAGACCTTATTGAAGTCATAGCATCGTTTTTATGTCTTGTTGTCATTATTTCCAGCATATTTTTTAGGGTTTCTGTTGCCAGTTCTTCAGCTTACGCCATGTCAACTTAAAGAAAGAACAAATTTCATATTTCAGATGTTAATTTAGCATTCTGTGCTCTTGTGACACATTGTTTACATTGATTTTAATGTAATTAGAAATGACGTTACTAGATGAGTAGATTTTGTACCACTTGCCATTATTTTCTTAAATATGTTGAAGAGGAACACAATCATTTGTTTTGATGTTTTTGATAGTTGTTTCTAGGTGTTGTCAGGTATTCCCAGTAAAGCTCTTCAGCAAAGTTAAGAAACAACAGCGAAACTACACCAAGCAAACATGAACATGAAGTACCACAAAATCTACTCATCCAATACTATCATTACTGATTACACTAAAATTAATGTCAACAACACATCATCTGCAGCACAGCATGCTAAACTAACAGCTGAAAGTGCCTGACTGAAATATGAAATCTGCTCCCTATATAAGTTCACTTTTTGGTGTTTGCTGATAACAACCACATTCAAAGAGTTGCAGATAAGATGCTATACACTGAACAAACAGCAACAAAAACAGAGAAAATATGCCAGAAAAAACAGCAACAAACATACAAACCACACTGTGACTTAGGGTAAATAAGGAATGGTAAAACCTTTCACAGAATACAATATTTGGAACCAAACAGTACACATGTAATTTTGTTTCATAATGTTTATAGCTATGCTATTTTTGAATGTTTTAGAATAAAGAAGGAAAAAAAACACTAATGACTATAATACTGTCACTGAAACTTTAATGTTTATAGCTATGCTATTTTTGAATGTTTTAGAATAAAGAAGGAAAAAAAACACTAATGACTATAATACTGTCACTGAAACTTGTTTGAGAAATAAAATAAATAAATACAAAAGTATTATACATCAGTGCGGACTCACAATTTTGCACTGTTGTAAATTTACTTGTTTACTTTTACTCTATTATATACCAAGAATTTGTATTTTGTTGCAACTCTGTGACTAACTTTCTGGACATGCCCATACAGCCATCTCAACAGTGAATGTCATTTCTGATGATACAAACATAAGGACAACACAACACCCAGTCCCTGAGCACAGAAAATCTCTGACCCAGCTAGGAATCAAACCCAGGCCCCATCAGTTAGCAACCCTCTGCACTGACCATGCATCTACCCAAGTGGACAATGAAGAACATTCTTAGTGCAGAAATGTTTGGTCAGGCAGATCTCGGGTGTCAGCTAGCAAACTTTGTGCTACCTGTTTGTCAGGAGTGTCTGAATTCTGACTCTCCCATGCCTATACATATACTACATCATGGGATTCTTTGCTGACAATACTGACTTACTCAGAAGGAAGTGCAACATTCACTCAGTAAACACATCAGAAAAATGTTTTGCACTTTGATAACACTTCCATATGCATTGTACAGGTGTGCACTATTCACCCAGTTTGATTTTCAACAAAGTTAGAGTAAAACTGAAAAAATTGAGTGATAAACCCCAAGTCTTCAACTCTTAAGTTTCCTTATAGCACAGTCCCATTCTTTCCAGAAGTTTTTCGCAGTAGTTGAGAACTTTTTTCTGTAAAGTGTTATTTATTTGTATACTCTCTCATTTTTTGTGTTTCATTAATTCTTTAGTTCTTTTATTTATAAATTTTCTAATCTTCATTCTATGAACTGCTCATTTGATAACCAAAGAGCTTCAGTTTGTATGGACCCACAGAACCTGGTAAATAACAAGCTCAAACAAGGAGGTTTGCTACACAGAAAAAAAAACTTCTTGAACATTCTTAACTACTACTCTCTATCTTCAATATCCACTGTCAACAGTGTCTTCTGGAACTTAATTAATACTCACATTTTTAAAAAGCATTCAAGTATTACATTTTTTGGTAAAATTGCAATTCTATTTGGAAGTATTTAAAATGTCTGTATACAACCATGTTGTCATAATTTATTGTCTTCTTCTGCTGTCACCATTTTTAGATATATCCTTATTTCAATAGAACTATTTCTTGTGATTAAATCATCTTCATAATACCTAGTCATAACTTTATTAAAAGAACGCAGCATTTTTGCAATTAAGCAGTAATTCATTTCTTTCTTGTGAGCTGACATATACTTTATAGTTTGCATATCACAATAATTCATGAATTACTGCGATGGAAATGGAAACTTTTCCCCACAATTTCTGACGACATTTTCGTGGACTTCAACACTATTATCTCTTTCCTGTACAAAAAAACTGATCTTAATATCTCTCTATACAATCTTTACAGCATTTTCCTTAGGTTTAGCAGTCTTTCAATGCACAACCTATCTTTATTATTACAATAAATGGCACACATTTTATAATGATAAACATAGGAAGCATAATTGCATTTCTCTTTCTGTTTATGTCAACAACTTCTTTTACCTATATTGCCTGTACAAGTTTTCTGTGCAAACTGGAAAAATTGTTTCTGCCCTCTGCCCCTAATACATACTTATTTCATAACAAAATTTGTTCCCAATCTGTCCCATTGACTTTTCTTCTCTGAAAGCCACATGCACAAATGCCTGAAAGTTTAACATTAACTGTCCATGTCAAATGAGAACATACCTTGATCACAAATATACGGTTGTACAACAGATGCGAGAGGCTCAAGTTCACTTTCTGCTGGAGGACTGACTTTTACATCAGTACACAGCAGAATCTTCACTAACTTATTGATGTGTTTTGTGTTCTGAAAGAAAATATTCCGCTTATTATAGTTACATTAATGCTAAAAATAATGCTAGACAAAATGTATCAACTATTCCAACAAAGAAAAAGTTATTCAACAAAATTATCATTCTTGCAGGGACGCTGTGCTAAATGTATTATATGTACATATAAACTAAATATGTAACAGTATGAAAAATTAACATAACAAAAAAGTAGATGGTGACTGAGTGGCAGCAGGCAGCCTTTTCAGATGAATCATGTTTTGTGCTCCATTGGACAGATGGTCATGCAACAATTGTTGTAAGCGTCCCATGCCACAGGAGGGAGCATTATGATCTGGGGAGTGTTTTGTGGCATTCCCTAGATGATCTCATCATTCTTGAAGGCACAATGGATCATTGCAAGTATGTATCTATCCTAAGGCAACATGTCCATGCCTACACACAGTTTGTTTTTTTCTCAGCACAAAGGCACCTGCCCCAGAGGACATTGCAACATGCCACACTTCTCACACCAGGATGAGTTTACCTTAATCCTTTGGCCACCGAACTGTTGTTGTTGTTGTGGTCTTCAGTCCTGAGACTGGTTTGATGCAGCTCTCCATGCTACTCTATCCTGTGCAAGCTTCTTCATCTCCCAGTACCTACTGCAGCTTACATCCTTCAGAATCTGCTTAGTGTGTTCATCTCTTGGTCTCCCTCTACGATTTTTACCCTCCACGCTGCCCTCCAATACTAAATTGGTGATCCCTCGATGTCTCAGAATATGCCCTACCAACCGATCCCTTCTTCTAGTCCAGTTGTGCCACAAGCTCCTCTTCTCCCCAATACTATTCAATACCTCCTCATTAATTATGTGATCTACCCGTCTAATCTTCAGCATTCTTCTGTAGCACCACATTTCGAAAGCTTCTACTCTCTTCTTGTCCAAACTATTTATCATCCATGTTTCACTTCCATACATGGCTACGCTCCATACAAATACTTTCAGAAACGACTTCCTGACACTTAAATCTATACTCAATGTTAACAAATTTCTCTTCTTCAGAAACGCTTTTCTTGCCATTGCCAGTCTACATTTTATATCCTCTCTACTTCGACCATCATCAGTTATTTTGCTCCCCAAATAGCAAAACTCCTTTACTACTTTAAGTGTCTCATTTCCTAATCTAATTCCCTCAGCATCACCCGACTTCATTTGACTACATTCCATTATCCTTGTTTTGCTTTTGTTGATGTTCATCTTATATCCTCCTTTCAAGACACTGTCCATTCCGTTCAGCTGCTCTTCCAAGTCCTTTGCTGTCTCTGACAAAATTACAATGTCATCGGCGAACCTCAAAGTTGTTATTTCTTCTCCATGGATAGTAATATCTACTTCTAACTTTTCTTTTGTTTCCTTTATTGCTTGCTCAATATACAGATTGAATAACATCGGGGATAAGCTACAAACCTGTCTCACTCCCTTCCCAACCACTACTTCCCTTTCATACCCCTCGACTCTTCTAACTGCCATCTGGTTTCTCTACAAATTGTAAATAGCCTTTCGCTCCCTGTAGTTTACCCCTGCAACCTTCAGAATTTGAAAGAGAGTATTCCAATCAACATTGTCAAAAGCTTTCTCTAAGTCTACAAATCCTAGAAACGTAGGTTTGCCTTTCCTTAATCTTTCTTCAAAGATAAGTCATAGGGTCAGTATTGCCTCACGTGTTCCAACATTTCTACGGAATCCAAACTGATCTTCCCCGAGATCGGCTTCTATCAGTTTTTCCATTCGTCTGTAAAGAATTCGCATTAGTATTTTGCAGCTGTGACTTATTAAACTGATAGTTCGGTAATTTTCACATCTGTCAATACCTGCTTTCTTTGGGATTGGAATTATTATGTTCTTCTTGAAGTCTAAGGGTATTTCACCTGTCTCATACGTCTTGCTCACCAGATGGTAGTTTTGTCAGGACTGGCTCTCCCAAGGCTGTCAATAGTTCTAATGGAATGTTGTCTACTCTCGGGGCCTTGTTAACGACTCAGGTCTTTCAGTGCTCTGTCAAACTCTTCACGCAGTATCATATCTCCCATTTCATCTTCATCTACATCCTCTTCCATTTCTATAATATTGTCCTCAAGGACATCACACTTGTATAGATCCTCTATATACTCCTGTCACCTTTCTGCTTTCCCTTCTTTGCTTAGAACTGGGTTTCCATCAAAGCTCTTGATATTCACGCAAGTGGTCTCCTTTCTCCAAAGGTCTCCTTAATTTTCCTGTAGGCAGTATCTATCTTACCCCTCGTGAGATAAGCCTCTACATCCTTACATTTGTCCTCTAGCCATCCCTGCTTCTTAGCCATTTTGTACCTCCTGTCGATATCATTTTTGAGATGTTTGTATTCCTTTTTGCCTACTTCATTTACTGCATTTTTATATTTTCTCCTTTCATCAATTAAATTCAATATTTCTTCTGTTACTCAAGGGTTTCTACTAGCCGTCGTCTTTGTACTTATTTGACCCCCTGCTGCCTTCACTATTTCATCTCTCAAAGCTACCCATTCTTCTTCTACTGTATTTCTTTCCCCCATTCCTGTCAATTGTTCCCTTATGCTCTCCCTGAAACTCTTTACAACCTCTGGTTCTTTCAGTTTATCCAGGTCCCATCTCCTTAAATTCCCACCTTTTTGCAGTTTCTTCAGTTTTAATCTACAGTTCATAACCAATAGATTGTGGTCAGATTTTTCCCTAGGGCATACAGCTTTACTGTATGATTAAATGATGATGGCGTCCTCTTGAGTAAAATATTCCGTAGGTAAAATAGTCCCCCATTCGGATCTCCGGGCGGGGACTACTCAGGAGGATGTCGTTATTAGGAGAAAGAATACTGGCGTTCTACGGATCGGAGCGTGGAATGTCAGATCCCTTAATCGGACATGTAGGTTAGAAAATTTAAAAAGGGAAATGGATAGGTTAAAGTTAGATATAGTGGGAATTAGTGAAGTTCGGTGGCAGGAGGAACAAGACTTTTGCTCAGGTGAATGCAGGGTTATAAATACAAAATCAAATAGGGGTAATGCAGGAGTAGGTTTAATAATGAATAAAAAAATAGGAGTACGGGTACGCTACTACAAACAGCATTGTGAACGCATTATTGTGGCCAAGATAGACACGAAGCCCACGCCTACTACAGTAGTACAAGTTTATATGCAGATGATGAAGAAATTGATGAAATGTATGATGAGATAAAAGAAATTATTCAGGTAGTGAAGGAAGACGAAAATTTAATAGTCATGGGTGACTGGAATTCGAGAGTAGGAAAAGGGAGAGAAGGAAACACAGTAGGTGAATTTGGATTGGGGCTAAGAAATGAAAGAGGAAGCCGCCTGGTAGAATTTTGCCACCGAACTACTTCGATTTAAACTCAATCAAGAAACTGTGGTATCACCTCGATCAGGCTATTTCTGCCATGGACTCTCAACCAAGAATCCTAGTAAAGATGGCCATGGTACTGGAGTTGATAAAGCTCCACATACCTTTGGTACCTTTCAGAACCTCACTGACTCACTTCCAGCATGTCTGTGCAGCAAAAGGTGATTATGCAGGTGGTGGTGGTGGTGGTGGTGGTGGTTAGTGTTTAACGTCCCGTCGACAACGAGGTCATTAGAGACGGAGCGCAAGCTCGGGTTAGGGAAGGAGTGGGAAGGGAATCGGCCGTGCCCTTTCAAAGGAACCATCCCGGCATTTGCCTGAAACGATTTAGGGAAATAACGGAAAACCTAAATCAGGATGGCCGGAGACGGGATTGAACCGTCGTCCTCCCGAATGCGAGTCCAGTGTGCTAACCACTGCGCCACCTCGCTCGGTGATTTTGCAGGTGTTTAACAGGTGGTCACCTTACTGTGTCCACACTATCTCACGTTTCACAACAATAAAAACAACAGAAAATGCCAGACACTGCTTATGGCGGTCTCTAGTGCGTATTTTTTCATGTGAGTCTAAAAGAGGTCACTGGGTTGAAACACTGATCCCGAAACACCATGTGTTCCTCGGTACATTGTTCTCTAGATACAACCGTCTCCCCCTAACAGTCTGATGGAGTACGGCAAACACTTCTCCCTAAATTCTTCCCTACTAGAGCCAGCTTGCATTTGCAACACAGTGCCATTTTCTTGTATCTGTAAGTCTGTGATTGTTGCGGTGCTGAGTTAATTGCCATATATATCGATACATTACAGACTTCCAATAAGTATAAATTTCAGTACCTATTTACTGAATTCTTGTCAACAGTTACAAATTTGCAACAAGAATTAAGAGATACTGTATCAAGTGAAGTTAAAGTGTTTGTCAAACACAACAATGAAAGTAATTAAAACACTCTGAAGTTAAAGTGTTTGTCAAACACAACAATGAAAGTAATTAAAATACTCTGAAGTTAAAGTGTTTGTCAAACATAACAATGAAAGTAATTAAAACACTCTGAAGTTAAAGTGTTTGTCAAACACAACAATGAAAGTAATTAAAACACTCTAAGGGAGTGAACCACAGACACCACCCTGCTACAAATCTGACTAGAGCTTAATTTGCATACAGAGAGTAAAGTGTCAACACTAACAGTGCAATAAGAGCTACAAGGTCAGTAATGTCAAACATATTCTAATCCAGAACAATAGAGAAAGAGGTCCCAATGGTAGGTAGAACATACGAGGGTTGACTGAAAAGTAATGCCTCCATCTTCGTAACTCTTCAACAGTTCGCAGCATTGGTATGCAGCAGGTACTGGCTTGTTTTGTAGCATCTTTTCCACAGCTCCAGTTGGCAGGAAGTCTTAACACTGAACGGTTGTGTTGTTACAGTGTAAAGTATGGAACTTTGTGCAGACACTCGGTCAATGTGATTCAAGCAACGTGCAACCATTCAATTCTTGACAGCAGAAGGTGTCACCCCAAAGGAGATTCATCAGAGAATGAAAGCAATTTATGCTGATTGTGTTGATGTGAGTACTGTGCATCGTTGGGCGAGTGACTTTAAAGATGTTGAGGTGGGAACATCCGACCTGTGTGACAAACAAAGAGATGGACATCCTGTGACATCAACCACTGAGTTTCACAAGCAAAATGTTGCCAGATTGATTCAGGGTGATTGTCTATCAATTGGCATTTCACAAAAATGTGTGGGTTACATTATTGCTTTGCTCATCTGTTCATGATGGGTGCTACAGATGCTGACTCCTGAAATAAAAGTGCACAGACTTGAAATTTGTCAAAAACTCCTCTTGCATTATGACAATGAAGGTGATGCCTTTCTCCATCCAATTGTGACAGGAGACGAAACATGGGTACACCATTACGACGCAGAGACGAAATATCAGTCTATGGAATATCGACACAAAGACTCACTCCATGAAAAGAAATTCAAGGCGCAGCCCTCATCTGGAAAAATCATGGCCACAGTGTTATGGGACGCAGATGATGTTATCCATGTTGATTTCCTCGATCGTGGAACAACAATAAATTCAGAGCATTACATCACAATGCTGAGAACCCTGAAATGATGGCTGACAAGGGTCCGAAAGGAAAAGGGAAATGTTTTCCTGCAGCATGACAATGCCAAACCACACACTTCACATGCCACCACAGCAGAACTTCAGAGACTGGATCTCACCACCGTACGGCATCCTCCATACAGTCCAGATTTAGCACCGTCTGACTTCCATCTGTTCCCGATAATGAAAGATGATCTGCGGGGACATCATTATGCTTCTGATGCAGACGTTGAGAGAACTGTGAGACTGTGGTTGCAGAAACAGATTGTCGACTTCTTCCGTGATGGCTTCAGAAAACTTGCTTATCGCTGGCAGAAATACACTCCTGGAAATGGAAAAAAGAACACATTGACACCGGTGTGTCAGACCCACCATACTTGCTCCGGACACTGCGAGAGGGCTGTACAAGCAATGATCACACGCACGGCACAGCGGACACACCAGGAACCGCGTTGTTGGCCGTCGAATGGCGCTAGCTGCGCAGCATTTGTGCACCGCCGCCGTCAGTGTCAGCCAGTTTGCCGTGGCATACGGAGCTCCATCGCAGTCTTTAACACTGGTAGCATGCCGCGACAGCGTGGACGTGAACCGTATGTGCAGTTGACGGACTTTGAGCGAGGGCGTATAGTGGGCATGCGGGAGGCCGGGTGGACGTACCGCCGAATTGCTCAACACGTGGGGCGTGAGGTCTCCACAGTACATCGATGTTGTCGCCAGTGGTCGGCGGAAGGTGCACGTGCCCGTCGACCTGGGACCGGACCGCAGCGACGCACGGATGCACGCCAAGACCGTAGGATCCTACGCAGTGCCGTAGGGGACCGCACCGCCACTTCCCAGCAAATTAGGGACACTGTCGCTCCTGGGGTATCGGCGAGGACCATTCGCAACCGTCTCCATGAAGCTGGGCTACGGTCCCGCACACCGTTAGGCCGTCTTCCGCTCACGCCCCAACATCGTGCAGCCCGCCTCCAGTGGTGTCGCGACAGCCGTGAATGGAGGGACGAATGGAGACGTGTCGTCTTCAGCGATGAGAGTCGCTTCTGCCTTGGTGCCGATGATGGTCGTATGCGTGTTTGGGGCCGTGCAGGTGAGCGCCACAATCAGGACTGCATACGACCGAGGCACACAGGGCCAACACCCGGCATCATGGTGTGGGGAGCGATCTCCTACACTCGCCGTACACCACTGGTGATCGTCGAGGGGACACTGAATAGTGCACGGTACATCCAAACCGTCATCGAACCCATCGTTCTACCATTCCTAGACCGGCAAGGGAACTTGCTGTTCCAACAGGACAATGCACGTCCGCATGTATCCCGTGCCACCCAACGTGCTCTAGAAGGTGTAAGTCAACTACCCTGGCCAGCAAGATCTCCGGATCTGTCCCCCATTGAGCATGTTTGGGACTGGATGAAGCGTCGTCTCACGCGGTCTGCACGTCCAGCACGAACGCTGGTCCAACCGAGGCGCCAGGTGGAAATGGCATGGCAAGCCGTTCCACAGGACTACATCCAGCATCTCTACGATCGTCTCCATGGGAGAATAGCAGCCTGCATTGCTGCGAAAGGTGGATAAACACTGTACTAGTGCCGACATTGTGCATGCTCTGTTGCCTGTGTCTATGTGCCTGTGGTTCTGTCAGTGTGATCATGTGATGTATCTGACCCCAGGAATGTGTCAATAAAGTTTCCCCTTCCTGGGACAATGAATTCACGGTGTTCTTATTTCAATTTCCAGGAGTGTATATCCATTTGGCTGGTGATTATGTAGAAAAGTGAATATTGGAAATTAAAGATCACATTCTGCAGATTATTTCTGTCTTTGATTTATTAAAATATTCCTCCCAAACCCAATTAACAAAGGTGGATTCATTACTTTTCATTCAACCCTCGTACATAAAATATTGATTGCTGACTTACAAAGGCATGTAATGTGGTGTGAAAAACCTAGTTTTACACTGCATCCCTGAGCAAGATGCTTACGTACAGTGAATACAAAAATAAGTGTACAATGCACACTGCCTTTGTTAACATATAAAAACTGGCAGTGATTCTGTACTGGTATGTCACCACACACAGAGTAGGCAATACGTTTGTTCAATAGTGTAAACATTGTTCCCAACACGAAGAATCTTCGGATGGCTGTAAATGTTCAATACTGTCTTCTGAAGCATAATCAAACTTTAATATCATCAAGCAGCTTTGTTCTATGGTTGAAACACAGCTAAGGACCCATTATTCTTGTCCTAGATATGTCTAAAAACTAAAAGAATTTCTATGCAGAGAATGTTATAATATTCCATTACTTGCTATTCACAATTTCCACACATGAACCCGCAGGTGGGTTCAGAGTCGTTTGCACCATATTAGACAGGTATTTATTATGCACTTGATCCACTAAAAGACGTCTATAAAGAAATGCTGTAAAAACTAAATTTTTATTAGTGAATAAAAATATGAAACCCATTAACTTGAAAGAAAAAAAGGCTTTTGCTTGGGAGAGAAACATGGGAAAAATTTTATCTAAATTAATATGAAGTAAGTCACCTTTGTCTGTAAATATGAAAGACAACCAGTCTCAAGAAAAGAGGAAATAATGGTGACATTCCTGAAAGAAGGGGAAGGAAGACGAGGGCAAGATTGTATCACAGTTTTGTCGCAATAGCTGCGTACAGATGAAGATAAGTCCTATACATGACACGTAAATTCACAAGTCAGAATAACTACATTAATCTTAACTTACCTGGTGCAACACCAAGTAAATGCATGCCATTCCTCGAAAGAAACAATAAGGACACTGAAACCGACAATGTCCATGTTTCTTCGTGATATGCTGTACAAGATCAAATGGTGTGCCATCACCTTGAAAAGGGCAGTAAGAGCAGTGATTCCAGTCAGAATATTTTTTATTGAAATGCTCATTCTTTAAGTGATTTAGGAAACTGCAATCATTGTCTACAGTCCAGTAACAGTTGTTGTCCATACATTTATACAGATTGTGGAGACTTTCTACTTCCAGCATACGCTGAAGTACTGTACTGTTTTTGTGAGATGGTAGCCATTCGTTGTTAGTACTAGGTTTGTCATCATCTGATGAGTTGCTTTTTCCAGCTTGTAAATTTGAAGAATGGTTTTCAGTAATGCTATTTGGAACATGTACTGCTGATTGCCTGCAAAGAAACAAATGTAAAACTAAGCAATGTCACTAAATGTGAGAGAGGGACGGAAAAGCTTGTGGGAAGTGGTGTGTGTGTGTGTGTGTGTGTGTGTGTGTGTTTGAGGGGATGGAACGAGGGGGTGGGGAAGGAGGAGGGAGTGACCAAGGGGGGGGGGGGGGGGGGAGAGAGAGAGAGAGAGAGAGAGAGAGAGAGAGAGAGAAGGTACCAAATAAATGACTGATCAATTCTTCAGTGTATTGGTTTATGTTACACTGTGCTGCGTACAGCCAACTTATTTCACTCCTTTTGGTAACACAACAAAACAAAAGGCACTTATCAGAAGGATAATTTCAAATCACTATCAGACAAAACTGTAAAGCAAAAAGATTATTATATTTGATGTAAGAGAAATTCAAGCTTGAGCTGCAAAAGAGCATTAAAATAAAGTGACAAGTGAAAATTTGTGCTGGACCGAGACTTGAACCCAGATTTCCTGCTTTACGAGAGCAGTGACCTCAACTGCTTCTCTTCATTTGTTGCACAATACACATAAAGTGTCCACTGTCCATTATCTTCTCACACCTTCACCTGATGCCTGTAACAGTTTCAACATAAAACGTAACTCGCTGAAGGGTATCATTGTTTGCTATGGAGTGCATACAGGGAGGTCGGAAATAGTCCGAAAAGCTTTTAAGGATGTTAACAGTGGATGTTACGTCGGGAAACATCTGTTAAGAAAAAAATTTGATATGCTGCACTGTCTCCAAGATAATTTTCATTGAAGTTAGCCAAACATGCCACTGTGCACATGAATTCAACAAAGAACATGGTCAGTGACATCGTATTTGGTGGGACGCTTGAATTTGCATATGCAACAGACTGATTGTTAACTTCAGTGCTAATTAACTTGGAAACAGTGCAGTATATCAAATTTTTTTCATATCGAACAATATAAAACACAGAATGGAATGTAAAACTACTACAAAAGGGAAAGTTGCCATTCACCATATAGTGGAGATGCTATAGCCACACAGGCTACATTGCCATATACTGCAGTCATGTGTGTGTGAGTAGCATTTGCATGATTGAACATTGTGTGTGTGTGTGTGTGTGTGTGTGTGTGTGTGTGTGTGTGTGTGTGTGTGTGTGTGTGTCATCTACACTCCTGGAAATGGGAAAAAGAACACATTGACACCGGTGTGTCAGACCCACCATACTTGCTCCGGACACTGCGAGAGGGCTGTACAAGCAATGATCACACGCACGGCACAGCGGACACACCAGGAACCGCGGTGTTGGCCGTCGAATGGCGCTAGCTGTGCAGCATTTGTGCACCGCCGCCGTCAGTGTCAGCCAGTTTGCCGTGGCATACGGAGCTCCATTGCAGTCTTTAACAATGGTAGCATGCCGCGACAGCGTGGACGTGAACCGTATGTGCAGTTGACGGACTTTGAGCGAGGGCGTATAGTGGGCATGCAGGAGGCCGGGTGGACGTACCGCCGAATTGCTCAACACGTGGGGCGTGAGGTCTCCACAGTACATCGGTGTTGTCGCCAGTGGTCGGCGGAAGGTGCACGTGCCCGTCGACCTGGGACCGGACCGCAGCGACGCACGGATGCACGCCAAGACCGTAGGATCCTACGCAGTGCCGTAGGGGACCGCACCGCCACTTCCCAGCAAATTAGGGACACTGTTGCTCCTGGGGTATCGGCGAGGACCATTCGCAACCGTCTCCATGAAGCTGGGCTACGGTCCCGCACACCGTTAGGCCGTCTTCCGCTCACACCCCAACATCGTGCAGCCCGCCTCCAGTGGTGTCACGACAGGCGTGAATGGAGGGACGAATGGAGACGTGTCGTCTTCAGCGATGAGAGTCGCTTCTGCCTTGGTGCCAATGATGGTCGTATGCGTGTTTGGCGCCGTGCAGGTGAGCGCCACAATCAGGACTGCATACGACCGAGGCACACAGGGCCAACACCCGGCATCATGGTGTGGGGAGCGATCTCCTACACTGGCCGTACACCACTGGTGATCGTCGAGGGGACACTGAATAGTGCACGGTACATCCAAACCGTCATCGAACCCATCGTTCTACCATTCCTAGACCGGCAAGGGAACTTGCTGTTCCAACAGGACAATGCACGTCCGCATGTATCCCGTGCCACCCAACGTGCTCTAGAAGGTGTAAGTCAACTACCCTGGCCAGCAAGATCTCCGGTCCTGTCCCTCATTGAGCATGTTTGGGACTGGATGAAGCGTCGTCTCACGCGGTCTGCACGTCCAGCACGAACGCTGGTCCAACTGAGGCGCCAGGTGGAAATGGCATGGCAAGCCGTTCCACAGGACTACATCCAGCATCTCTACGATCGTCTCCATGGGAGAATAGCAGCCTGCATTGCTGTGAAAGGTGGATATACACTGTACTAGTGCCGACATTGTGCATGCTCTGTTGCCTGTGTCTATGTGCCTGTGGTTCTGTCAGTGTGATCATGTGTTGTATCTGACCCCAGGAATGTGTCAATAAAGTTTCCCCTTCCTGGGACAATGAATTCACGGTGTTCTTATTTCAATTTCCAGGAGTGTATTTTTGACGAAGGCCTTATGGGCCGAAAGCTTTATTTGGAACAGTCTTTTTGTTGTGCCTATCTGCGACTCAGAATTTTTATCTTAACAATTATTTACCAGCACAACCTACCCTGCAACACCCTTACAGGCTTTTCATATTGTTTCTAAGCATCATGTGTGTGTCTTTTCTTTTGGTCACGTCCTGAAGAACAGAAACCACGTGTAGATTATAATACTGATATTTTGGGATATTAGTCCTAAATTTGTGAAGTCAAGTAGAAATAAAGTGCCATATGAAAATAAAAAGTTAAAGGCCAAAAGCAATGAATATAAAAGCAAAGTTGCCCTAGTAATTTGTAGTTACTCAGTACCTACTGTTTTCACTTCCAAGTATGAGTTTAATTACTGACATATCACCATCTGCCAATTCATAATTTTAGAAATGTAGCTTTGCAGCTTCTGCAGCTGCCACAGTTGTGTCATTTGTTATCTAGTTATCACTGTCTTACCATAATCTTTCCTTACTCTCTATTGCTTGATGTACTACCTTCTTTCACATTGTTATAAAGCTGTATGTAGTGTAAATTAATTGGGACTGTGCATATGTGCAAATGCAAGGAAAATAAACTCCCATTGAAAATCAGCTACAAGCTGCACTGACCAAAATGCCAGATTTCAGGCTACTGCACCAGGGCTGCAGTAACACTGAGACAGTTGTGGTGAAGTCTGGCATCTCTGGTGCGCCTGGCACTGCATGGAGCTCATAATATCATTGTGCCTTCCAGTACAAATGCCTTGGCCAATTTGTCCTCATTTGGGAGTGAATGTCAGACAATGGCAGGTTCATTAATATCTAGACCAGTGTACAATATGTGATCAAAAGCATCCGGAAAACTGGCTGAAAATGACTTACAAGTTCGTGGCGCCCTTGATTGGTAATGCTGAAATTCAGTACGGCGATGACCCACCCTTGGCCTTGATGACAGATTCCACTCTAGCAGGCATACACTCGACCAGATGCTGGAACGTTTCTTGGGGAATGGCAGCCCATTCTTCAATGAGCGCTGCAGTGACTATAGGTATCAATGTCAGCCGGTGAGGCCTAGCACAAAGTCATCATTTTAAAACATCCCAACGGTGTTCCATAGGATTCAGGTCAGGACGCTGTGCAGGCCAGTCCATTACAGGGATGTTATTGTCATGTAACCACTCCTCCACAGGCCGTGCATTATGAACAGGTGCTCGATCGTGTTTAAAGATGTAATCACCATCCCCGAATTGTTCTTCAACAGTAGGAAGCACGAAGGTGCTTAAAACATCAATGTAGGCCTGTGCTGTGATAGTGCCACGCAGAACAACAAGAGGTGCAAGCCTCCTCCATGAAAAACATGAACACATCATTACACCACCGTCTCCAAGTTTTACTGTTGGAATTACACACACGCTGGCAGATGACATTCACCGGGAATTCGCCATACCCACACCCTGCCATCGGATCGCCATATTGTGTACCATGATTCATCACTTCACTCTTCAGTTGTCCAATGTTTATGCTCCTTACATGAAGTGAGGTGTCGTTTGGTATTTACCAGCATGATGTGTGGGTTATGAGCAGCCACTTGAGCATGAAATCCAAGTTTTCTCACATCCCGCATAACTGACATAGTACTTGCAATGGATCCTTGTGCAGTTTGGAATTCCCGTGTGATGGTCTGGATAGATGTATGTCGAACCTCTTCAACTGTCGGCAGTCTCTGTCAGTCAACAAGGGTCAGCTTGTACGCTTTTGTGCTGTACGTGTCCCTTCGCATTTCCACTTCACTATCACATCGGAAACAGTGGACCTAGGAATGTTTAGGAGTGTGGAAATCTCGCGTACAGACGTATGACATGAGTGACACCCAATCATCTGACCACATTTGAAGTCCGTCCGAGGTCGCTGATATGGAATGCCTGGCAGTCCATTGTGGCAGCACAATGCACCTAAAATGAAAAACGCATGTTTTGGGGGTGTCCCGATACTTTTGATCACATAGTGTAAAACAGCTATTTAACATCAAAAATGCAATATTTTATTAATTTGAGATAATTAGTTATATGACTACTGACATTTGGTTCACTAGCCCATTACTCTTGTCAAGTCAAACTCACTTAAGTTCAGTAGTCTTAGGACTATTAAACTGCAGTTCATTAAAGCCTGTTGTATAAATCTGCTCAATGTGCTACAATTAACTGAAAGAGAAAGGAATTAAAGAAATAGATTTTCTTTGATAGCAGTTTGTGTTTGCAGGACATGCTGCTTGGTATTTTGTAGAGCTGGAAATGTTAACAATGTAGTTGCCATAAAATAATGCTCCACACCACTGCAGCTGGTATTTCTTGTGATGCTGGAACTTGAAAAAGATCCAGCAGAACAATTCAGACAGATAGGAGAGTACCATGCAATGTAGCACTCTTTATGGAGTAGTAAGCACTTAATATAAGGACTTAAATGGAGCAAATTCTTCCATATATAAAGCTGCAGTAATTATTTCAGTAGGTTTTGTAGAAGAAAAGTATTTTATCTTTTTAAATATCTTGGATTTATTGACAGAAACCATCTGTTAGCTATGTGGGAACACCATAGCCAAACCATAACAAAAATAAAATCAAAAACAATTCTTCTTGTTACATACAATGAGATCGGAGATAACCTAGCATCCCAAAGTAATGCAGCACTCGTAAGAGTTTATATATTGTTATCGCTGCTTGCAACTAACTTGCAGTTGGAAAAAACACTATTTAAAATTGTTGCACAAAAGACACTGTAAATCACATTTAAATAAATTGTCTCTCAGGTTCACATCCTGTATTAATACTATTTCATGTCAATAAGATGTAACTTATGACAAATTAATAAACACACATTGCATCGTTGTATTTTATCCAAGTAGATGGGCTTAATAGCCACACAGCTGTCCCTTTATGTCTCAATTACACATATAACACGCTGCTCATAGCTGAGAGTACGTCTGAACCAACACGGAACACATCATCTATTGGGATTGGAGCTGACCTTCATGAAAAGTCCAGAAAAGACACATAGTGGATTTGTTGGACACTGAGAGCTCCAACATTAGGCATCTGTCGGAGCCTGTAAGGTAATATCTGATTTATTAGGAAATAAGGTGTGAGTACACTCACATCTCAGATTGCAGGAGGGGGACCTTGATGTAACTGGCAGCCACTCATAGCTCATACTGAAATGAATGGCTCCTGCCACATGAGGTCAAATATCTTCCACAGTTCTGGTAGATGCCTATCTTAATTTGTCAAGGCACCTATAGCTTACTTAAAATTACTTGATAGGTGACGTCTGTCACTTGCCACTACAGTGTTGCTACACTGGTTGCACGCCAGCACTCAGTTATTATAGGTGACAAACACATATGGCATATTACTTCACAATTGCTGTTGATGTGTAATGTGGAGCACTGTTAAAAATGGCTGCCACAATATATGACAGAAATGCAAGATGTTCTGTCAACAGTTATTTTAAGTAACTGAACTGCAGCAGATGACCTATTTTATAGCCCTGAATTTAAAAGTGCGTCCTAATCACAGACTCGTGATGTGCAATGTATTCAAGAAAATGGTGGTCACAATCTGCAGCAGAACTACAATCGTTCCTGCTTTTTTCATCACAATGAAAGCTAACCTCTATGAACAAACTCAACATAGAAAAACTAAGAGCAAACTGTAATTTCTTGCTATCACTGGTTACCTGGAATCGTCCTCACACTGCTATATCAGCTGCTGTGTTACGAACCAATGAGCATTCCTGGCTGACACTTGGTTGCAGATTATAGGTGTGACACGCAGACTTCAAGTGATAAAAGAATGATAGGAAGAGAAATAAGAGCAAATAAAAAAGTCAATATGATCATGACAATGATAAGGCAAAGTATTATAAATAAATAAATTATATTGAAAACAATTAAACAAATAAAAATAATAACAAAAGTCTTTTGATTAGATTTAGAAATAAAAAGATGTCAGTGAATTTGATGAGATTCAGGCCTACAACCTTCTACACAACAGCTCTTATGTGCTAACCACTATGCTACAGCCATAAACTGTGTTACATTCTTATATTTACAATTCTAGTGACCCAGTCACAACTATGAACTGAATCTTCAAAAATTCGGCATCGTGCAAAATAGTGCGAAGCTTATCTAATGTAAGCCAATCTCTGTGATTATAATAACTGGGTATATGACGCTGAATCACATCTTATGCTGAAGGATCCACGGGTGTTTGGTTAGTGTTATGTAAGAAACACATTTTGTTAGCAACATTGTGTGTGTGTGTGTGTGTGTGTGTGTGTTGCGTTTGCTGCAGCTATCATATGTGATGAAATACGAAATAAAAGGGCCATACCTAGGATTTGGGATCCAAACACACCAAGAAAGAAAGCCAGACCAGGAATTGGAGGTGAAATGACCAGTTGTGGCAGTATGGGAACGGTGAACAGTTTGGGTGTTATACTGAGTGCTCTGATTGGAGGAAAAAAGCTGCAACACATGAAAGGTCAACTACCAAGTAATTTTAATCAGACATAGCTTCACTCACAAGGTGGACACACAGTTTGTATTTCACAGCACTACCCCTAGAACCAATCAGGTCCTATGTTTGGAGCCGGCTGGAGATCTTAAACCAGAGATATGGATGAGTCTGTGATGATCAAAGATGCAGATTTCTTAACCTATCAAAGGAAGAATTCCTGGTCATTTCTTAATATGTTAGGTGTGCAGAAGACACAGGAAGTGGCTTCTTTAGAAAGAGTTCCTAGCTGTATTCCAAAATAGGAATAGATCAGGACATAAAATCTCACAAAAATGATATGTTATTATCATACGTTAAACAAATAACCCACATGAAAAGTGAAGACACTCAATTCTGCAGTCTTCACCATAAGAATAACCTCCACTGCCATTAAAATTGAAATGTGGAAGTCTTACTTACTTCGACTATTATATTCTAGGTATCATATTTTGGTGCAACTGAACCGGTCATTTTATTAAAATTAAGTATCTCTAATTATCAACGCAGCCATTCCTGTACATATACACTCTCATATGACAGAAATGCTATAATAAGATCCCAAAATTAGTAACACTTGTTAAAAGTAATAATGATCCTGTAAAAATACTAATGGAAAGCTAGCTGAAACCAGAAGTGAATTGCAGCAAAATCTGAAATTATGACTGGAACTTAAATTTTAAGGATAGACAGGATGTCAATTGTTACAGATGTGTTTACTGCCAGTGAATATAGAGTTTCCAAATGGGAAATAATTTGTGTTAAAGTAAGGGTGAAACGTGGTAAGTGGGTAGCTTTACAACTGTAATAGCAGAAAACTTCAGGGAAAACTTTGATACTACCATGTGTAAAATTCCTGATAATGCTATGGAAATAGGGGAGATTTTATCTTACCAGGTACAGAGCAGAAGATTCGGGTAATCAGAACAGATGCCGGGGACACACGATTTGGTTGGTATTTGCTGTTACTCCGCACATAATACTTGATGCACGTCACCGGTGCTTCACACTTCGAATATTCCACCAACAGTATCTGTACAGGCCAGCCACCAGAGGCTACCTGTGGTGGGCCACATGCCTTGTGCACATGGCAAGGCATCTGCCATGCCATCTGCCAAAGATCTCCTCTTAACAAGCACAGTGCAGCAGGATCGTGTTCTCATATTGTGTTTATACTTATTGGTGGCAGCTGCTTGTATTACTACCTGGATTGTTTCTATGTTTGTGTCTGCATTCTGTACTGCTGTTGGCTTGTATGCGGGAGAAGAATAAACTTTTGTTCATTGTGATTGTGCTGTTGCTCATGTCGTACAGAATCACACCACTGGCAACAATTGTAGTGTTCACTTCTGCGTGCTGTCTACTTGGTTTTTTCTTCGGTTCTTCCATTCGTGGAGGCAGTGCTCCAATAGCTCCTCAAGTGGCAGCAGGCTCTTACAGATGTTATCACAAACTTGTCAACCACACTGACTATGCAGGCGTCCAGACCATCAGTGTACACGATGTCCTCTCCCCTTTACGATTGATGCAGAAACTGAGAGGCTTACGAGAAGTGGCTTCAGCAACACTTTCTTACTTTTGGTGACACTGATGCAGACATGTCTAAGGTTTTGTTTCTTTCTTAGATTTCTCCTCAGATCTACCACCTGTTGTGCCAGTTAGCCCCACTGCAGGAACCTATAGTGCTTTTGTTTGACAAAATGTATAAGTTGTTTCACATTATCACCATAAATGCACACATTTCATTGCAGTGCGTGTAGAGTGCTGTCATTGTTATACACCACCACTAGTCCAACTGGGCTCGGTTGGCTGAGCTCCACAATCTCAGTCGCCAACGTCAATTTATAATTGGCGCTCGTCATGATTCTTATGCTGATTCTGTGGTCCTCGACACCATCATTTGGTTGGCTTCTGAGCAGGAGGTGTGTCAACAAGTACTACACTGTGGGACTGAAGTGTTAAACATTGCTCAAACGTTCGAGGTATCTCGTGCTGCTGGTGATCGATTAGGCACGGTGTGATACAATGACCATGGTGGCTCCTGCTCATGATCATTGGACATCAGCAAGTTCTCAGAGAACAATGTGGCAGCCATACAAATGAGTGCAGTTCAGAAAAGTCACCCAAAACCCCAGGCAAAGAGAGACTTACAGAACGTCTCCCCTGGCCAGGGGTTTTGGGTGACTTTTCTGAACTGTACCACTTTCCCTAAACCTCTCCAGTCCTTTTCCTTCACCTCTTTTCCTTCCCCTTCAACTTTTTTGCCAGCAGAAGGAGCCACTGGCTTCAAAAACATGTAAAAGTTAAACCCTTTTGTGTGTGTATGTGTTCCCCTGTTGCTACTTGGTGAGTAGATCTTTTATCTATTCATTTACATTATACGGTTTTGTTTGAGTTCTTTGGAATTACATTTATATTCATTGTCCTCTTCTTCCTTATCATAATTGTTGCCTGATAAGTCTGTTATAGTCTGACTAGGGCGACAGTGGGGACGAGTGACATACAGTTGGGTGAATCACCTCCAATACAAACAGCTGTCTTCAGTGGTACAACATATGCTGATGGTTGTGGAGTAGTTGAACTCACCACTGTCTCACTGGAATCAGTGTATACAATAAATTAAGTTCTGTTTGTAAGACAGTTTTGTACTAAAAGTAATCATCATCATCATCATCATCTTGGATAGTTCCCAGCCTCTGGCTGGGTCTGTTTGGAACACAAGCCTCTCCATCGTCTTCTGTCTTGCCACCATCTCTCCGTCTTTACATTGGTCCAATCTTCTCCTTTCTTCTGGATGCATTCCTCCACTGCTCTCAGTCATATGTCTCCCAGTCTTCCTCTTGGTCTCTTTCCTACCCGTTTCATCTCTTGTACCCTCCTGGGTATCCTTTCTCCATTTGCTTAACATGCCCATACCATCTCGGCCTCTGTTTATCTCCTCCTGTAATGGTTGCACCTTCATTAACTCTCTGATCCTCTCATTTCTTAACATTTCTATCTTTGTCACTACAATACTGTTCCTCAAGAATTTCATCTCACTAGCTTGTACTTTGCTTTTCTCTCTTCCTTTCATAACCCAGGTTTCGGATGCATATGTCAGGGTCTGGACATAGTGTGACTGGTATATAACCTTTTTACTGATTTGGGGTACATCCTTGCTACATATCAGGCTTCTGATACTCTTCCAAAATGCTTCTGCTTTTCTCCCCCGCTCGTTACCTCTGTCGTTTTTTCCACCTTCATATATCAGGCTTCCTAGGTACTTGAAACTCTCCACTTTCCTCAATTGTTCCCCATCAATTGCTATTCCTCTCTCCTTCATTCTTCTACTAAATTTCATCCCATATTCTTGTACTGTATGTTACCATATGTCCAACTGCTCCTGTACTTCCTCCTCCTTATTCCCCAAAATCATCAGATCATCTGCAAACACCTTAGCTTTCACCTTTCCTTCACCAATTACTTGTGCTACTGTACTCATTTTACCATCGATCACAACAATGAAGAGTAATGGTGAAAGTGCACTTCCATGCCTCAAGCCATTCTTCTGTTCAATCCAAGCTGTTCTCTCTCCTCCCACTTTCACACAGCTCACACTTCCATGGTACATTTCTCTTATCCTCCAAATAATCTGTTTTGCTACTCCTCTGTTCTCCAGGGCTTTCCCACTTTGCTTCTACGTACACTATCATATGCTTTTTCAATGTTCAGGAAGGTCATTATTATCTATTCCATATTCATAATGCTGTTCCTGCAGCTGTCTTACAGCAAAAATTAGATCCACCGTGGACCTTCCTGCTCTGAAGCCACGTTGCTCTTCTCTCATCCCTCCTTCTAAATTTGCCCGAATTCGGGCTTACAAATTTTTTTCAAAAATCTTTGCACAATGAGTCATCAATGTTGTCCCCCAATAGTTCTTGCACTCCTTTCTATTTCCCTTCTTAAAGATTGGGACAATTATTCCCTTCTTTCAGTCTTCTGGGATGATTTTCTGTCTCCACACAATTTTCATTACTCAATATAGCCATTGTATCCCCACCTTTCATGCTGTTCTCACCATCTCCACACTTAGCTCATGTAGACCTGGTGATTTTCCTCTCTTCATCTTGCCCAATGCCTCTTCCACTTCTCCCCACGTAACGTGTTTTTCTACTTGCTATTCCTCCTATTTTTTCTCCTCGGCTTGTTCCTCCTCATCCAGGTCTCCATTCAGGTTCACGAGTTCTTCAACATACTCCTTCCACATATTCTTGAGTTCCTCCTTATTCTCTACATATCGGCCACGTTTGTTCACCGTTCGGGCATAATCTGTTGTTCCTCTCCTCTTACTTTTAATCATCCCACAGAACACCTTTTTTTTTTGAACCTTCACTATCCTCCTCCATCATTCTGCTCCACTGTTCCATCCATTTTCTTCTCTCCTCCACCACCACTCTTTTTGCTTCTTTCTTTCTTGCTTGCTCGGGAAGGAAGAATGTGATAGTAATGGGGGATTAAAATGCACACGTTGGAAGAGAAAGACAAGGCTGTGAAAGTATGCTTGGACCAGAGGTCTGGGGCTGTTGAAATGAGGAAGGTGATAGACTATTGGAGTTCTGTCAAAGGAATGGCTTGCTGGTTGGGAACTCTTGGTTCAGGAAAAGAGAAATTACCTGGTACAGTCAAGACTTAAAGAGAAAGTCAATAGTTGACTACTTCCTGTATGATAGTGACATGAATAGGAACATTATTGACATTAAGGTAATACTTGGATAGCGACTACCGTTTGATGGTAATGAACCGGAAAGGGACTAAGGATAATAAAGAGACAGAAAAAAAGGGAAGATATATACGGGTATGGAAGTTGAAGGAGGAAGAAAGTAGGCTAC
The DNA here is from genome assembly GCF_023864275.1 of Schistocerca cancellata. Lineage (NCBI taxonomy): Eukaryota > Metazoa > Arthropoda > Insecta > Orthoptera > Acrididae > Schistocerca > Schistocerca cancellata. The sequence goes on from NC_064635.1 coordinate 196,335,362, forward strand.
TTTACCTACAAGTAGTAAAGGAGAGCATCCCAAAGGATGAACCAAAAATGTTAGAAGAGGAATAGGTAGATTCAAGGGAACATTAGTAAGTGCAGTGGAAGCAATAAGTGGGAGGACAAGCAACAAAAATAGATTGAAAGAAACACCCTGGTAGAATGATAAAACAAAACATATAGCACAGAAGATAATAATAATGGTTCCAGAAGAGAACAGTAGAGTCAAGAGAAGAGTATCAAGCAAGAAAGTGTTATACTATAAGTAAATGTGTAAAAATGGAGGATTCAACAGTTCTTGTACATACATTTATTTACACAAAAAATCATAATCCGCAATGTTGTGCACATTTATTTAATTACAAATATTGTAAGACAAACGGTAGATATTAGTATGTCAACTTACTTCTTACATCTACTATGCACATATTAAGTGAACCATAATTTAAGCTGAACTGTGGTTGTTATGCATCACTGTGTATGTTTTTAACTGCAGCAGATCCTATAGCCAGTACACATTATAATAAATACTCTGACATAGTGTTTGACCTTCTACAAAATGATACCCTACACAGGAACAGAGACTTACTAGTGAAGTCAACAAAATACATACATCAACATCTTTTGGAAACTGCTTGTCTGTAACTGTAAAACCATTAAACAAACAAAAACACAGGCCAATTGAAAATTAGGAACCACACATTCCAGACTTTCGAAATACAGACCAAACAGAGACAATCTAAAGAACTGATGCAAATGGCAAAGACACTTTGATTTAGTGAAAAATGGAATCCAAATTTAATTCAAGCACAGGTTTCAACTTCTCCAGTAGTTACAACTCGACAGAAAATCCTGTTGACTCATCTCTACCATACAGCTGCAGGGATATCTAACAACTGAAGACAGAATTCTGTAACCTGTAACACCTGATAAAAATCACTATGAAAATAGACAAGGTTTACACCTTAAATCTGGAAATGAAACAATGATTTAAATTACAATGAAATGAATACCCCTAGCTTCATACAGGCGTTCATATAAGCCAATGGGGACAATTGAAAATGTGCCCCGACTGAAACTCGAACCCGGGATCTCCTGCTTACATGGCAGAAGCTCTACCCATCTGAGCCACTGAGGACACAAAGGATAGTGAGACTTCAGGGACTTATCTCTGGCAAGCCTCCTGTGAGACCCAAATTCCCAACTTATTGTCCCATACTACATTCATAGTGCCCCTGCCCATTATACTCATTACTCACGGCTTTTTGCCGATTCCCGTAAGAGTTTGCGCACTGTTTGTGCATCTGCACAGAAGAAGATGGTCAAATGGCCAGTGTATATGAAGATGGTATCTGTTCTTTCGGACATGTCTAAAAGCCACGAGTAATGAGTATAATGGGCAGGGGCACTACGAATATAGTGCGGGACAATAAGTTGGGAATGTGCGTCTCACGGGAGGTGTGCCAGAGATAAGTTCCTTCAGTCGCACTATCCTCTGTGTCCTCAGTGGCTCAGATGGATAGGGAGTCTGCCATGTAAGCAGGAGATCCCGAGTTCGAGTCCCGGTCGGGGCACACATTTTCAGCTGTCCCTGTTGACTTACATCAATGCCTGTAAACAGCTAGCAGTATTCATTTCATTGTAATTTCATTCTAATGAGCTGCATGGCCACCAATGGTATCTGTTCTTTTGGACATGCCCAAAAGAACAGATACCATCTTCATACACAAATAATGATTTTACCAAGGCCAAGGTGGCAGGAGCTACTTGACAAACAAAACCAATGTGTAAAGTAGACTGAATCCCTTTAGAAGTACTACACTGTCCAGTCACATTAATGTGACCATCTGTCAAAAGCCTGAATAATCACCTTTTGGACCACAGACTGCTCGGAGACATGCAGGAAGAGAATCAGTGAGGTTCTGGACGGTTAATGACAGGATCCATGATGTGAACAGCCCAATAAAGCTGGTCCCACAAACATCTGGTTGGGTTTTAATCTGGGCAACTTAGTGGCCACTGTAGCATAGTAAACTCATCTTGGTCTCTTTGAACCACGCAGGTGTGCTGCGAGCTGTGTGACAAGTCGCAGTGTCCTGATGGTAGATGCCACCATACTGCTGAAAAATAAACTGCATGTAGTGTTGACATGCTCCGTAGGACAGATGCATACTTGTGCTGATCAACTGTGCATTCCAGAATGATGAGCGACAACATTCTCCAGACCATAATACTCCCTCCTCCAGCCTGGACACTTCTGACAACTGCTGCATAGTGTTTACTTTCAGACATTTCATGTCTTACATGCCAACGGTCTTCTGACATCTGAAAAGGCCACCAGTCACCACACAGTGGATATCCAGTTTCAGCCTTTATCACCAATAAACACCAGTCAGCATGGGTGCATAACCAGGTGCCAGATGCAGGAGCATATAAGAAGCAATGTTTGCTGAATAATCGTCAGGGAGACACTTAATAGCCCCTTGGTTCATCTGGGTGGTCGCTTGCTCAACAGTTGCACATCTATTTGCCCATACACAACTCTGCAGTCATCATTCACCCATCATAAACAGCCAGTGGTGCTCCACAGCTGTCTCAACTTTGGATTTGGATAGTGCCATTTTGCCAGGCACAGTATACTTTAACCAAGGCAGCACGCAGACAGTTTACAAATGTGGCCATTTCGGAAATGCTGTTACCCTTGGCCTGAAAGCCTATGATCGTGCATTTTTGGATGTCAGATAAATCACTCTGTTTCTGCATTAGCACAACAACTGCATTGTTTTCCACATCCCCCAACTGACGTTACATACCCTCCACAGCTAGTGCAGCCACCTGCTGTCTGTGAGTGGTTGTTGCATGTAGATGTCAAACACAGGCAGCGGTCACATTAATGTGGGTCTATAGTATGTATTTAACAAAAAAAATCCAGGCTTCAAAAATACTGCAAACAATTCAACCACACAAAATCTCCACTCAATCAGTCCACTCTTTCTTACTGAAGTTTGTCAATATGAACCAGCTTCAACATCTAAGGGACAATGTGTTTCAAAACTGTTGCATGGGAGATTCTACAACTAAATTTGGACACAGAATGAAGACTCTGGTAAAAATTTGACATTTTATACAGGCAATTCAACAGATGCTCCAGACAGGAAATAATTAAAAAAACAATCAGCAGCTTATGTTCCAAAGTGCACACTGCTGAAGATGTTTCCTGCATGATTTTTGCAGTAGTGTACAGACGGACAATACCATTTTACTGTTACTAAGTTGACCTATGCCTATCTCTGTTTTGACAGTATCTCTTTGTCTGTAGCTGTCATTGTGTTTTCATGAGTCTTTCACACAACTATTTTTCTTCATAATTGTTGCTGTTGTTGCTGTGGCCTTCAGTCGAGAGACAGGTCTGATGCAGCTCTCCATGCTACTCTATCCTGTGACACCTTCTTCATCTACTGCAACCTACATCCTTCTGAATCAGCTTAGTATATTCATCTCTTGGTCTACTGCTATGATTTTTACCCTCCACAATTCCCTCTAACATTAAACTGGTGATCCCTTGATGCCTCAGAACATGACCTACTAATCGGTTGCTTTTTTTAGTCAGGGTGTGCCAAAGTTTCCTCTCCTCCTCATTAGTTACGTGATCTACCCATCTAATTTTCAGCAGTCTTCTGTAGCACCACATTGCGAAAGCTTGTATTCTCTTCTTGTCTAAACTATTTATCTTCCATGTTTCACATCCATACATGGCTACAATCCACACAAATACATTCAGAAAAGACTTCCTGACACTTAAAAAGTCTATATTCGATGGTAACAAATCTTCAGAACCACTTTGCTTTCCATAGTCAGTCTGCATTTTGTATCCTCTGTACTTCAACCATCATCAATTCCAGAATGAGATTTTCACTCTGCAGCGGAGTGTGCGCTGATATGAATCTTCCTGCCAGATTAAAACTGTGTGCCCGACCGAGACTCGAACTCGGGACCTTTGCCTTTCGCGGGCAAGTGCTCTACCAACTGAGCTACCGAAGCACGACTCACGCCCGGTACTCACAGCTTTACTTCTGCCAGTACCTCGTCTCCTACCTTCCAAACTTTACAGAAGCTTTCCTGTGAACCTTGCACAACTAGCACTCCTGAAAGAAAGGATATTGCGGAGACATGGCTTAGCCACAGCCTGGGGGATGTTTCCAGAATGAGATCTTCACTCTGCAGCGGAGTGTGCGCTGATATGAAACTTCCTGGCAGATTTAAACTGTGTGTGAGTACCGGGCATGAGTCGTGCTTCGGTAGCTCAGTTGGTAGAGCACTTGCGCACTTGCCCGCGAAAGGCAAAGGTCCCGAGTTCGAGTCTCGGTCGGGCACACAGTTTTAATCTGCCAGGAAGTTTCATATCAGCGCACACTCCGCTGCAGAGTGAAAATCTCATTCTGGAAACATCCCCCAGGCTGTGGCTAAGCCATGTCTCCGCAATATCCTTTCTTTCAGGAGTGCTAGTTCTGCAAGGTTCGCAGGAGAGCTTCTGTAAAGTTTGGAAGGTAGGAGATGAGGTACTGGCAGAAGTAAAGCTGTGAGTACCGGGCGTGAGTCGTGCTTCGGTAGCTCAGTTGGTAGAGCACTTGCCCACGAAAGGCAAAGGTCCCGAGTTCGAGTCTCGGTCGGGCACACAGTTTTGATCTGCCAGGAAGTTTCATATCAGCGCACACTCCGCTGCAGAGTGAAAGCCTCATAATGGAAACATCCCCCGGGCTGTGCCTAAGCCATGTCTCCGCAATATCCTTTCTTTCAGGAGTGCTAGTTCTGCAAGGTTCGCAGGAGAGCTTCTGTAAAGTTTGGAAGGTAAGAGACGAGGTACTGGCAGAAGTAAAGCTGTGAGTACCGGGCGTGAGTCGTGCTTCGGTAGCTCAGTTGGTAGAGCACTTGCCCGCGAAAGGCAAAGGTCCCGAGTTCGAGTCTCGGTCGGGCACACAGTTTTAATCTGCCAGGAAGTTTCATCATCAGTTATTTTGCTCCCCAAATAGCAAAACTCATCTACTACCTTAAGTGTGTTCATTTCTCAACCCAATTCCCTCAGGATTGCCTGATTTCATTTGACTACATTCCATTATCCTCATTTTGCTTTTGTTGATGTTCACCTTAAGTCCTCCTTTCAAGACACTGTTCATTCCGTTCAACTGCTCTTCCAGGTCTTTTGCTGTCTCTGATGGAATTATGATGTCACTGGCGAACTTGAAGCGTTTTATTTCTTCTCTATGGATTTTAATTCCTACTCCACATTTTTCTTTTGTTTCCTTTACTCCTTGGTCAATATACACATCGAATAACCTCAGGGATAGGCTACAACCCTGTCTCACTCCATTCCCAACCACTGCTTCCCTTTCATGTCCCTCTACTCTTATAACTACCTTCTGGTTTCTGGACAGACTGTAAATAGTCTTTGGATCCCTGCATTTTATCCCTGCCACCTTCAGAATTTGAAAGAGGGTATCCTGGTCAACACTGTCAAAAGCTTTCTCCACGTCTACAAATGCTAGAAACATAGGTTTGCTTTTCCTTAATCTAAGATAAATTGCAGGGTCGGTGTTGCCTCGCGTGTTCCAACATTTCTACGGATTCCAAATTGATCTTCCCCGAGGTCGGCTTCTACCAGTTTTTACATTCATCTGTAAAGAATTCGTGTTAGTGTTTTGCAGCCATGACTTATTAAACTGATTGCTCAGTAATTTTAACACCTGTCGACACCTGCTTTCTTTGGGGTTGTAATTATTATATTCTTCTTGAAGTCTGAGGGTATTTTGCCTGTTTCATACATCTTGCTCACCAGATGGTAGAGTCTTGTCATGGACGGCTCTCCCAAGGCTATCAGTAGCTCTAATGGAATGTTGTCTACTCCCAGGGCCTTTTTTTGACTTTGGTCTTTCAGTGCTCAGTCAGATTCTTCACACTGTATCATATCTCCCATCTGATCTTCATCTACGTCCTCTTCCATTTCCATAATATTGCCCTCAAGTACATCAACCTTGTATAGACCCTCTATATACTCGTTCCACCTTTCTGTTTTCCTGTCTTTGCTTAGGACTGGTTTTCCGTCTGAGCTCTTGATATTCATACAGGTGGTTCTCTCTTCTCCAAAAGTCTCTTTAATTTTTCTGTAGGCAGTATCTATCTAAACCCAATGATTTGCGCCTCTACCTCGTTACATCTGTCCTCTAGCCATCCTTGCTTAGCGATTGCATGCCTCTTCCATATATACAACCTTCTTTCATGATTCTTAAACCAAGTGTCAGCTAGGATAAGTTCATCTGTGCACCTAGTTGGCATGTAAACTTGAACTACCATGATAGATGTGGGTTTTGAGTCTATCTTGGCTACAATAGCGTGTTCACTACACTGTTTGTAGTAGCTTATCCGCGCTCCTTTTTCTTATATTCTCTATTAAACCTAATCCTGCATTACTCCTATCTGATTTTGTATTTACAGCCCTGTATTCACCTGACCAGAAGTCTTGTTCCTCCTGCCACCAAACTTCACTAATTCCCACTATATTTCACTTTAACCTATCCATTTTCCCTTTTAAATTTTCTAACCTAGCTGCCTGATTAAGGGATCTGTCATCCATGCTCCAATCTGTAGAATGACAGTTTTCTTTCTCCTTATAACAACGTCCTCCTGTGTAGTCCCCCTCCCAGAGATCCTAGTATGGGACTATTTTACCTCCAGAATATTTTATTCTAGAGGACACCATCATCATTTAACCATACTGTAAAGCTGCATGCCCTCAGGAAAAATTATGGCTGTAGTTTCCCCTTGCTTTCAGTGCTTTCAGTCATTTGCAGTACCAGCACAGCAAGGCTGTTTTGGTTAGTGTTACAAGGCCAGATCAGTCAATCATCCAGACTGTTGCCCATGCAATTAATGAAAATGCTGCTGCCCCTATTCAGGAACCACATGGTTGTCTGGCCTCTCAATAGATACCCTTTCATTGTGGTTGCACCAACAGCACGGCTATCTGTATCGCTGAGGCATGCAAGCCTCCCCACCAATGGCAAGGTCCGTGGTTCACAATTATATACACTTATTACTACTTCAATAACATGACTCTTAAAAAAACACTGTCCCCAACTACTGAAATATGTTTCAGTAGCTTTTCATACATTATACTACCAAAAAAATTTCAGTTCTGGGGTGTTTACAGCTCACCTAATATTTAGGTCACACTCCTAACTGCCCGTTGCTGTTGACCCTGGTGCTATGGTCAACTATGTCCTTTATCCAATTGCTTGTAACAATTAAAAATTCTTTGGTTTTCAGCAAATGAAAATTAGTTCATCTTAATCATTTTCATTACTTTGGGTGACACTATAGCATGTCCACGTCTTTATCTTTTTCAGTGTTTACTTAGGTTGTCTGGGCAACATCATACATTCTTCCAATATTTCTTGAAAATTATTCTTATTTTCAATAAAGCTCTCTTCTTTTTGCACCTCTTATTTACATCCTGTCACAGTGGCCAAAATGGAGTGCAACAGCGAAATTCTATAGCTAGAGTGTTACATTGCAAATGACCTGTCACCATGATGCTATTCATGATAATTTCTACATTAATTCCTATTTTTTTCACAACCTTTCTCAAAGTTTCTTGATGTACTGAACCTGCTATGCAATGCCGCAAACTCTTGAGTGACTTTTCATCTTGTGTAGAGGGTTGAGGGCTTAAGAGCTCGAAACTACGCAAGCTACTAAATGATATAAACTTCTTTCAATAACTCTTCTGTATTTCATATCCAGCGTATAACAACATTCACAACTGTTGGTGGCAAAATTTCTTTTCAATTCATAACTTGCATAAATCATGACATACGAGGCTCACTCGGAAAGTAAAGAATGTTTTTTTTTTAGAATTTTTTATCTGATATAATTAAAATGAAACTGTACTTCACACACAATTTGATACCCAAGCTACTTTTCTATGTAGTCATCATTCAAGTTTAGGTACCTGTTGTACCACTTTACCAGTTTTTCCATGCCTTCTGCCATCTAGTTGTTGAACCACTGATAAATGCCTGTTTTAAGCCCAGCATCACTTCCATTGCATTGTCCACTCAAAAACACCTTTCAATTTGGGGAATAAGTGACAATCACTTGGGGCTTAGCCTGGAGTGTATGGTGGATGATGAAACATTTCCCACTGAAACTACTGAAGCAAGTCCTGTGTCACTTCCACTGCATGCAGACGTGCATTATCATGAATGAGGATGACTCCACCAGTTAGCATTGCATGGCTCTTATTTTTACTGGCACGGTGAAGCCGTTTAAGTGTCTGACAGTGGGCCACTGCATTTCTGGTCTCACCTCAAGGCACGAAGTCAAAGAGCAGGACACCCTACAACTCCAGAACACCATAGCCATAATCTTCCTGGTGCTCAAAATTTGTTCTGCTTTCCTTGGCTTCATAGCAGACTGCAAATGATGCCATTCTACTTGGTGCTTTAGTTTCTGGTGTGAAATATGATATCCTAATCTCATCACCAGTGACAATGTGATTCAAAAATTCATAGTGATTGTGAAGTCTCCATGCACCTGCCATTCGTTTTGTGTTCATCTGACAAAATTCCAGAAATCCACCTAGCACATACTTTTTTATACTGAATATCTTCGCTAACAATCTCAGACAACAAAGTTCTCGAAATAGTCTGGAAAGATTGCGTGCAGTCCACCAATTATGAAAAGCCTATAGTCCACCAATTATGAAAAGCCTATCTTCTTGGATTTTTGTTTCAATCCTTGCTTTCAGTCTGTCAGTCATCAATGAGGGACAGCCTGAGCGATTTTCATCATGACCCTTCTTCCACCCACTATTAAACTTAAAACATCACTTCCAAACTGACACTTCATTCATCACATTACTGAAAACCTCAGTTATATGTCTATAATTTTTGATTGGACTTTTCACATGTCACATTGCATTTGGTGGAATCGTCCATTTTGTAACACATTTTAAAGTTGCACAGCAAAATAGTAAGCACCTGTAGTGGTTCACAACTGCCGCAAAGTGATGTAGATGAGTACCAAGGTAAATGGTCAGTCGGCAGTGGTGGTACGGGGACACAATCTCATGTCAAAACAAAATTTTCTTTACTTTCCAAATGACCACTGTATAATCATTTCCATGCAGAATCTCAGAACAGAATGACACTTTTGTTAAGCTTTCTTCAACCATTAGCAGACACTGCCATTATGAGCAATGTCTCTTGCTTTCTGCCTTCCAAGACATTACCAAGCCATGATGCCAAACAAATAACTGTCAATAGTTTGTGAACAATAAATGCACAACATAATATTACATTATGTACAGAATGTGAATGGAACTGCTCCCATCTACATTGTACAGGTGCAGGGAAATAAAAATCATTTGTATAACAAAACATGCTGTACACTTTGTGCCAATTTAACATTTGTTGCATGCCATCCTCATGATGTAGCAGTCTTAAAAGCAGCAATGTATTCTGGTATCTCTTTTTCCTTCCACTTACTGCTACTCTTTACACAAAATTTCACTGATAGGCAACTCAAAAAATCTCTTAGTTCAAAAACAGATAACACAAAGTGAAAGTTACTCAACTTGTGCCTCACACAGGGATATTCATCTCACCCACAGAGTATTAATATGTTTCCACTGACATGTATGCTACACACACTTCATTCAATTCCTCATTTTAAACAATTGGATTAAAGACAGCAGGTAAGAAAACACCATGAATAAATAAAATAGAAGGGATGGGCTGTTTACCAAAGCAACAGGGAGAGTTACTTATAGTCTGAATGAAGTGGGTTACAAACTTACCTCTTCTCCTTCCTAGTTGGAATTTTGGCTAATTCACCACCAATAGTAATGTTTCCTTGGTCTGCTCCAGCACTGAAATATTCCTGTATATCTGGAACCTAGAGAACAAATGAGTTATATAGTATATCAGTTGTTAATAGTTCACAAGAGAGGAAAACAAATTCAATACAAATACCTTGTCAATCTTTTCCCCCAGATTCTTCAAAATTTCCTTAAATTGCATTAGTGTCTCAAGCTTTAACCTACAAATAAACATTAAAATCAAATTAATTCATAGCACAAAATAGGTAAACTGCTGTTCTATAGCAATAACAGCATATATTAATCTCAGTGTACAATCTTATCTCCAGATTTCATGAAATTCAATATTTTTAGAATTATTACACTCTATGTTTTAAAAATTAAAGGACTCCTCAAATTTGGGGGGGGGGGGGGGGGGAGGGGGGGAGAAGGAATGAAACTTACAACAATGACTGACATAACTATTAGAATATCATTTTTCTTTTTGTTGTGACAGGACATTTTGTTGTTATGCATAAAGAACGACTATGCACCTACACTTGTAATTTAAAAACTATATGAGTGAGCTTTTTTGCATATGTTTTATGAAGCAAAGGACAATCTTTACCTCCCCCTCCACTCAAAACAATTTGTCATAGTCCTACATTTTAATGTCATTCAGTAGAACTGTAATCTCACTAATATTTAGTTTAATTTGAATTAATACTGCCCTGACAGCAATCTGGTAGAGATTGAAAGTGTTGATTTTGAACTAAACAATGTTGATAAAACACAAACAGTGAGAAGTAAAAACACAGACACTGCTCCATTATGAAAGTTGTATTGAAATAATCAACACTGTCAGCATAATTATACTTACTTTTTCTTAGAAGAAGTAATGACAGCATACAAGCTTTTCATGTTTGCTAGCTCTCGAGATTTATCACGTGTACGCTCTAACTTTGATATCATTGACGTCATCACTTCAAGTATTTCCTCACGCATTTGTTTAAAATTTGCGTGTTGCTGACTGTGTTCTTCAGTATTAAGTTCCTTGACTCCACCTAAAATGTGAAACATATGAATGAGTTGTACATACAAACTGAGGTGGGGAGGAGATAGACATATTCACATGAAATAAATTCATTTTACTCAAAATACATCTGTCACACCATTATCTTAATAACACAGAAATCATATACAACTCAACTTTACAGAAGTATCACCATACTTCTGAACATAGGTCACACACACACTTATCTGGAGAAGAAATAGAATGCTAGTATAGGAGACAATCTGAGTAGCCCTCTTAGATTGTTTGCAGATGATGTCATTTACCGTCTTGTACAGTCATCAGATGACCAAAAGTAATTGCAAAATGATTTAGATAAGATATCTGTATGGTGTGAAAAGTGGCAGCTGACCTGAATAAAGAAAAGTGTGAAGTTATTCACATGAGTACTAAAAGAAATCTACTAAATTTCTATTAAGTGATAAGTCACACAAACATGAAGGCTGTAAATTCAACTAAATACTTAGGGGTTACAATTACAAATAACCAAAATTGGAATGATCACATAGCTAATGTTGTGGGTAGAGCAATCCAAAGACAGCGATTCATTGGCAGAACACTTAAAAGGTGCGACAGGTCTACTAAAGAGACTGCCTACACCGCACTTGTTCCCCAATTCAGAAGTATTGCTGTGCAGTGTGGGATCCACATCAGGTGGGACTGACGAATGACTTTGAAAAAGTTCAAAGAAGGGTAGCTTGTTATGTATTATCACGACATAAGGGAGATAGTGCCACAGACATGATATGTGAATTTGAGTGGCAATCATTTTAAAAAAGGCGTTTTTTGTTGCAACGGGATCTTCTCATGAAATTTCAATCACCAGTTTACTCCTCCGATTCTGTTGGCAGCCACCTACATAGGGAGAAACAATCATCACGATAAAATAAGAGAAATCAGGGCTCGCACAGAAAAATTTAATTGCTCGTTTTTCCCGCATGCCATTCGAGAGTGGAACGGTAGAGAGACAGCGTGAAGATGTTGATTGAACCCTCTGCCAGGCACTTTATAGTGAATTGCAGAGTAATCACATAGATGTTGATGTAGATTAAAATTGTCATGAACAGTGGATAAGTCACAGTACACATTGTAACAAATTTTCAAAGAAACTATCAATTATTGAATCATTGGTTTAAAGTGCAAGCCACCATTAAGGAGTCCAGTCAGAGAGAGCCAAGCAGTGCATGAGCTCACCTGACATCACATCCTGGAGTATGGCAGCCAACCAACATTGAGCAGAACACGTGTAAACATGCACAGTCAAGCAGATGACATGGAAAAGGTATTGCAGTTGACAGCAGCAGTTGATATCAAAACAAAACAAAATAAATTGTTTGTGTTATTCAGTGTGATCAACCATTTTAGCCAAAATGACAAACTTGAAAGCAAAAGCCAATGTGTCCAAGATACAAGACAAGGTGTCAGTAAAGGAGGACATCAAGTTGGTAATGACAAGTTTGTGGAAACGCTGAATTCGAGAACTGAGGTCAGGAAAAGAAGCTTAAGAAAATCTATAAGGATATGGGTACTAAAACAAACACAATGGTGACATGAGAAGTAGCATCAGAGAGGGTTTTTTCAGTTCTGAATCAGAATCAAATGATACTGAAAGTGTGAGTACTTGTGTGGATTCCTTTCCTTGCTGCAAGAAAGTACCACTTTCTTAGTATTTAATGTGGTCTTCTGGTTGGAATTTGCTCAGACATGAGAGTCCACAAGAAATGGTGAGCACAATAGTTGAAATAGTGAAGGAAATGGAACATTCCCTACGAGTCTTCCACTACATGAGACTTGCTTTAGTTAAATGATGTCACTCTCCTATCAACTTTTTGTTTAAGAGTATTATTCTAAATTAATTACTGTGTCTGTCTAAGGAGAACTTATGAATGAAGCTAGCTAGTGTGGTGATGTTTTGACTGCTTGAGCAATATCTGTTCTCCAGCTCATCTTTACGCAGAGCTCTATATTTGATGTATTTGCTACATGCCCTTCCATGAATACACTACATAGTCTACTTTATAATGGGTTTTGTAGATTTGATTTATTCTACAACAAAATATGGCGACAGTCTGTAAGATTCTCTACTGGGTGGTAATAATAACATCCAAAAGAACGAACACCATATACACGAGGGTTGGAACTTGAGAATAGTGGCAACTATTTATTCACAACCAGTACAACAGAGTTACATGTTTGCACCTGTTACTGTCCTTCAAAGTAGTCACCAATGTTGTGCAGAACCCGTCGCCAGCAATGTGGAAGGTGTAGTATACCAGTAGCAGAGCCTGTTCTGCTGATAGTGCGAATGGAGCCGTCTACTGCCAGTCAAATCTCTGGAACAGTTCTGAAGCGAATGCCACGAAGTGGTTCCTTCATCTTCAGAATCAAATCAATGTCACAAGGACTTAAGTCCAGGGAGTATGGGGGATGGTACAGTACTCCCCAGTCCCCTCGACCAAACAGAGCAGCCACAGCTTGCACTGTATGCGCCCGAGCATTGTCGTGCAAAATGATTGGTGGGTTGCGCAGAAAGTGTTGCCGCTTCTTTCACAAAGCTGGTCGCAGATGATGCTCAAAAACGAACAGTAATACTGTGCACTGATGGTCTGCTGTGGAGGAACGTAATATGTTAGGATAACACCATCACAGTCATACACGAGAATCACCATAACTTTAGAGCACTCCAATGGCACCATCAAAACACAACAGGCTGTGCTAACGGTATACTATGCCTTGCACATAACTGCCAACGGGTTCTACACAACACTGGTGACTACTTTGAAGGACAGTAACAGGTGCAAACATGTAACTCTCTTGTAGTGGTTGTGAATAAATAGTTGCCACTATTTAAGTTCCAACCCTCATATGTAACAGTAATAATTGGCATTAGTTTTGTACAAGGGAATTTTCCTAAATGCTACAGTTGGAGTTATATAATTTTTGTTAAAGTAGCAGCTGTGTTAAGTCAAAGATTGCAATTATTACGTTCAAGTCCACGTGCTCGAAATGGCTAGATCTTCACGTACAGTCCTTTCTGAGGAAGAGATTTTAGATCTTTTAGAGCAATCTCTAAGTGAAAATGAGAGTGAAAATGATTTTGATTATGATAGTGATTCATTTCAAAACAATTCAAGTGACAATGATGAAGAAAACAGTGACAATGTGCATGTTTCTAGTGATTCAGCAGAGGATTCGTGGCGAATGTGGAGCGACACTGACACTGACTTGACAGATTTTCCTTTTGACGAATCAAAGTGTGGTTTTATAACAGAAAGTAGTTCTGTTTCATCATCGCGCATTGGATTCTTTCAATTAATTTTTACAGATAACATATTTCAGCAAATAGCAGATGAAACGAATAGGTATGCTACAGCAAAAATACATAAAGTGACACCACTCCCACAACATTCTGCATGGTGGGACTGGAGAAATGTTACCATGGAAGAAATGAAACGCTCCCATGGTGTGCTACTGAAAGTGTAAGAACTTGCAGGACTTTTTTTTTTTTTCAAGAGAATGGTTACAATCATCCAACTTCTTTCCAGACTGTTTTAGCCACCGACGATTTATGCAAATTTTCTGGGCACTTCATGTTTCTAATCAGACGAGTGCTACACATGTCAACAGTCAGGTTCAGTCACGTCTGACTAAAGTGACAAATCTACTGAATTACTTGTCTGGCAGGTTTCTTGAAATTCATCGACCATATCAGTATTTAGCTGCTGATGAATCTACAGTATCAGTCAAGGGTCATGTTATTATTCAAAATGTACAATCCTCAAAAACCAACAAAATGAGGACTCAGAGTTTATGTAATTACGGATTCATCAAATGGTTATATCTGCAGTTTGATACCCTATTTTGGCGCTGTAACAACTGAGTCATTGATTTGTCCACACTTGAATTTTTCTGAGAGAATAGTTCTTCAGCTGCTTGCTAATATCAGAAATTCTACAGGGCACTCAGGGTATCATTTGTACACTGACCGTTTTTATACAAGTGTCGCATTAGCTGATGAGCTGTTGGAAACAAAACATGCATCTCACAGGAACGATTCAGGCCAATCGCAAAAACCTTCCAGCTGCAATCAAGAAAGGAGCTCTGCGTCTAAGGAAGCACGAAATAAATTGCCTCCGCAACAATAAAATGATGGTTCTGGCACGGCAAGATAAACGAACAGTTCTCATGCTTTCTACAAAAGCCGATAACTCAGTGTCACTTATAGAAAGGAGAAACAGAAAGGAAAGGGAAGAAATAAAGAAACCAAATGTGATTATTGATTATACTTCAAAGATGGGTGGAGTTGATCGATCTGACCATTTTATTTCCAGTTACGGTTTTCTAATGAAAAGTCTCAAGTGGTGGCGAAAACTATACTTCTGGCTGTTGGAGGTAGGACTTGTAAACAGCTATTTACTATACAAGAACCACTGTGGGAAAAACAACTTGACAATACCGTCTCACAAAGCATTCAGTAAAAGTGTTTAAGAGGATTAGTTGCCGAAGAAAGAACTTAAGGACACAAACGAGGACGTCGTTCAACTTCTGATGAAATGAAATGAAATGTCGTGTGGCTAGAGCCTCCCGTCGGGTAGACCGTTCGCCTGGTGCAAGTCTTTCGATTTGACGCCACTTCGGCGACTTGCGCGTCGATGATGATGAAGATTAGGACCACACGACACCCCGTCCCTGAGCGGAGAAAATCTCCGACCCAGCCGGGAATCGAACCCGGGCCCTTTGGATTGATAGTCTGTCGCGCTGACCACTCAGCTACTGGGGGTGGACAACTTCTGATGATGAGGAATGCTTGAATGGAAAGTTGCACATTATCAACAAGCTTCCTGGGAACAAGAATAAGGATTGTGCAGTGTGCTCAGACAGAAAAAAGAAAGGTGTCAGGCGTGAAACTGTGTATTACTGCGAAACATGTTCACGAAACCCAGCTCTTCACCCTGAATAGTGTTTCAAAAAATACAACACAATGGAAAGTTTTGTACTGTAAAAGCTTACGTAAATATATGAATGAAAGCACACATTTTATTTTAATGTATACCCCAATTGTTGGCCAGTGGCCACATTGTTTCCACAAAGAGATCCGCGCAAATCTCTGCGGTGCACTGCCGCCCAGGCGGCGGCAATTTAAATTAGAGTGCGCGGAGCCGCCCTGAGTCTGCCTTACAGAGGGCAAAGGGTGAAAAGTCAGATTTATTTATTGATGACTACCAGGCAGCTGCTGTTAAAGAAATGTTCTAAGGCAGCTTCCGTGCTACTTCTCCTTGCTCTTACTAAAGACATATAATTTTTTGTCCAAAGAGTGGAACTACACTGCCCTCCCCTATGGAGAAGACCTGCCCCTTGGTTCTTACTTTGACCAGTCTTCTCCTAACTCTACCATTTAATATACACACACAAAAACATTTATCACTAGACTGGTTATTCCTGTTTACTAGATACTTATCAAGCTAATCCTGAGCTTAACAAACTACTCTTCACCCTTGCTTGGGGACTCCAATCTACAAGAATTCATATTGTTCCTGAATTAGACCTCGTCATCAGATACATAGAGGCTAAGCCAAGCAAAATCAGAGACACTATGGCCATAGGAATAGTGACATTTACAGTCATGGTTACTTGACATCTGCCATCTCAATATTGGCTTACATGCTGCAGCAACTGATCTGCCGTGACTCACCCTTCCTTAGCAGCTTTTTTAACAATCACTCTCATCATCACAGCTGCAAATGGAAGGTAAGCACCATTATATCACACTTAGTCCCATTGACCAATAATCCACTACAACATAGCTCTAAGCGTTTTGCTCCCATACCTCTTCTTCATAGCAACTTGCTACCACTGCTACATGCTTGTACACGGAGTATTATCAAGTGTAAATCTGATCTCTTAAAATACAGTTTTGACATGATCACCTCTTTCTGACAAGGACATTCCTCCATTCCACCTCCGAATAATTCCACCAGTACATTGCCCTCGATGGAAGTGTTCATTGGAGGTGAGGGTATCATCTGGAGTGCGCCAGGGAAGTGTGGTAGGTCCGCTGTTGTTTTCTATCTACATAAATGATCTTTTGGATAGGGTGGATAGCGATGTGCAGCTGTTTGCTGATGATGCTGTGGTGTACGGGAAGGTGTCATCGTTGAGTGACTGTAGGATGATACAAGATGACTTGGACAGGATTTGTGATTGGTGTAAAGAATGGCAGCTAACTCTAAATATAGATAAATGTAAATTAATGCAGATGAGTAGGAAAAAGAATACCATAATGTTTGAATACTCCATTAGTAGAGTGTAGCGCTTGACACAGTCACGTCGATTAAATATTTGGGCGTAACATTGCAACACTGCACAGCGATATGAAGTGGGACAAGCATGTAATGGCAGTTGTGGGGAAGGCGGATAGTCGTCTTCAGTTCATTGGTAGAATTTTTGGAAGATGTGGTTCATCTGTAAAGGAGACAGCTTATAAAACACTAATACGACCTACTCTTGAGTACTGCTCGAGCGTTTGGGATCCCTATCAGGTCAGATTGAGGGAGGACATAGAAGCAATTCAGAGGCGGGCTGCTAGATTTGTTACTGGTAGGTTTGATCATCACGCGAGTGTTACAGAAATGCTTCAGGAACTCGGGTGGGAGTCTCTAGAGGAAAGGAGGCGTTCTTTTCGTGAATCGCTACTGAGGAAATTTAGAGAACCAACATTTGAGGCTGACTGCAGTAAAATTTTACTGCCGCCAACTTACATTTTGCGGAAAGACCACAAAGATAAGATAAGAGAGATTAGGACTCGTACAGATGCATATAGGCAGTCATTTTTCCCCCGTTCTGTTTGGGAGTGGAACAGGGAGAGAAGATGCTAGTTGTGGTATGGGATACCCTCCGCCACGTATCGTATGGTGGATTGCGGAGTATGTATGTGGTCCACCCCGCTCTGACAATGCTGGAGCTCACCCTCAGTCAGCATCATATGTCAATCCCTGTCTTCTGCTACACCCCTTCTTCTCTCACTTGCACAACCACACCAACTGCCACATCTCCACCAGATATGTGTGCACTGTGTAACATTTACGTACCAAATGCTTGCTCACTACTGGTATCCTCACTGACACATACAGTTCTGCATTATCTGATGTCACTTCCACCGTTGCACTACGACAGCAGAAAGGCAAATTCTGGCTACCTGCTCCATTACTAGCTGCAGTTCTGGCAGTAACTCTTCCTGTATCTTCCTCAATCCCTTCAAATACTGCTCAGGGGACAGCAACTGCCCATGATTACTGGTGCACGGCTTGATGCAAGTTTGTCAGCTCCACTCTTGCATCTCAAATGCTATCACCTAGGGATTGCAACAATCTTGTCAGTGCTTTCGTCGCATCCAATAACTGGATTCCTGCATATACAGTTTTTAGATCTTGATTCAAAGTACTAGCCGAGGCTCTAGCATACTCCATAACCTCCTCGGTAAGCTCCTACAGCACGCACGTATTGTTTAGCACCGCTCACTCCAGATTCACTATGTGTGTCGAACACTACGGTGTTGTAACTCTATTTGCCTCAGCCAACTCTTTCACAATTCCTGCACTTTCATACAATCTGCACATGTGACTTGTGCCTGCTGTCGCAAACAAGGTTTGTTGTATTCTAACTTCCACATCTATCCATTCCATTTTTACCCTTATAGACCCATGCAGCAAGCCAACAGCTGGCACTGCACTAATTACCTCCTGCATCTGCTCTGTCAAACATGCATGTGCTGTATCTGCCTGCGATTCTAGGCAAATTCTCTAAGCACCTCATTACTAATCGTTAACTGTTGCACCCCTTATAAAACCTCTTCAAAGCTTCCTTTCCTCATTTCGTAGTTCTCAAACATTAAATACTGCACTCAGCAACCAGCTATGGCTGGTCAATACTACATCCTGTTGCTTGAAAATGCAACTGATCCATCCAGCGATGGTCCTGCAGGGCCCCTGTTCCGCCTCTGGCAAAGGAGTACAGCTCTGCCAACAACAGCACTCTTCTCCTCTGGCCTTCCACCATATGGCGACCTGAGGGCAGGGACCAGTCTCACCTCCCATACCTCAGTCAGTCCTGAGACTGGTTTGATGCAGCTCTCCATGCTACTCTATCCTGTGCAAGCTTCTTCATCTCCCAGTACCTACTGCAACCTACATCATTCTGAATCTGCTTAGTGTATTCATCTCTTGGTCTCCCTCTACGATTTTTACCCTCCACGCTGCTCTCGAATGCTAAATTTGTGATCCCTTGATGTCTCAGAACATGTCCTACTAACCGGTCCCTTCTTTTCGTCACGTTGTGCCACAAACTCCTCTTCTCCCCAATTCTATTCAATACTCCATCATTAGTTATGTGATCTACCCATCTAATCTTCAGCATTCTTCTGTAACACCACATTTCGAAGGCTTCTATTCTCTTCTTGTCCAAACTATTTAACGTCCATGTTTCACTTCTATACATGGCTACACTCCACACAAATACTTTCAGAAACGACTTCCTGACAAATATATACTCGATGTTAACAAATTTCTCTTCTTCAGAAACGCTTTCCTTGTCATTGCCAGTCTACATTTTATATCCTCTCTACTTTGACCATCATCAGTTATTTTGCTCCCCAAATAGCAAAACTCCTTTACTACTTTAAGTGTGTCATTTCCTAATCTAATTCCCTCAGCATCACCCAACTTAATTCGACTACATTCCATTATCCTTGTTTTGCTTTTGTTGGTGTCATCTTATATCCTCCTTTCAATACACTGTCCAATCCGTTCAACTGCTCTTCCAACTCTTTTGCTGTCTCCGACCGAATTACAATGTCATCGGCCAACCTCAAAAGTTTTTATTTCTTCTCCCTGGATTTTAATACCTACTCCAAAGTTTTCTTTTGTTTCCTTTACTGCTTGCTCAATATACAGATTGAATAACATAGGGGATAGCCTACAGCCCTGTCTCACTCCCTTCCCAACCGCTGCTTCTCTTTCACGCCCCTCGACTCTTATAACTACCATCTGGTTTCTGTACAAATTGTAAATAGCCTTTCGCTCCCTGTAGTTTACCCCTGCCACCTCTAGAATTTGAAAGAGAGTATTCCAGTCAACATTGTCAAAAGCTTTCTCTAAGTCTACAAATGCTAGAAACGTAGGTTTACCTTTCCTTAATCTTTCTTCTAAGATAAGTCGTAGAATCAGTATTGTCTCACATGTTCTAATATTTCCACGGAATCCAAACTGATCTTCCCCGAGGTCGGCTTCTACTAGTTTTTCCATTCGTCTGTAAAGAATTCGTGTTAGTATTTTGCAGCTGTGGCTTATTAAACTGATTGTTCAGTAATTTTCACATCTGTGACAATCTTTGGGATTGGAATTATTATATTCTTCTTGAAGTCTGAGGGTATTTCGCCTGTTTCATACATCTTGCTCAACAGATGGTAGAGTTTTGTCAGGACTGGCTCTCCCAAGGCCGTCAGTAGTTCCAATGGAATGTTGTCTACTCCGGGGGCCTTGTTTCGACTCAGGTCTTTCAGTGCTCTGTCAAACTCTTCACGCAGTATCTTATCTCCCATTTCATCTTCATCTACATCCTCTTCCATTTCCATAATATTGTCCTCAAGTACATCGCCCTTGTATAGACCCTCTATATACTCCTTCCACCTTTCTGCTTTCCCTTCTTTCCTTAGAACTGGGTTTCCATCTGATTAAACTGATAGTTTAGTAATATTAACAAATGTCAACACTTGCTTTCTTTGGGATTGGACTTATTATATTCTTCTCAAAGTCTGAGGGAATTTCGCCAGTCTCATATATCTTGCGCACCAGATGGTAGAGTTTTGTCAGGACTGGCTCTCCCAAGGCCGTCAGTAGTTCTAATGGAATGTTGTCTACTCCCGGGGCCTTGTTTCGACACAGCTCTTTCAGTGCTCTGTCAAATTCTTCACGCAGTATCGTATCTCCCATTTCATCTTCATCTACATCCTCTTCCATTTCCATAATATTGTCCTCAAGTACACCGCCCTTGTATAGACCCTCTATATACTCCTTCCACCTTTCTGCTTTCCCTTCTTTGCTTAGAACTGGATTTTCATCTGAGCTCTTGATATTCGTACAAGGTCTCTTTAATTTTCCTGTACGCAGTATCTATCTTACCCATAGTGAGATAAACCTCTACAGCCTTACATTTGTTCTCTAGCCAACCCTGCCTAGCCATTTTGCACTTCCTGTCGTTCTCATTTTTGACATGTTTGTATTCCTTTTTGCCTGCTTCATTTACTGCATTTTTATATTTTATCCTTTCATCAATTAAATGCAATATTTCTTCTGTTACGCAAGGGTTTTTACTAGCCCTCGTCTTTTTACCTACTTGATCCTCTGCTGCCTTCACTACTTCATCCCTCAGAGCTACCCATTCTTCTTCTACTGTATTTCTTTCCCCCCTTCGTGACAATTTTTCCCTTATGCTCTTCCTGCAACTCTGTACAACCTCTGGTTTAGTCAGTTTATCCAGGTCCCATCTCCTTAAATTCCCACCTTTTGCAGTCTCTGCATAGCATAACTAAAACACAATCATAACTAAAACAATGTCAACCATAGACTATAAATAAAAGAAAACAAAATAAGAATCTCCAAACATAATACAGAACCATTACTTCTTAGATCTCAACGCACATCGCACATGCGGTATCTGAACCTTCTCCTTTCGTTGTCCATCCCTTGATTTCTTCTTACTTGGCTCCTTCCTTATTTTCATTTCCATTTCCTGAGGCATCTCTTCTGGCACACTCTTTTAAATGGTCATAAACACCAAACATGTACAACTGTTGACCTTGTAGGCATTTGTAGTTTCACATTTACTGCTGAAGTAATGTCGATTACATGGTAGGGCCCTCATACTGTGTTACATACATTGTTTTTTCCTCCGGACCCTAAGGACTGGATAATATCATCACCCACTGCCTTTCTCTGTACTGTGGTACTGTTCCCACTCACTTCACTGCATCTTCTTGTTTTTCCAATGCCTCTGTATTTGACCACTGGACCCTTCTCCACACTTCCTTCACTTTTCTTGCAAATTCTTTGATTGACTCACTGTTCCTACCTCCTTTTTGTCTTATCATGTCAAATGATGATGGCATCTTCTTCCTATACACCATGTCAAATGGGAACAATCATTTCCTAGTGTGTCCTTGGAGTTGCAGGCATTCACAAAAAGCATAATATGCATCCCAATCCAGAAGGTGTGCATTCATCTAATAACCCAGCATTTTCCCAATCATCTGAAGCCATTCTGTCCTTCCACTAGCCTGAGGATGAAATGGAGTTGTTCTTAATTTTTTCACTCTCAGTAACCATAACAACTTTTTCATCAGGTCTGACATGAAGTCTGTCATCTGGTCTGTAATTATCGCACTGGTACCTCAAAGTTCAACATCCACCTGTTCACCAATGCTTGTGCAATGGTGGCAGCCTGTTGGTTCAGTATTGGCACCTTCTCTATGTTATGAGGAAAATTATCTATTATTGTCAGCACAAAACGATTACCTATTGGTGTACAGCTGAATGTTTCTAATGCATCCACCCCAATGAAACTGAATGGTTCTGTTGCTTCTGGGAGCCTCTGTAACACCACCTGTTCCTGACTCAGATCTGCTCACTGCACACACTCTACACAGCTTCTAACATTTGATCAACATCACCCTTTCTACCCCACCACCAGTATTTCTCTGTCCTTCAATGATTCACTGCTCTGATACCCCAATGACCTGAAAACATATGATAATGCATCTCATGTAACACATCTTCTTTCAGCACTGCTGGCACAACCATCCATGGACGTAAGTCTGTCTTTCTGTACAACTAACTATCACACGCACTAAACTGTTGCTGCCTGCAGTATTGCTTACATTCTTCATTGCTGCTCTGTGCAACCAGCCATTCCTAAAAGTCAGGAGCAAGTGTTTGTATCACTGCCATCTTTCTGCTCAATCCATCTGCTTTCCATGTTTCTTCCCAGGTTTATAGATTACTTTGTACCCAAATTCAGTAAGTTTCACAGCCCGCCTCATCAATCTACCGGATGCAACCTTCAAACCTAGTAACCAGTTCGAAGCAGCATGGTCCAGGACTACTGTGAATTCTCTACCATACAGGTAATACTAAAAAAATATTACTCCATACACCAAACTAAGTATTTCTTTCTCCGTTGTGGATCACTTCCTCTGCACTCTGTTCAACTGTCTCAATGCAAAAGCAACAGGATGTTGCTGACCACTCATTTCCTGACTTAAAACACACCCAAGAGCATGATTTGATGCATCACAGAACAATATAAAAAAAAAAAAAATTGAAAAAAATTTGAAAAAAAGTCTCCATTTGAAAAAATGGACACATCAATTTTATTAATCAACATTAATACTTTCCTGAATTCACCAAATACTTGTGGCATTCTTCCAGCCATACAAAACTAACGACCTTCTTTAACAACTGCGTAAGAGGTTATACTACATCAGCAAATCCTCTCACAAATTTCCTATGATAATCTGCGAGAGAGAGAACATGTTACAATTCCTTGGGTGTTTTTGGTGTTGGAAAATCTTATATTGTTTTCACTAACCTCGGATCTGTCCTCACAACATCCTTAATAACAAACAGGCTGCTCCTAGCCTCTTGAACATGTCCCTCACACATTGTCTATGTTCTTCCATATCCCTTGAAAAGAAGATTCTGTCATCAAGATTCACTACTGGAATGTTGTCACCGAGTTCTTCAACCCAAAAGGTATCGTTCTATCGACTCTTCTCAGTCCATTTTCGAGAAACATTGGCATTGTCCTAGAATATATACCATTTCCATGATGTTTGGAATTGAGGAATCATCTGTCACATCTTACTATTTAAGTAAAGGTAATCACAACAAAGACGATATTTCCTAGATCCATCACAGACTTTTTGGCCATGATTACAATTCACAGCTCCTGCACCCCTTCCCAGGGGCTACTACTCTCCTCTATTACCCTGTCGCCAACTGTTGATTTGTAAACACTGATTGCAGTGATCCTGTTACTCAATATGGTCTTTAGTAAACTGGGGCTTTGTTTCCCATTCGATTCCTGTGCTGTGCAATTGGTGTAGCAGGCAAGGGTCCTTGCAGAAAAAATAAGGTCTTGAAACTCCAGGAGCAGGTGTTCTATTTGCATCCTCTCAATTCGCTTCAAATGGTTCATGTTTCACGAAATGCAGTTCTGTGCCCTTCTGTGGACTATACTCTCTGTGCGACAATCTTCCTCGTCCAGAATCCTCAGCATGGCCTCCTTTCAATAACTGCACTTTCTTGGTGTCAAAATTATCTATATTCACAGATACTACCTTGCTTCTTCCCTCTCCTGTACATGTACGCACCTCCTTTACTAAACAAAAAGCTGTAACCAATACTTCATTATCTTTTAGGAGTTCCACAATACACAACACATTAACTGGTAACCACAATACACAACACATTAACTGGTAAGTCAGGCTTTTACAAAACCTCCCGACACACAATCATGCGAATAAAGCCTTAACGTCATTGCTCATGGTTTAATTGGAATGTCTCGTATACCAGATGCTCCTTGTGGCAAATCATCACTGACAACAGTGTCCCCTAACTGGAATGTCCTCCCACTAAGTTCCACTATACATGAAGGGCTTATTTCAATAGTGGTACAAGTCCACTTTTGTTCATTTTGAGATACAGAGTCCTAAAGTTAAATGAGCACTGAAAAATCTGCGGTTGAGATACCAGAAATATTCAAGCATAAGGCTTCTTGCTAGAGATGAACCTTTCTTTCTGTTTGTTTGGATCATTAATTTCAGAAGCATTATAGGCATAAAAGTGGATGTAATGGACTTTTACCACTATTGAAATAAGCCCTTCATATCACTGACGCTCAATTATGGCATGATGTTGATGCAGGAAGTCTAATCCCAAGATTGTGCTGTACCCTTCACTTACATGAGACACCACCTCCACACACTGTCTAAACTTTGTAGTTTCAAACGAAAAATTCATCATTACTTACCCCAATAGTTATACATCTTTATCGCCTACTCCACGCAACTTGTGCTGTGGTGAGTTCCCCCTCAATGCCACTGACACATGCTCCCCTTTGTTCAGTAACACTTAATATTATCTACCATTTGTTACACCCATTATGGCACGTTCTGTCTCTACATTCATTTCCACTCAATTCATTTTCACAAGGAGCTCCTGTCAGCAGCCTTGGGGTTCTCTCTTAAGTACAACAAACTCTTCCTACCTCCCAGTTCACCTCTACTATTACCCCTGTATCCATGTTGGTGACCTACACCTCCTCCACTACCATTCCCAATAAATTGCTGGTAACCCCTGTTATCCCCAACCAACACTTCTCTCTGGATGGTACCACCGCCCTTGCACATGCTCCGTTCAGCCACAGTTAAAACACTTTACATTTGCTGCAAACATGTCTGGCCCCTTATCCCACTGACCTATTGATTTCCTCCAACTACAACCCCTCTTTATCCCCTGTGCACAGACTTTTTGGTGCCCCTGTGCACACACGGGGAGGGGGGGGGGGGGGGGAAATCAAGTGCCTGTTGCTCGGACTCCTGCAGTATCACTTTCTTCACCAATTTATTCTGTGACAATTTGTATGTGTGCACATTCATTTTCCTAATTCTATCAGTGAAGTTTTCGACTGCCTAATTATGCCTTCTCGACACCATACCCAGCTGTTCGCAAAAAAACCTGGACTGCTTTTGCTTTTTATACTGCTGCTCCAACCCTGCCTCAGTTGATCAAATGTTTCTGTATCATGTAACGCTTCTGTGCACCTCACAAACAACTTCGCCTATCCAATTTTCAAGTGCAGCTGTTGAATTATTTCAATGTCCAAAGCGGCTACATCATACAAATTTCCCTTTAGACGCCTTTATGTCACAACAAGTATGTTATGGAGCTTTCTGCACAGCACGGACCACTTCAGAGAAGTAGAGAATGTAAAGCTTTGTCAGGTATTGTGAAGACTTTTGAAAAATATCTAATGCTGTCCAAATATGCCTTGAAGGCCCAATGGTACCGACCGACTACCATGTCATCCTCTGCTCACAGACATAACTAGATGTAGATCTGAAGGGGCATGTGGTCAGAACACCGCTCTCTCAGCCGTTGTCATTTTTTGTGACTGAGTCGCTACTTCTCAATCAAGTAGCTCCTCAATTGGTCTCACTGAATATAAATGTTCGTGGTTATACAATTCAGTTGGTTTATTTGAAAACAACAGAAGAATAGTAAATTATTGCTATACCTACATCAAAATTATTTTTCAATTTTGCCATCCATACTGCATGTGACTGTCCTATTTCAGCAAAGCAGATAAGCAGTCGAAGTTAATCTCATTTTTACGAGGTAAACACTTGCTACAGTAGTTTTTTCTGTAGTTTTCAAATAACATTACATTTTCTGTGTTCGTATTTAGTACTGATCATCATAAACTCAGTACCATAAACTAAATTAAATACATCAATATGCAAACACCTGCTATGCTGACATTTTACTTTACACTAACGAATCCTGCTGCTGCAAGGAGACTGATGTACCTGCTTACCTGTATCCGATGTCTGCTTACTTTCAGCCATCATGTCCTTCTATTATGATGACACAGCACCTAAAAGAGCAAAATGGTTAGTTGGATGTTGTGGGTAGTACTTCTGTACCATAAATATGTGCCATTATACATTAATTGAAGGCCAAAATTCAATCAAATTAAACACACACACACACACACACACACACACACACACACGCACGCACGCAAATCTGGATCAAATACACATCAATACAGAAGTTATGAAAAGTCAAAGTCAAACATTTAATCCAGAATACAAGATGGAATTTTATTTGTTCGACTGTCTCTTATTTTATCTTGAGCTATATGCTCATGGGTCTCAGAAGAAATTTTTCAGAGGGGGCAGGGGAGTTGGGCAGACTCTAAAATTGCCATTTTTATATAGATGAGTTGTTCAGCTTTGAGATGTTATGCAAAGAGAACTTATTATATTCCAGGGAATTGATGTTTATTCGCTCAATATATGCATTACAACTCTGTACTCCACATTTCAGGAGGGATGGAGGCAAATGTCCCCTCTTGTGGCTCCTACAGATGCAGCAGTAATGAAAATCATACTGGAAATCAGTATATGAAGTACCTTCAATCACATTTGTCACACACTTCTGGGCACAAAATACCAGTTTTTTGTGCCGTGGAGAACCTGCTCTCAAAATTGGTTTTCAACAGTGTCTGTTTGTAACAAAGGACAAATACCGCAAAACCTTTCTCAAGTCAGTAGCAGAAATTAAAGCCAGTTCACACCTGCCATCACAAATGTATCACATGGTTCAAAACATACCACAAAGTACTCCAAATGGTGGAAATCCACACAGGTCATCATCAATGGACCATCATGTCACACATATCACATCACAACTTCGTCAACGTTTACGGGAGGAAAATTTTGATGGCGTCATCTCCCAACGTCAGAAGTTAACATATTTTGCCGTGCTCGCTGATGTAAAAGCAGCGGGTTCGTGCTTTTGAGTCTTCTTAATCTTTATTTTTATTATCTTGTTTGTTTTTCGTGGCAACTTGTGAATTTTTATATGACAACTAGGTATTTTTTTCCATTTATTGTTCTTCCATAAACGAGATATCTGAAAGTGGAAAATTGTTAGGTTTTACAATAACGGAACGAATCTGACACTACTGTTGTGGTCTTTATACCAATGACTGGTTTGACACAGTTCTCGATGCTACTCTATCCTGTGCGAGACTCTTCATCTCCCAATAACTACTGCAACCCACATCCTTCTAAATCTGCTTACTGTAACATATTTCGTATCTTGGTTCTCCCTCGAGGATTTTTTCCCCCTCCCCAACGGTCCCTCCAGTACTAAATTGGATCTGACGCTACACTGTGTATAAGTAACAACGTAAGTTGATGGACAGTTTTCATTAAATGTCATTTTTAAGCGAAAAACTGTGTAGCTACTTATGACGTTATTAGCTATGTAAGAAAAAAAACATGATGGACAAGAAAAACGGCCCTTACAAATATTGTTTGATGTGTTAGAATATGTGTATATTTTCAATGGAAAATAAATATGGATGTTTTGAAATGTTGCTTAATTTCTCAGCGTTTTGCGAAAACTGAATTCCGGAAATCATTTACATGTTAAGGTCTAAAGGGGATTTGCTAGCCCAGTTACACATGGCGTCTAGAAAACAGATGATCTATTTTCAGATTCATTCAACACAATCGTTATCTCTCTTCACTCAAGTACTACAGACAGAGAGCTTCATGCTCAGTCTTATAGTTCTACTTCTCCTTCACTGCACAATAAATCCATAATAATCAAGAGGTAACTTGACAGCCCAAACACGTTTTAAAACCGGCGGCTTATATATGGGAGCGAAAATGGATTGCGGGATTGGAAAACCAGTAGGTAGAAGCGGATTTCCAGAAGCAATTTTGAAGTGTTTGCATGACTACCCAGAAAGAAATCGAGTTAGTAATCCGGTTTTGAGAGCCTCTTGCTAACGGGGTGACTGTTAGTTTTTCAGTTCTGATAATATACTCTGACTTTTTGTAGCACATATGATATCACATGATCGATGACGGTGACATGACATGATTCTCTGTTGACGCCTAGTGTGAATCGGCCTGTACACGTCATTAAGTATGATGTAGATTAAGAAATGGGATCAACTACAATACATTAAGATAACGCATATGTAGCATGAATTTTTTACTTTTATTTAAAGTTATCGCCAGGGTTTTATATCTCATTACTTGAAACATCATTACATATTCTGCTAAGTTTTTCCACTGTTGTTCGATGACTGCCTTCCATTATATTTTGTGTGAGACAAAACTTATAGTGCAAGGACCATGCTAACCATCACTTCAAACAGTATATACCCAAACCCTTGTAAATGTCATTATTTAAGGCCTTCAAAACGTTTTAGTGAGATGTACACATTCATGTGGAGTATATAATTTCCTAACTAGAAGTTGAACGTCCATCGTTTTAAAAGAATTGCTGTACAAGGTAACTTCGATGAGTCATATAAAAAGTAACAAACGAAACAACAGATGGGAACTAGCCACTGCTTTGTTTTGTTGACAACCTTAGCTACCTGACAGAATGGTGTGCCACAGCAATAAATAGCCGTGGTGCATACAGTGTTGATTTGTGTACGATGATGTGCTTACTGATTGACAATATTATTTACAACAATGAGTGCAAAGGCTGCAACTGGTCCTAACGACCCTCCATCAACTTCCGTATTACTTCTGTGACGTATTAATCCATTACATGTTCCGTTTCTTTAGCCCCATGACGGCCTTGGGAGAGCCAGTCCTGAGTAGAGATGGGGGATCCGCTCTTGAACTAATTCATAGAGTTCAATCTTTCAAAGGAGTGAACAATCAGTGATTCAGAAAAAAAGAACGGTAGCTCCAAACGTTTCCCACGGCAGAGAGAGAGAGAGAGAGAGAGAGAGAGAGAGAGAGACGGAGCATATCAGCAGCGCCTCTGCTGGTCACAGCACAGTGCACGCCACACAACACAGCCAGCGCCGGCCTCTGCCCTGCTTCTACCTTGGCTGCCTGCATTGTGCAGTGCCCCATTGGATTTTGTGTTTCACATATGCCGTGGCGTCTCTGTGCGTCGTCTGCCGCGCAGTGTCTGGCGCAGCGTAACTTCGCATCGCACTCTGTCGGCGATCGTTTCAGTCGCACGTCCTGCCCTCTGGGCAGTTGATGCGAGCAACAGGACAGAGAGCCACCTAGCGGATAACATAGGAACTACTTGCAAAAACCCGCTCGCAAGGGAACGAACTATTTGTCTCGGAGCGGGTGAGTTCACCGCTACCCCCTCCCTTGGAACTCGCCCGCTCAACGCTCGCCCCACCGTCTCGACTCTAGCCAGAGCGTCGAGCAAAGCGACTCAGGTGTCACTGTGGTCTCTGCGGTCTCAGCTCACGCAGTAATACAGCTCGCGGCTCGACCTGCTCGACGTGCCTCTGCATCGGAGTTCGTCCCCACTGGATATTGTTCTTCGTAGTAATGCCGCTATGTATATTACATTATTATGTTATGTATACATCAATTGTTTTTATTTTATTTTTATTTGTTTAAACTGATTAGTTTAGGTTCCTGATGACTCCTCTTACTATAGGATTTTTATTATAGACACTCGAATTTACGCTTTAATTACGAGCGAACCGATAAACGTATCGCAAAATGTGATACACCAATATTTTCCTTGTTTTATTCTGCGTAAGGCTATATGCAGCACTTTCGTTTTACAGTCAAATTTATATTTTTTTTTCTTATTCTGGTACGGATTTTGCGATTTTAGGCGTCTTCGAAAGGAAACGTTCACTTTAAAAATATATGGCTTGCGATGTATTTGTATGAGGTTAATGAAATTTTAATACGTTATAGCCAAATCTATTGTTAATGTAAATCTCAAGTTACAACATTTTCCGATCACCCAAAAAACCACGATAGTGCAAAATAAATCAATAATCAAAAACTTTGTCATATCGTGGAAATTTCAATAAACAATACAAAATTCTTACTCATTATCTGTGTTACTTCAAAATAAGATCAAATAAGATCAAAATACAGGTATAGTACTGGAATAAACCAAGTTTAAAGGGCAATGTGCCTTCCATTTATTTTATATTGTAAATGAGTGGTGAGTCATGAAAAAGAGCTAATTCATTTCAGGGAGTGAACAGTTCTGATCCAATCTCTGAAAAGAACAGTTTTGCCCATCTCTAGTCCTGAGAAAACTATCATCTGGTGAGCAAGATGTATGAGACAGGCGAAATACCCTCAGACTTCAAGAAGAATACAATAATTCCAATCCCAAAGAAAGAAGGTGTTGACAGATGTGAAAATTACTGAACTATCAGTTCAGTAAGTCACAGCTGCAAAATACTAACGCGAATTTTTTACAGACGAATGGAAAAACTGGTAGAAGCCGAGCTCGGGGAAGATCAGTTTGGATTCCGCAGAAATATTGGAACGTGAAAATTACTGAACTATCAGTTCAGTAAGTCACAGCTGCAAAATACTAACGCGAATTTTTTACAGACGAATGGAAAAACTGGTAGAAGCCGAGCTCGGGGAAGATCAGTTTGGATTCCGCAGAAATATTGGAACACGTGAGGCAATGCTGACTTTACGACTTATCTTAGAAGAAAGATTAAGGAAAGGCAAACCTACATTTCTAGCATTTGTAGACTTAGAGAAAGCTTTTGACAATGTTGACTGGAATACTCTCTTTCAAATTCTGAAGGTGGCAGGGGTAAAATACAGGGAGCGAAAGGCTATTTACAATTTGTACAGAAACGAGATGGCAGTTGCAAGTGTCGAGGGGCATGAATGGGAAGCAGTGGTTGGGGAGGGCGTTAGACAGGGTTATAGCCTCTCCCCAATGTTATTCAATCTGTATATTGAGCAAGCAGTAAAGGAAACAAAAGAAAAGTTCGGAGTAGGTATTAAAATCCTTGGAGAAGAAATAAAAACTTTGAGGTTCGCCGATGACATTGTAATTCTGTCAGAGACAGCAAAGGGCTTGGAAGAGCAGTTGAACGGAATGGGCAGTGTCTTGAAAGGAGGATATAAGGTGAACATCAACAAAAGCAAAACGAGGATAATGGAATGTGGTCGAATTAAGTCGGGTGATGCTGAGAGAATTAGATTAGGAAATGAGACACTTAAAGTAGTAAAGGAGTTTTGCTATTTGGGGAGCAAAATAACTGATGATGGTCGAAGTAGAGAGGGTATAAAATGTAGACTGGCAATGGCAAGGAAAGTGTTTCTGAAGAAGAGAAATTTGTTAACATCGAGTATAGATTTAAGTGTCAGGAAGTAGTTTCTGAAAGTATTAGTATGGAGTGTAGCCATGTATGGAAGAGAAACGTGGACGATAAATAGCTTAGACAAGAAGAGAATAGAAGCTTTCGAAATGTGGTGCTACAGAATAATGCTGAAGATTAGATGGGTAGATCATATAACTAATCAGGAGGTATTGAATAGAATTGGGGAGAAGAGTAGTTTGTAGCACAACTTGACAAGAAGAAGGGACCGGTTGGTAGGACATGTTCCGAGGCATCAAAGGATCAGAAATTTAGCACTGGAGCACAGCGTGGACGGTAAAAATCGTAGAGGGAGACCAAGAGATGTATACACTAAGCAGATTCAGAAGGGTGTAGGTTGCAGTAGGTACTGGGAGATGAAGAATCTTGCACAGGATAGAGTAGCATGGAGAGCTGCATCAAACCAGTCTCAGAACTGAAGACCACAACAACAACATGTTCCCTGCTCTGGGAGGAAGAGGTAGGTTTTGTCTAGCAGCCGGCCGCGGTGGTCTAGCGGTTCTAGGCGCTCAGACCGGAACCGCGCGACTGCTACGGTCGCAGGTTCGAATCCTGTCTCGGGCATGGATGTGTGTGATGTCCTTAGGTTAGTTAGTTTTAAGTAGTTCTAAGTTCTAGGGGTCTGATGATCTCAGAAGTTAAGTCCCATTGTGCTCAGAGCCATTTTTTGGGGGATTTCTTGCTCACATGTAAGTGGAAAATAAATGGCCGTGGAACATTCTGTGCACAGACGAAGCCCATTTCCATCTCCAAGGACTTGCCAATATACAGAACTGCAGAATATGGGCAACCGAAAATCTGCATGTACGTCAACTGGTACCACATCATCGTGCAAAGGCGACTTGTGTGATGCGGGTTGACGGTATCGTTTGTCGTGGGGCCATATTTTTGGCGAGGATGTGAATCCTGCGGATCCTGTTACCTTTATCGTCACGGGTAAATGCCACGAGCGACTTTTGCGCACTAATGTCATTCCGGCCACTTAATAGCGTGGATGTGAGAGTAGGATAATTTTAAGCAAGATGGCGCTTCTCCGCACATTGCATAGCCAGTGAAGCGGCTGGTGCAAAGGCATTTCAGAAATGATAGAATATCAGTCGTCATTTCCCTACAGCCTAGCCGTGCAGATGACCTGCTCTTAATCCGTGTAACTTCTCGTTGTAGGGTTACCTGAAAGATGATGTGTTCAGTGCTCCAATTACGAACACAGCTGAACTGAAAGTTGCGCATTGCATTCCGAACGTCTTCCGCCCGTCTCACGACAAAACCAGGTTTTAGCCCCAGGACAATTAAAACCCGATGTCATTTTGCTTTTTATGCGGTTTTTGGTCTCAGGACAATTAGAAAACCACTGTTCTCCGATGTGGTACGACTTTGTCGTGGCCGTGAATTTATGCACACTGAATAGTACATAGTCGTAGCTGGTGGGGAAAACCGTAAGCATACCACAGGTACTACAGATGACGTGCGGCAATGGCATGCTGTGCGAGCTAAATTTGGAAGGCGGTTGTGGTTTTCGTAAGGATGTCACCGTCCTATTCTGAATTTATAATGTAATTCCGGAGCCACCTGTTTCAGAGAAAGACAAAAATTTCATAAAAGCAATTCCTGTGAAGCAAAGACTTGCTGGTTCTCCAAGCCTTTTGCCAAGAAAAGATACCTATCAAAACGTTGCATATTTTAGAGACATCCCATATCACAAACAAATACCACAGTTCGTGAAGCTTCGGATGAAGCACTGACGGATTATGTAAACGTAGTTCGTGAAGCTTTGAATGAATTATGTAAACGTAATTAAGTACACTACTGGCCATTAAAATTGCTACACCCAGAAGAAATGCAGATGATAAATGGGTATTCATTGGAAAAATATATTATACTAGAACTGACATGTGATTACACTTTCACACAATTTGGGTGCATAGATCCTGAGAAATCAGTACCCAAAACAACCACCTCTGGCCGTAATAACGGCCTTGATACACCTGGGCATTGAGTCAAACAGTGCTTGGATGGCGTGTACAGGTACAGCTGCCCATTCAGCTTCAACACGATACCATAGTTCATCAAGAGAAGTGACTGGCGTATTGTGACGAGCCAGTTGCTCGGCCACCATTGACCAGACGTTTTCAATTGGTGAGAGATCTGGAGAATGCGCTGACCAGCGCAGCAGTCGAACATTTTCTGTATCCAGAAAGGCCCGTACAGGACGTGCAACAGGTTTCGCAGGGATCGAATAAAGGGTAGAGCCACGGGTCGTAACACATCTGAAATGTAACGTCCACTGTTCAAAGTGCCGTCAATACAAACAAGAGGTGACCGAGACGTGTAACCAATGGCACCCCATACCATCACGCCCGGTTATACGCCAGTATGGCGATGACGAATAAACGCCTCCAATGTGCGTTCACCGCCATGTCGCCAAACACGGATGCGACCATCATGATGCTGCAAACAGAACCTGGATTCATCCGAAGAAATGACGTTTGCCATTCGTGCACCCAGGTTCGTCACTGAGTACAACATCGCAGACGCTCCTGTCTGTGATGCGGCGTCAAGGGTAACCGCAGCCGTGGTCTCCGAGCTGATAGTCCATGCTGCTGCAAACGTCGTCGAACTCTTCGTGCAGATGGTTGTTGTCTTGCAAACGTCCCCATCTGTTGACTCAGGGGTCGAGATGTGGCTGCACGATCCGTTACAGCCATGCGGATAAGATGCCTGTCATCTCGACTGCTAGTGATACGAGGCCGTTGGGATCCAGCACGGCGTTCCGTATTACCCTTCTGAACCCACCGATTCCATATTCTGCTAACAGTCATTGGATCTCGACCAACGCGAGCAGCAATGTCGCGATACGATAAACCGCAATCACGCTAGGCTATAATCCGACCTTTATCAAAGTCGAAAACGCGATGGTATGCATTTCTCCTCCTTACACGAGGCATCACAACAACGTTACACCAGGCAACGCCGGTCAACTGCTGTTTGTGTATGAGAAATCGGTTGGAAACTTTCCTCATGTCAGCACGTTGTAGGTGTCGCCACCGGCGCCAACCTTGTGTGAATGCTCTGCAAAGCTAATCATTTGCATATCACAGCATCTTCTTCCTGTCGGTTAAATTTCGCGTCTGTTGCACGTGATCTTCGTGGTGTAGCAATTTTAATGGCCAGTAGTGTATGTTAATAGCAGAGAAAAATAAATTCAAAGGATCAGGTATTTGTTTTTATTTTCATATTAGAATTAATCGATATGATCAACTTCAGCAAAGAGAACTATGGGAATATGCTGTTCATGTCTCTGCCACATCCACGTTTGCTACCAACTGCTGCCTCCTACTTACATTCACAGTATGCATCGTAATTTCATTCTTTTTCCCACCGCCCTTTGCGCAGCAGCTCACATAAGCCGCTGACGACAAATTTTACGAAGTCATATGCAGCCCTGGATCTACGATATTTCTGAATCGGGACAAAAAATTGATAGTGCCCCCCCCCCCCCGCCCTACTCGACCCTTCCCTCTCAAGCGTTTGACATAGGGCGTAAAATTTTTTTAAAAACATATTTTTCAAGCATATATCAACCATATACGTTCGAGGAAATCTAAGACATGTTATAGGGTCTTAACGTGTGCTAAAGTGCAGAGCCACGCCTCTTCACACAGCATTCTTCTATCGCCCGCACTGTATTTCTGTCTGTGGAATTCAAATGTGTATATTTTATAATGGAAGCCATCACACCTGTATTCAGGTCAGTGGAAATTAAAATGTCCTTTGGTGCCTCTCCTACTCCCAGTCTTGTGAAATTTGCACTCTTTATTGTCTATTAGCTAATAATATTCTCTTTTGTGTGACATAAAATTAAATATAGGAAACATAAAACCAGTAACGACAAGAGACAAGCAAGACTATACACTTTTCTTCAATCCTTAACTTCCGCGTGCTTTCCGTTCTGCGAAAGAATCTATTTCATCATCAAAGTTCGTCAAACCTTTTGCTACATCAAAAATCAAAATGTCGCTGTCAAAAAGCAATTAACATGAACACTGCCCAAGAGTGCTGTGGTTTCTCTATTTGATTACGTCTATTTTGGCACTGTCTGCTAGAAAAAACGAAATAGGACTTTCGAATATTGCAGCAATTGTAACACACGCCAAATAAGCGAGGCTGTTTTGGCACAAATGGTCATTTTTATCTACCTAATTCACATAAATAACACGACAGGATATAATTCACGAAGTACCAATATCAAGTGCCTATTAGGCCTACTACAAACAAAAACTTTTAAGTTAGAAAACAGTTTCACATTTCATTCATGTGCTCCAGTTTTTCAAGCGTGAGATCGAAAAGTAGCAGTAGTACAAATTTTTATCTAAATTTGGAATCGTCATATTCTTCCATATAATTTCAATGATGTTCCCGTTTCTTCTCCTTTCTCGTTCTAACAAGCTCGCAGTTAAAAATTCTGTAACTATTCCTGACATTTTCAAAACTTAATTCTGCGGTTAACTTCACTAACTCTGCCACAATCACCGGTTTCTACACGCAATTTATTCTCCGGTTCGGCGTTATTACGTGTTCGTACAACGCGTTTTCCGCGGTATTCAGAGAATAAAACTAAAACGGCTACTAATAGGGGACAGTACAACTGGTCCTTAGTAGTGCAGCCATCTGGCAAAATTTTTCTAGCAAACTTTCATTTTCTTGGATACACCGAGAAGATAATATGTAATTTTTTCACGTGTCACTCCTGTTAATCATTTATTTCCACTCTGGTAGCCTGAATCTATGGATTTGGCTAATAATTACAACAAGCTTATCAATCACACATCCAATCAAACACACAAACAAACAGCGATTGGCATTCACCCGTTCGGGTTTATTCGGCTCAGCTCGTACAGACTCGCCCCTTTTTGTCTGCGGTAAAGTTTTTTATTTCTTGGTGCGAAGGGGATTCCCCTAGCAGAGACATCAGCTACGCTACGCACGCATTCAAAAATCGACTTATGATTCGTTCAGAAATCAACTTAGAATGTGTTCAGAACTGTTTAAAATCCAACAGAGATGCGTTTCAAATCAATATGAATAATCGATAGAGCAAAGTGTACTGGATGCTAGGCGCTTTAAGAAATAAGGTTCTCTCTTCCTTCATGAATATGAATTCGCCCCCCCCCCCCTGAAACTGCCGCCCGGGGCACGTACAAGGGTTTGTCCCCCCCCCCCCCCCCCTTTCACTCAATCCTACTCGTAGTCCGGGCCTGGTCAAATAACAGTTTCTTGACTGTTTTATGAACTTCACTGTCGCTGATGCCAAACAAGGCAGTTGTTTTTTGTAGGGAGTCATGTTTCTGCTAAATGACTTCGAACATTCCAGAGGCGCTGCTCTGCCTTATAGAGTGTCGCAAGTACGTAAATTCTGCTTCTTGTCCACTCGTAAAAGAACACACGCAACACTACAGACAGAGCAAAAACAAATTGCATACTGTGTTCATTAGTGATATAAGAATAAACGTGATGTAAACAATACACCGTGTATTCTTCCGATTTTTCTGCAATTTCATTGGACTTCGTTTCACGTGGAGTGGATGCCACGCTGTCGCGAAAATACACAGTCAAACAAGTTAGCGTACAGTACGGAAGCGTTTTCATGATAGTGCACTACGCTCACAGCAACTGAGGGATGATAGGGGACAACAGCTTTACCGGCGCATTTAACTTGAACAGCACTGGCCAGCCAGTTGGGCCAACATACCAGCAGTGATGTGAGCAGCTGCCTACGCGACGTAACACGAGAGACCAACAACGTAACTTCGCATGTCATTTAATTTTTAAAGAGTGTGAAAGAATATCAGGTAAAAATCCAGAAATTCCGCATACTTCTTGTGGGACCAGACGAAAACTATATCATGCACTTGTTCTTAGCTCAGGCAGTACTGAGATTAACAAGAGCGCTGAAAATTCCTAACACAGGATAATTTTTCTGCGTGATCTGTGTGTGACGTTCGAGCAAATTGCAGGGATTTCATCCCGTAGTTAAATACTGAAACCACTAATGTACAACTTACTCAGTCGTAATCTTTGAAGTCTTTCCATATCTTTATTCGAAGAATGCATACTGCAACTATCGTCTACTACGCTGATAACGAGGCGATCAACAACAGAATCCACACGCCATCCAAGCACCATATTTTCCGTTCATTTATGACGTGCCATTCTGTATCCCGCCAGCGTTCGGTAGTGACGTATGACAAAGCTTCGTGCACTAATTCTACGTCCGGCAGTTTAAATGCCTTGTTATTTCTCGCGGCAAATACATTGACTTTGCTGTAGATCAGTCCTATTGATTCATATTGCAGTGGTACGGTGGCAACTGCAAAAAATTCAGCATTTGTACGCTGTGCTGTGAAAACAATTGCTTGCCGTGTAACCACGACGCTTTATCATTCTAGCTTGTGTGAGACACGATTATCACTCTAGCTCGTGTGAGACTTCTGTGGTATAAAACAATGGAAGACCAAATAAAGAGTATCTGACTATTCAATTTTGCCCTAAAATTTTATAGTGTAAACAAACTTTCTTAACAATATTCTACAAAACATCGGTATTTCTGAATTTATATTTGCAATGAAACCTGGAATTCTGTGTGCAGTGTGTAATTATGAAGATATGTATTTTTCATTAAATGATTAAATGTGTTAATTAGCATATATATGATGAATTACACATTTAAGAGAGATTGGTAATTCAAACTGAACGAAAAAATGAACACATAAGCGACATTTGAACCGTCGAAGCATGATTACCGGACTACCATTTTGAAAACGCACCGAATCAATCACACATCCAATCAAATACACAAACAAACAGCGATTGGCATTCACCCGTTCGGGTTTATTCGGCTCAGCTCGTTCATACATCCCATTTACAAACACTCGTTAACTTCATTAAATAATGTTCATCAGAAAACTTCGAAGCTTATCCTTTCTGTAAACTTGTGAAAACATTAATAACTTCCTGTTTCTCGTTATTTTTAACAGTGCTTCACGCACGTGTTTCACTACAGAGCAGAAAGCAGTGTCAGCCATTTTCGCGCTACCTATCAACAGCGCAATAATCAGAGCACAACAATACACGATTTTTAATATAAAAACTAGATAGCTTAAGTATGATTAAGCAAAACGTTGACGGCTGTTAATACATTAGAATATCGTAACGATTCGTTTACTGTAACATAGTAATAAGATAGCCAGAGTGGCCGTGCGGTTCGAGGCGCTACAGTCTCGAACCGAGCGACCGCTACGGTCGCAGGTTCGAATCCTGCCTCGGGCATGGATGTGTGTGATGTCCTTAGGTTTAATTAGTTCCAAGTTCTAGGCGACTGATGACCTCAGAAGTTAAGTCGCATAGTGCTCAGAGCCATAGTAATAAGATAACCTAATATAGAAGTAGGACCCACTTCCAAAAGCGTAACACACCTTGTGTACGTTTGCTACGGCTACCAAACAATCACTGCATTTGTCTTCGTTTATATCAGGTTTATTCTTCTGAAGAAAAAGCATTGCGCTGCGTAGCGGCATTTAGTGGCAGCAGGCCATGAAAATCATTTGATCTGTATCGATAACACCGTGGAGCACTGGTTTCGTGTTGCCAACACACTGACAACATGTTGCGAACATCCGTAGTACAGTAGGCCTACTAGCTGTGGACTATGTTGCAGAACATAATTTCGAATTTTGTGTAAAAGCACCTTTCAGACTTAAGAGAATAAATTGAGGGAGCTGCATAGCATAAAAACTGTAATGGAAGATTGACATTCCATTACATCTAACATGTAATTTATGATTTAGTATTTAACTGCTACTCTGAAATAAAGAGGTTTGCACACCACAGTGTAAAACAAATGTCTATGAAGTGAACATTCGTTGCATTGAATTAGAACTTTGTCCGCAACCTCTCCACAGCTCAAGTCGTGATTTTTGGGGTATTGCGTTATCGACCGTATAGCGCTTTTCGTATTCTGAGTCTTATCATGTCGCTGTTACAGTTAGATCAACTTCACCTGCAGATGTGCCGAGAAAATTTGCATACGCTTTTTACAGACATCTTAGCAATTTGAAGCTATGAACTGAAACCGGCGTAAAGATGTGAAGAGCACGGTATTGTGCTTTTTCATCACAGCTCAGATTCCACTTTATTTACGATTTTTCAGTAACGAGTTAAGTGACAGCTAACAATATTCTTTTTTTACGTTTTCTGTTGCACTTACTCATATTGTCGAATCTCAGTTATCATTAATTGCTAGACCACGGATTTTTAGGTCATAAAAAGTGTGTTTTAGGCACCTAAAAAAGGCTCATTCAGTAGTTCATTTAGGCTATATAAAACCTAAACAGGCTCTAATAAAAATGATGCGGAGAAAATAACTATAAATTAAAATACACAGTGCTGACAGTATGAACATCTTATTAGTCATTAAAACAAGGAGAATGAATATTTACACAGTTACAGAGCACAGCAATCTACAACATTAATGTTGAATATAACTCCAAATATTTTTGAGTCCCTACAAGATAACGATCTCCGTAAAAAAAGATGTGGCAATGGTTTAATTAATACATTCGTAGTTTCACATATTCTGACCATAGTTGGCTTCACAATAAATAACCAAAATCTTTTCTAGGTTTTCTAGTGAAAAACTGTGGCGCTTGTCAGTCAGAATCAATTTATACGCTGAAAAAGAACGTTCTACATCAACAGATGTGACAGGGCACTTCATTTTCCGCACATGTTGGACAAGAATGCTGCAGTCAGGAGTGCTGGATTTTCCACTAAGTATGTCTGCAGCTGCACACAACTCCTTCAGGCCAGTGTTCTTCTGCAAAACCGTTTGCATTTTTGCCCGTACTTTTTACCCTACTTCACCTGGCGCTTCATTAATTTTCATTTTGACTTCTTCAAGCAAAGAAATATTGTCGTAGATAGGTCTCCCTGAGCATTCTAATTGTGAAATTATTCTTGCCATAAATGTGTAGTGGGCCCAAATGTAAGATAAGTCCCGTTTTAAAGAAGAATCTTTGAGTAACTTCATTGCTGCAGTTAATGGATGCAGCATCCTCCGGTATATTTTCAACCACTTTCTGGACAGCTGAGAGATGCGTACTGTAGTATTCTGCTGCTATCAGCCACGTGCCCCAGCGGGTGACAACAGGCTCTGGCGGCAATGGTACAACTGCAAGCTGTTCTTTGAATGCCTTTATTCTTGATGGTGCCTTAACAAAAATTTTATTCACCATAGATATTACTTTATTTACTTTAGGAAATTGTAGCCTTACTTGCTCTGCTATGCGGTTGATCCCACGCACTACACAAGTAATGTGCAGCATCAATGGGTAGAATACTTTTAATAGTTGAAACGCTGTTATCATATATGCAGCAGCATCAGTGACGGCCAGAAGCACCATATTCCCATCCACTCCGTTTGGGTATAGCACCTTAAGCCCATTGTTCACAAACTGTGCTATTGTTCGTTGGTTAGTTTTGCAAGCTGTTTTGAGTAAATCAAATGAGCCCTGGATGGAGCATCTGGATCTAGCTTGCCAATAATCAGGTTTGCAATATAACGGCCAAGGTTGTCAGTAGTTTCATCCACAGAAATCCATATACAAGATTCTCCAACATCTTCTCGGATTCTGCGCAATGCAGCATTGTAAGCTGAATCCACATAATTCTTAAGTAAAGTTGACTCTGCAGGAATAGACTGATGGCAGTACTTCTCAAGAAAACCTCTGAAAATAGGGTTTTCTAGTTTCCGAAAGGGGATGTTTGCTGCCACAAG
This sequence comes from Schistocerca cancellata, assembly GCF_023864275.1. Lineage (NCBI taxonomy): Eukaryota > Metazoa > Arthropoda > Insecta > Orthoptera > Acrididae > Schistocerca > Schistocerca cancellata. The sequence goes on from NC_064635.1 coordinate 196,377,106, forward strand.
TGCATGACACAAATCACTGCAGAACTTGTTTTTTCGGAGGATTCACCAGATTTATTGGTTAAAAGAGTTTGCTTCAATTTTGACTTTCGTTCAACATTAGCTTTATGTGCAATTCCATCTGCATGCTGAGTTAAGTGAGATTTCTTAACACTCGAAACCTAATACGAGAGAAAAGGGAAATGCAGTTTAGAATCGCATATAAAGATTATTTCGTATTACTAAAGGATAGCGATAATGTTGCATGCTTGGCAGAAAATAATTTTCCCATCTGTCGTATAATGCGGAAAATCTTGCAGCCACTGCCTTATATGAGTAGACTTTGAACTAGCTGTTTTCGGCATGGCGTAGCATTCTCACACAGAAACTAGGATTTATTTTGCACTTAGAACGTCAGTCGCTACACAATGTACACAATGTACGTCGGCCGCTACACAATGTACAGATTTGTTTTCGCTAGGAAAAAGTCAACGATGACCTGTTTGTTTTTCCTTTTACTGCGGTGCATTAGAGCGGCAAGGGAAGTACCGTACTCGTTGCTGGACATATGGCACCTGACAGATGGCCGCCCCTTCTGAACAAGCGAATGGAATCTACCGGTGCTTCTGATGAAAACATCACACTACTGGCAAATTATTTTTCGAAACGAAAAAATTCAGGTATAATACGTTTCACGAAACACAGAGTAGTCTGATAGGGCTGCCTGTAGACAGCAGCGAGAAAATGCGCGAAGGGCAGTAATTTAGCTATAGAGGGCGTCTACGATTAACATTGTGATTTTTTAATCCGTGCTCAGCTTAAGGCCTATGAAATCGTTTCTTTGCGAAAATACACAGCCGGACAGAATCCTACGAACGAAATATTTTCAAATATAAGATTTAGTACTCCCACGTTCGATTCTACATTCAACCGTGCCGAGTGCTGTTGGTGGTAAGGCAAGCAAAGGAACTGTAAACAGTCTCTAACGACCTTCGCCTTCGACGAGACGTAAAGCCCTAAGTTTACTTCCTTTTTCTAATCTTTGAAAACACAAGAACTCTATGTCAGATTAACGAAATAGGTACTTTTTAGGATTTTGATGCCGAAATAGGCAAAATTAGGCGTCAACGTCGAAATACGCAGTTTTAGGTCCTATAGAACTAACGGTACTCAGTTTAGTTGGTCATGAAACGCATAAGTACCAACTTATATTTAAATTGGAGCTTAGGACAAAAAATAGGTTTTAACCTAAAGATCCGTGATCTATTTATTACATATGAATAATAAAACACCTATGAAGAGTATTTGGTATTAAGAGGGATAGCGATATTAAAAAACAATAAAAAAAGACCTAAGTGTTAGGCAAATACGAAGCATGAGCGCATATCAACTAGTCACCTTGCTGCACGCTGGGCAGAAAATATTTTTTTCCATCTGTCGTATAGTGTGGGAAAACTTGGAGCCACTGTCTTATATGATGAAATGGGCGCTTTTTTGGATATTAAAGCCGAAATAGGCACTAACGTCGAAATAGGCTTTTTTAGGTCCTATAGAATTAACGCTATTAAGTGTAAATAGTCATGAGACGCAAAAGTACAAATTTTTATGCATATAGGAACTCAGGAAGAAAATAGGTTTTTACCTAAAATCCGCGGTCTATTAATTACACTACAATGACACTGTAGACGGCGCTGAAACGTCACGACGAAGCAACCCATTTGGAACTATGAAATAGTTACAGTAAGTATGGTAACCAGTTTGAGCACCTACTCGTGCATTACTATTGCCCTTCTGCTTTTTATAAGCTAGTGAAATATCTATAGCATATTTTCGACGTCTCACCAGTAAAATTAAGCCATACACTATCCACAAAAAAATTCAAGACCAATGATCGAATTTTGGAAAAATGAAAGAAGTGACAGAAAACAATAATTTTTTCCGTTTTCTGTTGCACTGGCTCAAATTGTCGAATCCGTTCTAATTAATTACCTCACAATGACACTGTATAGGAAACTGTCCCGTGCAAAAATACTTACATACACACAGAGTTGAGAACCGGCATATAATGGAGGTAAATTGATCAGACTATCATGTATAAGTTTTACCTGCTTATGAGCGTAGCACCAATACTTATACATTGACTGGCAGTTTATACAAACACACTTGCAAATTTATCTAGCACTTACCCCGTAAACAAATGGCTCTTAGCACTATGGGACTTAACATCTATGGTCATCAGTCCCCTAGAACTTAGAACTACTTAAACCTAACTAACCTAAGGACATCACACAACACCCAGTCATCACGAGGCAGAGAAAATCCCTGAACCCGCCGGGAATCGAACCCGGGAACCCGGGCGCGGTAAGCGAGAACGCTACCGCACGACCACGAGCTGCGGACTATCCCGTAAACACACAGCCATAATATGGTAGTATTATCTCTACAAATGTTCAAAAATGTGTGTGAACTCTTATGGGACTTACCTGCTAAGGTCATCAATCCCTAAGCTTACACACTAAGTAACCTACATTATCCTAAGGACCAACACACACACACACACACACACACACACACACACACACACACACACACATGCCCGGGGGAGGACTCGAACCCCCGCCGGGACCAGCCGCACAGTCCATGAATGCAGCGTCCCAGACCTCTCGGTTAATCCCGCGCGGCTTATCTCTACAATACAAGGCTTTATAATATCGTGCCTCGATATTTTTCCACATATAAAGTGTTTCATATCAATACATTTGTATTTATACATTTGTAGTAGATACCTATGAAAAGTAACTGGTCCTATTTTCACATACTTATCTTTACATCCCCCCCATGAACCATGGACCTTGCCGTTGGTGGGGAGGCTTGCGTGCCTCAGCGATACAGATGGCCGTACCGTAGGTGCAACCACAACGGAGGGGTATCTGTTGAGAGGCCAGACAAACATGTGGTTCCTGAAGAGGGGCAGCAGCCTTTTCAGTAGTTGCAGGGGCAACAGTCTGGATGATTGACAGATCTGGCCTTGTAACATTAACCAAAACGGCCTTGCTGTGCTGGTACTGCGAACGGCTGAAAGCAAGGGGAAACTACAGCCGTAATTTTTCCCGAGGACATGCAGCTCTACTGTATGATTAAATGATGATGGCGTCCTCTTGGGTAAAATATTCCGGAGGTAAAATAGTCCCCCATTCGGATCTCCGGGCGGGGACTACTCAAGAGGACGTCGTTATCAGGAGAAAGAAAACTGGCGTTCTACGGATCGGAGCGTGGAATGTCAGATCACTTAATCGGGCAGGTAGGTTACAAAATTTAAAAAGGGAGATGGATAGGTTAAAGTTAGATATAGTGGGAATTAGTGAAGTTCGGTGGCAGGAGGAACAAGACTTTTGGTCAGGTGATTACAGGGTTATAAATACAAAATCAAATAGGGGTAATGCAGGAGTAGGTTTAATAATGAATAAAAAAATAGGAGTGCGGGTTAGCTACTACAAACAGCATAGTGAACGCATTATTGTGGCCAAGATAGACACAAAGCCCATGCCTACTACAGTAGTACAAGTTTATATGCCAACTAGCTCTGCAGATGATGAAGAAATAGGTTGGTTGGTGTGGGGAAGGAGACCAGACAGCGTGGTCATCAGTCTCATCGGATTAGGGAAGGATGGGGAAGGAAGTCGGCCGTGCCCTTTCATAGGAACCATCCCGGCTTTTGCCTGGAGTGATTTAGGGAAATCACGGAAAACCTAAATCAGGATGGCCGGACGCGGGATTGAACCGTCGTCCTTCCGACTGCGAGTCCAGTGTCTTACCACTGCGCCACCTCGCTCGGTGATGAAGAAATAGATGAAATGTATGACGAGATAAAAGAAATTATTCAGGTAGTGAAAGGAGACGAAAATTTAATAGTGATGGGTGACTGGAATTCGTCAGTAGGAAAAGGGAGAGAAGGAAACATAGTAGGTGAATATGGATTGGGGGGAAGGAATGAAAGAGGAAGCCGCCTTGTAGAATTTTGCACAGAGCATAACTTAATCATAGCTAACACTTGGTTCAAGAATCATGAAAGGAGGCTGTATACATGGAAGAAGCCTGGAGATACTGACAGGTTTCAGATAGATTATATAATGGTAAGACAGAGATTTAGGAACCAGGTTTTAAATTGTAAGACATTTCCTGGGGCAGATGTAGATTCTGACCACAATCTATTGGTTATGAACTGCAGATTGAAACTGAAGAAACTGCAAAAAGGTGGGAATTTAAGGAGATGGGACCTGGATAAACTGAAAGAACCAGAGGTTGTAGAGAGTTTCAGGGAGAGCATTAGGGAACAATTGACAGGAATGGGGGAAAGAAATACAGTAGAAGAAGAATGGGTAGCTCTGAGGGATGAAGTGGTGAAGGCAGCAGACGATCAAGTAGGTAAAAAGACGCGGGCTAATAGAAATCCTTGGGTAACAGAAGAAATATTGAATTTAATTGATGAAAGGAGAAAATATAAAAATGCAGTAAATGAAGCAGGCAAAAAGGAATATAAACGTCTCAAAAATGAAATCGACAGGAAGTGCAAAATGGCTAAGCAGGGATGGCTAGAGGGAAAATGTAAGGATGTAGAGGCTTGTCTCACTAGGGGTAAGATAGATACTGCCTACAGGAAAATTAAAGAGACCTTTGGAGAGAAGAGAACCACTTGTATGAATATCAAGAGCTCAGATGGCAACCCAGTTCTAAGCAAAGAAGGGAAAGCGGAAAGGTGGAAGGAGTATATAGAGGGTTTATACAAGGGCGATGTACTTGAGGACAATATTATGGAAATGGAAGAGGATGTAGATGAAGATGAAATGGGAGATAAGATACTGCGTGAAGAGTTTGACAGAGCACTGAAAGACCTGAGTCAAAACAAGGCCCCGGGAGTAGACAACATTCCATTAGAACTACTGATGGCCTCAGGAGAGCCAGTCATGACAAAACTCTACCATCTGGTGAGCAAGATGTATGAGACAGGCGAAATACCCTCAGACTTTAAGAAGAATATAATAATTCCAATCCCAAAGAAAGCAGGTGTTGACAGATGTGAAAATTACCGAACTATCAGTTTAATAAGTCACAGCTGCAAAATACTAACGCGAATTCTTTACAGACGAATGGAAAAACTGGTAGAAGCCGACCTCGGGGAAGATCAGTTTGGATTCCGTAGAAATGTTGGAACACGTGAGGCAATACTGACCTTACGACTTATCTTGGAAGAAAGATTAAGAAAAGGCAAACCTACGTTTCTAGCATTTGTAGACTTAGAGAAAGCTTTTGACAATGTTGACTGGAATACTCTCTTTCAAATTCTGTAGGTGGCAGGGGTAAAATACAGGGAGCGAAAGGCTATTTACAATTTGTACAGAAACCAGATGGCAGTTATAAGAGTCGAGGGGCATGAAAGGGAAGCAGTGGTTGGGAAAGGAGTGAGACAGGGTTGTAGCCTCTCCCCGATGTTATTCAATCTGTATATTGAGCAAGCAGTAAAGGAAACAAAAGAAAAATTCGGAGTAGGTATTAAAATTCATGGAGAAGAAGTAAAAACTTTGAGGTTCGCCGATGACATTGTAATTCTGTCAGAGACAGCAAAGGACTTGGAAGAGCAGTTGAACGGAATGGACAGTGTCTTGAAAGGAGGATATAAGATGAACATCAACAAAAGCAAAACGAGGATAATGGAATGTAGTCAAATTAAGTCGGGTGATGCTGAGGGAATTAGACTAGGAAATGAGACACTAGAAGTAGTAAAGGAGTTTTGCTATTTAGGGAGTAAAATAACCGATGATGGTCGAAGTAGAGAGGATATAAAATGTAGACTGGCAATGGCAAGGAAAGCGCTTCTCAAGAAGAGAAATTTGTTAACATCGAATATAGATTTAGGTGTCAGGAAGTCGTTTCTGAAAGTATTTGTATGGAGTGTAGCCATGTATGGAAGTGAGACATGGACGATAACTAGTTTGGACAAGAAGAGAATAGAAGCTTTCGAAATGTGGTGCTACAGAAGAATGCTGAAGATAAGGTGGGTAGATCACGTAACTAATGAGGAGGTATTGAATAGGATTGGGGAGAAGAGAAGTTTGTGGCACAACTTGACTAGAAGAAGGGATCGGTTGGTAGGACATGTTCTGAGGCATCGAGGGATCACAAATTTAGCATTGGAGGGTAGTGTGGAGGGTAAAAATCGTAGAGGGAGACCAAGAGATCAATACACTAAGCAGATTCAGAAGGATGTAGGTTGCAGTAGGTACTGGGAGATGAAGAAGCTTGCACAGGATAGAGTAGCATGGAGAGCTGCATCAAACCAGTCTCAGGACTGAAGACCACAACAACAACAACAACATCTTTACATCAGTGACAGCGACAATACTGCACCACAGCTCTTAAAAGTCAAACGTGCAGAAAAGTACATAAAACAAGGCGAATTCGTGTAATACTCAAGTTTCGATATTACCGCAAATTAGAAGTGGCATCGTCCCAAAAATCACGTGACCAGCCTGCTCACGTGACTAGGCTACGTTCACTCTATGGATACGCAGAGTGAAAATTAATAAAATACAAACTGCAGAGACGGATTCTTAACTGGAAATGGAGGAAAAAAGATCCTCCGAACATTTGGAAATGGACAGTTTACGTGCAACGACAACAAATCGTGCCAGAACACAGTACAGAGTTGCAGCGCATTCACGTCACAACAGATGGTTTGAGTGAGATGCAAACGACGTCATGGGCGCAGAACCCGGTCCTCCAAATCTGGTGTACACACAGTCCAACGCCTCCCTGCACGTTCACACAAACGCCCAAAGAGGGTTTGAAATTTTTCTCTTTAGCGCAATTTATGTCTGATAACGACATGATTATTGGAGTGCATGCACCAAATAGCTGCTTATAGTAAGTAATCTTTATTTACGATAGACTGTTTCGTCTTTATCGCCATTTTCAAATTCGTCTAGATTGATGTGATGTCCATATTAGGTCGTTAGTGGACTTTCTTGTAACTGTCACTGTTTTAATAAGATGATAAATGATTTAAATATGTTGAAAATAAAACGACAATTACGACGTCACACAGCAATTTGACAGTTTCACTGTTACATGTAGCATTGCCAGAGTGGAGCTGTCGAACTACTGTCACACAGTGGCGGATACATATACGGGGGGCGGGGGGGGGGGGAGCGGGGGGGGGGGGAGGCGCCCCTCCTGCCCCCCTTGCGGCGTCGACCACATTGCCACCCGCGCCGCCCCCGCCAGTCAGCGCGCATGCTATTACTTCGTTTCTTTCGACAGTCGACTCGACTGAATCGAGTTATCGAGTAGTTGTGCTTTCCTATGTAGCACGCGCGTCCGCGTCATCGTACTTTATACGTTAGTGTCTGGCTCATGGATAGCTAACACACCTCTACGAGAAAAGTCGCGGCCATTCTAGTGATCTCGATACGTTATTCTGTCTGGCATCTGTTCGAGAAAAGTCGCGATATTCTATTGTTTTCTTGAACAGGGAACCTTCGATACGTAACGTTATAACCACGGACTATTTGCCGAATAGGAAGCTAGTTTACATTCAAATGGCTCCAAGCACTGTGGGACTTAACGTCTGAGGTCATCGGTCCCCTAGACTTAGGACTACGTAAACCTAACTAAGCTAAAGACATCACACACATCCATGCCCGAGGCACGATTCGAACCTGCGACCGTAGCAGCAGCGCGTTTCCGGGCTGAAGCGCCTAGAACCGCGCGGCCACAGCGGCCGGCTAGTTTATATTCAGAAGCATAAATATTGTGACGGAAGAATGAATAAGTAAGCCGGCCGAAGTGGCCGTGCGGTTCTAGGCGCTGCAGTCTGGAACCGCGAGACCGCTACAGTCGCAGGTTCGAATCCTGCCTCGGGCATGGATGTGTGTGATGTACTTAGGTTAGTTAGGTTTAACTAGTTCTAAGTTCTAGGGGACTAATGGCCTCAGAAGTTAAGTCCCATAGTGCTCAGAGCCATTTGAACCAATAAATAAGTACTAGTTGTAGCATCTATTGCTACAGTAGAAAGAAGTTTTTCAACATTGCGGCATACAAATACATTGTTGAGGTCGACAATGGAGGAGAATCGACTTAATGGATTAGCTCTGTTGAACACTTACCCTGACATGGATTGTCCTAGTGACGATGTAATTAAGCAATTCGACAGAAAGGATAGGCGTCATTTAAGGAGAAGAACCACAACTGTAACATTTTTATTTCATAAGATGGCATTGTCTTGTATGTGTGTATAATCAGTTTAAATAAAACTTCCTTAAACTTTGCATGTGACTTGATTATTTTTTATTACAGTAAAAGTAAAGGTAGCGCAAGATATCTTTAGAGGCGCAAGATATCTTTACAGCTCCCTCCTTGAGGTTTCCTGTATAGGCCACTGCTGTCACATTGTAACTAATATTTTATTTTCAGCATATTGACATAATTTACATTCTTACTTATTATCAGCAGCTATTTGGTGCAGTTACTCTAAGAAGGGTTTGAAATGTTGTGTGGGGTTGTTGGCGTCTGTGAGGGTACTTGTTTTGAAATAGCCGTATACAAACATCATCTCAGCTTGTTCCCGACATGAATTACCGGACCATTCTGCTGCTTCCAGTAGCCAACGCTTCGTCAATCACATGGCCTGCAACGCACAAGGAACACACGGCACGCGGTCAGAGGAACTTTCATTCGTCAGTGGCAACGATGCATTTCGGAGACATTTTCATACAGTTGAGTACAGGGTGACAAGCAACTACGGCACTGGGACTCCGGCGCCGCAGTTGTGCATCGTTCAGCATCGGCTCTTTTCGCGAACGCTCGGCTCCGGTGCCGCAGTTGCTTGTCACCCTGTAGACACAAGTCTTTTTCATACGACCTTTCTTCCTCCGTTTCCACTCAGGAATCCTTCCCTGCAGCTTGTCGGTTTTATCGATGTTCTCCCTGCATCTACCCTATGGAACATACATACCCTAGACCAGACAAAGTTTAAACATACACTAACCGTGTAGAGCTCGAGTGATATAGCGCTTTCTGCCAACCATCCGTCCGCAGCCGCCTCCACGGCACACAGATTCCACGGTGTACTACTGACAAAATAGCGTCGGAGCACGCACCGGCTGTTGAATTTACTGCTACCCCCTCCTGGCTACTCGTCTGACACTACTACGCGTCTCATTATCCTTATATCTTCTGTCTAACAGTGACTGTTTACAGAAAGTATAAAAATTTCCTTTCCCATTTTATTTTCCGAATGCGCAGCATAAAATCAAGAGCTGCTTGGCGCAGTCTTTTGTCTTACGTTGCACGAAGACAGTGGATCTGTTCGAGTAGCCATCACAGCAAAGTGGCGCTATGCGCATGCGCGTTTGATGAACGAAACGCGCGTCATTTTTCTTTCGTAGCCGATCCACAAAGCAAAAGTTACATTTCGCTAACGAAAAAAATGGCAGGTAAAATATACGTCTTTTTATTCCTACAATTATTAAACTAAAATATAAAAATCAAATTACAACGACACACTTCATGTGGGTGGGTAATCAGCATGTTACACGCAAATGTGCTGACAGTCTCCCTCAGTTTAGAGCAGGTGTCTCCAAACTTTTTAGTCCGCGGGCCACATTGACTCCTCCACGAAGTCATAAGGGCCAAGATCTACCTAGTGGGATTAAAGCACCCTACCACTCCATGATCTCCGTAATGTAAGGTTAAAGGAAAGATGAAATCGCAAAAATCTAAGGTTGTGGGAATAGCTAGCACTGAAACGAACTACGATTTTTATTTAATTACATAATTTTGATTGGTTGACGTACCTGACCGAAATTCTGGCGTATTTTATTCTGGCGAATTTCACCGACAAAAAAGTATATCACTGCACATTCTATATGTATTTTACAACGTAATCAAAAGAAAGTGAAACCTCGCTTAATAAGCGTCTTCCATAATGATTGATTACTATGGCTAGTCGCCGAAGTGGCGTCCATTTGAAAGACTTGCACCAGACTCGTGAGTAGAATAAAACGCAAAGAATTTTTTTACTTAAAATATTTTCGCCAAACTAGTCTGTTAACCGTTTTTTCCACTATCGCACGGAGAATCGTCTGTTTATTGTGGATAGCCACAAGTAGACCTGGCCACTGTTTCTATGTTTCGATACAGTGTATTGATACCTCGAACTGTTTCAGTGTTTCGGAACGGCTATGGTTCACTGTTTCGAAACAGTGGTGTTTCATTCCGCCCCTGTCTCGGATCTCGAGCCAAACACCGAAACTGTATCGTTGTTTCAAAATAAGGCTGTTTCAGTCCACCTGTGCTTGGAACGGACTAATTGTATCGAAACAGTGATGTTTCATTCCGCCCTGTGCCGGACGAGATTCGGGCTCGGCACAGGTACTGAAACACAACATAACACTTCATGAAACACTTTCAAGAGTGTCTAAATCTTTTGACAAGCAATAGCATGCAGCTTAAGATATCCGAAAATAAAGCTTCGTTTCTAGCTGACTGTCCTATTCCGAAATGGCGTAACATCTGCTTTATAAACACTAACCAAACAATAAAACAACGCCTACTATTCACATTCAAAATAGTAAATATGTGAAAATCACTGAGTTAAATTACATTTTTTTTATAACATACGCTTCTCTGTTCATGTACAGTAATCATATTAAGAAACGCAACTAAGACTACAACATTTTAAATAAAAAAAGGCGTAGAGTGACAGTTATTAGACATGTACATAAATTTGATGTAGGTATAATTGCAAGCAATCTGTTTGACATATCACTGATAGTGTAATGGTGAACGGGAAGCATCGTAAATTTATAGTTACGGTTCGAAACACCTTGAAACACAAAATTTTTTTTCTGTTACTTTTGTCATTTATTCGAATTATTTGGCGTTATTTGTGTGTCTATAGTCACTGTGTCTATTATCCACAATGATTCCCTTTGTGTGCATCGAAATTAGCAGGATGGGTATATTACCCATACTAACGGAATGTGGGAATCCCAGTAGCATATCTGTTGTTTCAGCAGTTTGCTCCCACCTCCAGTTCCGTTCGTGGTGGTTCTTCTGTCTTCAGCTAAGGTTTTCCTCAGCCAATTGAAAAGTACGAAAGTCACATGACACAAAAGCAGCGCATTTGCTGCAGGAAATACGAAACTGCCAAGACGCCTAAGTGATAGTTTCATACTTTCTGCGATATGATTAGCGCTCTCGCACCTCATTTGTGTTTATATGGACATACTTATACAGTAGACATTCAAGATGATAAAATGTGTAGGTTTATTAGATTACAAAACACAAACTGTTTCACTGTTTCGAAACACCGTATCGAAACATTACATTGTACTGTTTCATTTGTTTCGAAACATTTACGTGTTTCAGTTTGCCCATCTCTAGCCACAAGTTTAACCATGACCTTCCGCTTTGTAAAGATAGAGCTCCGACAATGTCGCGGTGTATTGGTCGCGATAGGCCTCGAAAATCAATTGTTGGCAGTATAGGTACCACCTCAAATATTTGGCGGGCCGGATACCGGGGATGTTCGTCCAGCTAACGCGGGCCTTAGTTTGGAGACCCCTGGTTTAGAGCATCAGATTAACCCTAGTAGTGTGTACCTCTGAAATTGTCACACGGACTGTACACCAAGGTCACAGTGGCCCTCAGCTATTTACTGGAGCAATTGTCTGAATACAGAATACTTTTTAAAAACTGTTGCGTACTTTCTCAATCAGTATTAACACATCCGAAACTCGAGACTAAGTAAAATCTATCGTGGAAGCGTTTCAATGATGAAACTTGAAAGTGATCAGGGTCTAAAGACTTTATTTGGAGTTGAATTACATGAAGGCGCCATTAATGTAATAAAATGCACATGTCACACAAATATTTTTAGGAGTTTTTGATTATATAAACATATATTCCTTCATCATTTTGAAATTCTTGGGACTTGGACTACAATGTTACAGGCAATTGGCAGGCAGCTTTATTAGGGACAGCTGCGTTCAACTATGACCATTCTTACCGTAAACGACTCTATTTTCTTTATCACCGTCTGAAATTCGGCAGATTGATCAGTTTCGTCATTGCTCATCACTCCTGCAGGAACGTCAGATACAGAATCACTTTCCCCACCAAAGTCACAAGTCCACGAGGAGTTCTTTTAACAGTGCATGCAGTATAACATATAGTAGTAAAAAGTCATTCCTGCAAGCCATTTTCACGTAAATATACTTCATACACTGAGACAAAATAGTTTCACGATGTGTACTCCAGAGTCACAGTGAAATTAATTAAACAACAGTGTCTCACAACTTCGAATGTCCGTCCTCGACTAGGTCTCAGCCAACGCATAATTTACTTTAGTGGCACCGGCCTACGTATGTGCAGTTGCGTATGCACAGTAATAGAGATGGGCAAACTGAAACACGTAATTGTTTCGAAACAAATGAAACAGTACAATGTAATGTTCCGATACGTTGTTTCGAAACAATGAAACAGTTTGCGTTTTGTATTCTAATAAACCTACACATTTTATCATCTTGAATGTCTACTGTATAAGTATGTCCATGTAAACACAAATGGGGTGCGAGAGCGCTAATCATGTCGCAGATAATATGAAACTATCACTTAGGCGTCTTGGCAGTTTCGTATTTCCTGCAGCAAGTGCGCTGCTTTCGTCTCGCGTGACCTTCATACTTTTCAATTGGCTGAGGACAGCCATAGCTGAAGACAGAAGAACCACCACGAACGGAACTGGAGATGGAAGCAAACTGCAGAAACAACGGATATGCTACTGGGATTCCCACATTACGTTAGTATGGGTAATATACCCATCCTGATAATTTCCATCCACACAAAGGGAATCATTTTGGATAATAGGCACAGTGACTATAGACTCACAAATAACGCCAAATAATTCGAATAAATAACAAAATATAACAGAAAAAAATTTTGTCTTGCAAGGTGTTTCGAACCGTTACTATAAATTCACCATGCTTCCCGCACTTCCCGTTCACCATTACACTATCAGTGATATGTCAAACAGATTTCTTGCAGTTATACAATTATCACTATCAGTGACGTGTCAAACAGATTTCTTGCAATTATACCTACATCAAATTTATGTGTATGTCTAATAACTGTCACTCTACACCTTTTTTTATTCAAAATGATGTAGGCTTACTTGCGTTTCTTAATATGATTACTGTACATGAACAGAGAAGCGTATGTTATAAAAAAAGTGTAATTTAACTGAATGATTTTTACATATTTATTATTTTGATTTATGCGTTGTTTTATTGTTTGGTGCCGGCCGGAGTGGCCAAGCGGTTAAAGGCGCTACAGTCTGGAACCGCTACGGTCGCAGGTTCGAATCCTGCCTCGGGCATGGATGTGTGTGATGTCCTTAGGTTAGTTAGGTTTAAGTAGTTCTAAGTTGTAGGGGACTTATGACCACAGCAGTTGAGTCCCATAGTGCTCGGAGCCATTTGAACCATTTTATTGTTTGGTTAGTGTTTATAAAGCAGATGTTACGCCATTTCGGAATAGGACAGTCAGCTAGAAACGGAGCTTTATTTTCGGATATCTTAAGCTTCATGCTATTGCTTGCCAAAAAGATTTCGACACTCTTGAAAGAGTTTCATGAAGTGGAATGTTGTGTTTCAGTACCTGTGCCGAACCCGAATCTCGTCCGACACAGGGTGGAATGAAACATCACTGTTTCGATACAATTAGTCAGTTCCAGGCACAGGTGGACTGAAACAGCCTTATTTTGAAACAACGATACAGTTTCTGTGTCTGGCTCGAGATCGAATCTGGTCCGAGACAGGGGCGGAATGAAACAGCACTGTTTCGAAACAGTGAACCACAGCCGTTCCGAAACACTGAAACAGTTCCACGTATCAATACACTGTATCGAAACATAGAAACAGTGGCCAAGTCTACACAGTGACAAGCAAAAAAGCTCCACGGTCAGACTGCCCCTGGTGTACACTACAAGGGTTAAGTGACGTTTTCGGCTTGCATGACAAGCGGTTTGAAGCATTTTCTTCTGCGGTTTCAAGCAATTTCTTCCACAGGGACAGACAATCGCACAATACTTAACGAAAAGACGTGAGAAAACGGTTTTGTTTCAGCACAACAGACAAAAGTTCACCAGGTCGCCGCATTCATCTGCCGCTACTGACTCGTAACCGGGTTTCGGTTCCATCATGGGGCTTGACGAGCAAGATGTCTCTCGATTACTTCTCTTACTGAATAAGAAAATCAAAAAGACAGGTAATTTAAAAGTACGTCCTGGGTGCCGCTATTCCTCGAAGGATGAATAGTTATAGGTTTGCTAGAAATGCAGCCAGTTTGCCCAACTACGTGGCGGCTACACATAGTAAACGTATACGTGGCACCAAGCCAGTAGACTGCTGTTGGCTTAATTATAAGAACAAAAACATTTTTTCAACATTTTTCCTGGCCATGCGTGATTCCCACCACACACTCGATTTTCACTGACGTCGAAGCAAATAGGAATTTGGGCTGTTGATTAAATATCGATATTTTTTCAAGATATCGATATATACTTTTTTTACACCGATATATCTACAAAGAAATGGCGACATAGAGTGCCAATATTTTTATTATATATTAATTTTTTTTCGCAATTTTCGATAAATACAGGATGAGCACAAAATCCTGCCCCTGATTATAACAATTTATTACAGAATAACCGTTTGACATAATAATTTACATTTGATGCCGTTACATAGGTTAGCGCTACTAGTTTTTTTTAAGACCACTTAGTTAGTAAACCTCAACGTGTGCTCCCTTGGTAGCTCGGAGAATGTCGAGGCTGTATTCCAGTTCCCGCCAGGTGTTTCGGAACATGTGTTCTGTCACAGTACCCACAGTAGCTTGTGTCCTAGCCTTCAGTTCGTCGACGCCAGCAGCTGGTGTGACGAAGACTCCGTCCTTGATATAGCCCCATAAAAAAAAGTCATGGGGCGTAAAGTCTTGAGAGCGGGGTGGCCAGGGTGTTGGACCGTTCCTTCCAATCCACCGATCCGGAAATGTTTCATTCAGGGAATCACGCACTATCAAAGCCCAGTGAGGGTGGGGGTGGGGAGGTGCTCCATCTTGCTGGAAAATTATTCATGGTTGATATTCTTCTAACTGTCGGGAAATGAACTATTGCAAAATGTCTAAGTAAATGTTAGCGGTAACGGATTTTTTTCGTGAAGAAAAACGGTCCAAAAGCCCTGTTATGCATGAGGCCGCACCAAACATTCACTTTTTCGCTGTCTCGCTGTAACTGTCCAGTAGCATGTGGATACTCTGAACCCCATATACGGACATTATGCTTATTTACCATTCCACTGTTATGAAAAGTGGATTTATCGGTGAAGCATATGCGATTTAAGTAATCATTACCGCCATCAAAAAAGGGCTCTGAGCACTATGGGACTTAACATCTGAGGTTCTCAGTCCCCTAGAACTACTTAAACCTAACTAACCTAAGGATATCACACACATCCAGGCCCGAGGCAGGATTCGAACCTGCGGCCGTAGCAGCGGCGTGGTTCAGAACTGAAGCATAGTAGAACGTCATGAGCTGGTGGAGGAATGACTTCAGTGTTAAGCGTTTCTGCGTAACCTATCATCAGACATCTATGGTACACAGGATACGTAGTCAAGTAATGAAAGCAACAGCAATGACATGGTGCACCACAGTAATGTCCATAAGGTAGAAGTAAAAAACACATAGGGCTACCGGATACATCGAGTAGTGCAGATGGACTGAAGTTACCGGTATACGTTACGTGCGTAACTGTCAAGAGTTACGGATTCACTGTGTTAACAGAACCTCGAAACAAAGTTTTACTTGTAGGCAGCGATAGTGTACACATACTGGAGCTACACGGATATTTTTGTGAGGTGCCATGTCATTGCTGTTGCTTTCATTACATGACTATTGGTCCTCTGATCCACAGATATCTCATAGTTAGTTATCCCGAAACGCGTAATATTAAAGTCATTCATTCGCCAACTTAGCCGGCCTCTGTAGCCGAGCGGTTCTAGGCGCTTCAGTCCGGAACCACGCGGCTGCTACGGTCGCAGGTTCGAATCCTGCCTCGGGCATGGATGTGTGCCATGTCCTTGGGTTAGTTAAGTTGACGTACTTCTAAGTCTAGGGGACTGATGCCCTCAGATGTTAAGTCCCATAGTGCTTAGAGCCATTTGAACCATTTCACCAATTGATGACGTTTTATTGGGTAATCACGAAACGCGTAATATTAAAGTCGTTAATTCACCAACTGATGACGTTTTACTAAGTGACCTATCTAGCATCTGTGCAGTACTGTTCCAGAAATCAATCAGACAAGTCTCGATCGTAAACAAGAAAGGATGTGGAAGGAAGACTGGCATAAAAAGAGGCAGTGAACGACTCGATGACGCAACCGAGTTTCGCCATCTCGGTAGCGTTGTAGATAAAGAAAGTCAACAGATGACCGAAGGAAATCAGGAGAAAAAGAGCGCTGGCCAAAAATACATCCCAAAGTGAGAAGAACCTGCTGCTGGACAAGCCCATGAGTTTCCACAGTACGAAAATATTTGCAAAGGCCTTCGTATTGAGTCTCTGACATACGGTCCTGAGAAACCTGTTAGCAAAGCAAGAGAAAGCTCGCCTTGAAGCTAACTGGGCTAACAGAGAAGCGATCGAGGTGGTTATAGCAGAAGTAGCAGAGAGTTAAACATTACTAAAATGTATAGGCCAACCCTAAGCAAAACACATTTGACACATAATTAGACACGATATTTTTCTACAAAGTTAAAGAAGATGTGGCTACAGAGACAAGGCTTAGCAAGGCTGAAAAAAGAAGATGAAGAAAACGAAAAAGAGATAGATGTAAAGAAAGTACGAATATACACTCACGTTCAGGAAAATCTAGCCGGCCGTTGCGGCTCTAGGCGCTGCTGCTACGGTCGCAGGTTCGAATCCTACCTCGGGCATGAATGTGTGTGATGTCCTTAGGTTAATTAGGTTTAGTCTAGGGGACTGATGACCTCAGATGGTAAGTCCCATAGTTCTTATAAAGATATGACGTTCGTAGTAGAACACGAGGAGATGGATGAGGTGGGACCACCCAGATCAAGTATCAAGAAGATCGACACCTCACCCTAATGGTATTGCAGGACAAATCAGGGTCATCCTCGGCTCTGGAGCAACAGTGTTAACACATCGTACGCTCACAAGCTAAGACACGATCGCGAAAAAACAGTGACCCGAATATAGAATACCAGGCGTACCGGTATGAAATGAGCGTTAAGATGCAAATGTGTCGATAGGGAACATTTGTAGTGAATGAGCCTAAATTTTGTTGTTTGGTTATTGTGACATCTGGCAAAGATATTTAGTATACATCAAGTCATGGAACAAACAACATCATATCGTGTTAAAAATGTCGAATTTTGTACGAGAAAGTGATGATTTGCGGAAAGCATTAATTTTTTTGTTTTCATTTGGAAAAAAAAAATTGCTGCAGAGTCGCATCGAGTGCTTGTCGAGGCATATGGTGATCATGCTCTACCAGAAGCAACATGCAAAAGATGGTTTCAACGGTTCAGAAATAATGATTTAGATGTAAGAAATGAAGAACGTGGAAGACCACAAAAAAGTTCGAAGACGCCGAATTGCAAGCAATATTGGATGAAGATGATATTTCGAGTTCAAATGGCTCTGAGCACTATGGGACTTAACATCTATGGTCATCAGTCCCGTAGAACTTAGAACTACTTAAACCTAACTAACCTAAGGACAGCACACAACACCCAGCCATCACGAGGCAGAGAAAATCCCTGACCCCGCCGAGAATCGAACCCGGGTGTGGGAAGCGAGAACGCTACCGCACGACCACGAGATGCGGGCATACTTCGAGTCAGAAGCAAATTGTAGCAATGCTAAATGTTGCAAAGCAAAGAATTTCTGACCATTTGAAAGCTATGGGAAAGATCCAAAATGTGGAAAATGGGTGCCACATGAATTGAATGAAAGACAGATGAAAAACCGACCAACCATTTCTCAAATTTTGCTTCAAAGACATGAAAGAAATTCAATTTTGCATCGAATTGTTACTGGCGATGAAAAATGGATTTATTTTAAGAATCCTAAACGGGAAAAATCATGGGTTAATCCGGGACAACCATCTACATCGACTGCAGAACCAGATCGATTCGGCAAGAAGACAATGCTCTGTGCTTGGTGGGATCAGAAAGGTGTGGTATATCATTAGCTTGTAAAACCCGGTGAAACTGCGAATGCTAATCGCTACAGACAACAAATGATGAATTTGAACTATGCATTGACCGAAAAAAGACCAGAATTGGCCAGAACACATGGCAAAGTAATTTTTTTACACGACAATGCACCTGCACACAAAGCAAAACTTGTTCAGGATACAATCAAAACACTTGGCTGGGAAGTGCTACCCCACCCGCCGTATTCACCAGATTTGGCCCCTTCCGACTACCATTTGTTTTCATCACTGGGACACGCATTGGCTGAAGAACACTTCGATTCCCACGAAAACGCCGAAAATTGGGTGCCTGATTGGTTTGCTTCAAAAGACGAACATTTCTATTGTCGTGGTGCCCACAAATTTCCAGAATGGCGGTCAAAATGTATAGAAAGCAATAGTCAGTACTTTGAATAAAATGTTTTTACTTTTCAATTCAAAATTAGTGTTTAACTTTCACAAAAAGACGCTCAATTCATACCGATACACCTGGTAAATTTACTTTACTTTACGTCTATGGTCGCAAATGTTTTGTCATCACACTACCGGTTACAGTCTATGATGACCATCATCAGATCTGTTTTATAAAAACATGTCCTAATGTACTGCAGCCATAGTGGCATCGTCAAATGTTGAACACAAAGCACCAGCATCGTCAAGTAGTCGGCGGCTCGTTGTCTAGTGGCTAGCGTGTTGCCTCTGGATCATTGGGTCCCGGGTTAGATTCCCAGCCGGGTTGGGGATTTTCTCTGCCCGGGGACTGAGTGTGTTGTCCTCATCATTTCATCATCATCATCATCATTCGGGACAGTGGCTCGATCGGACTGTGTAAAAATTGGACTGTGAAAAAACTGGGACTTTGCACAGGTGCTGATGATCGTGCTGTTGAGCGCCCCACAAACCAAACATCATCGTCAAAAAAAGAAGAAAAAAGCATATACGAGATGATGACTCTTGCGTATGTTGTTAACCAGCGCTAATTTTGTGTTTAACATTTGACGATGCCACTATGGCTGCAGTACATTAGGACATGTTTCTATAAAACAGACCTGAAGATGGTGAATATAGACCGAAACCGGTAGTCTGATGACAAGTAAAGGAAATTCGCATCGTACGCTATCAGAAGTGAGGGTTTGTTGCCGTACATTACTGCATGGGTTACGAGCGTGTCGTCCATTTCTCCACCTACCTTCGAGGAATGTGCAGAAACGTGATTGACGGCAATTGTGTATGGTAGGACGTCGCTGGGGACAGGAATGGCATCATAGTGTTTCTGTACGAATCCAGGTTCTGTTTGCTTGAAAAGGCCGCATTTTGTTTCGCCCCATACAGGGGGAGCGGCTTCACAGTGACTGCATTTGCACAGGACATACAGCGCCAACTGAAGGCCTTATGGTGCAGGGCGCTATAGGGTACCACAAGTCGCAGGCGGTGCTTGTCCAATACATTATGACCAGTGTACCTACGGCAATGACATCCTGAGACCCGTAGCCATTACCCTTACTGCACAACACCCCATACACCAGTTTTCAGCAAGACGGTGCACGACCACATGTTGCTGCACGAACACGTGCCTTCTTGGTGCCTACAGGATGCCAGCCTTCTGTCCTGGTCCATCAGTCGAAAATGTGTAGGATATGGTGAATGTATGGGATATTGCAAGATCCCCTCGCTTCTAAACTGATACTGTTATTGCTCAGCCGCGAGTCCGTAGAGGGTGATATATGTGACGTACAGTATAACTGGTCAGCATTTCCACCCGGAATTTGCGAGTGTAAGTCGGACCTTCCTTGATCCGCCTTGGTGGATCGTGTCGTCGGATTTCCTCCTACCTGTGCGCGGTGGAGCTCTCGTAAATGTCGTCCCGTGCACATTCCTCATTGGCGCATTGGATGTGTCTCTCGGTGGAAGCTAATTATTTGAATTGCTGTCGATCAACTTTGGGGTATCTATTTACTCGAAATTAACATTCGGAGTGCCGTAATATCACTTTCATTCCTATTAGATCAATAATGAAACACTCATGTCACAAACTACTCGTAACCGAGAGCATGTCTACCATCGAACAAGACGGGAAGAGCTCTTAACTAGAGCTGTGGCGATTCGTGAATGAGTCGTTCATTTGAACGACTCTAAATAAAGAATCGTAAGAATCGAATCGTGATACTGATGAATCGTCGTTCAAATGAATCGTAAGAACGATTGCGTGTTTCCGAGTCGTGACGATTCTAAGTTCCAACGATTCATCGAATCTTAGTACGCTATGCTTCGAAGGCAACTTCCGAATCATGCCGAATAATTACGACCGCCAGACGGCAGTCAAGTGGAGGATGCGTGTGAACAAAGAAAGCTCGGGACGAACAAACGAAGTTCGTCGGCCGTAATATTACTCGTGAAAACCAAGCTGACGGGAACGAGCGTAAAGGCATTTCCCATTTACTATCGCTACCATCAGCCACCGCGCCGACGTCAGCTTAGTACACAGCTCCAAATACACACGATTAAAATCAAGAAATCCAAGTATGATGAATAAATACGTACCTCTTATTTGTTGCAGATGCAACGCAAAACACACACACACACCTTCTTTACACACGAGCAATAGCACTTGGATTATGTATTATATTTCGCGTATCTCGAAAACGGCCGTAAGATTTGGATGAAATTTTGTATTTAGACTGGTTTTTGCTTTTTGAGTTCACCTACACAGTTCCATACTATTTCTGGCATATCTTATCACGACACAGTTCGATTCTAACCCCATTGACAATTTCAGACATGTCCTGCCAACTGTGAGTAAGGTGTAGAACTTTTTGCATTCCGTAAGAATCGTGCCATCGCAGACTAGAATGAATCGTGAACGAATCGTAGGAATCGATTCGAAATGTGAGATGGAATCGTAGGAATCGAATCGGGAAAAAGAATCGTGTTGCCCATACTCTACTCTTAACGCCCACTGCCGACTCTGGCGTGCAGTCCGTATCTCTTACTAGTTTCGTCACAGTTCGTGGATTTCCGATCAAGTTCGTACTTACTACGATAGGCATTTGTTAATGAACGGGTGTGAATTTTAACGAGGCAGAATTGTGATAAATAGTTTTTAAACACCCAGAGGCTCCTCCTAGTATTCATGCTGTCACAAATTAATTTAATTATTAAATATAAGTAAACAAAATCGGTGACTCTGGCGCCAAGATGGTGGTACTTCCCGTCATGTATATTTCCCAGGCTGACGCTTGTTGCTACGGTGCAGCGCGAGCCCCACCCCACTACGCGCGACATATGGTCGCTTCGTCGCCTAGCCAGCCAGCGTGGGAAATGCTCTCCGACTCATGACCGGCTACGGACTACAGCACTTCCTATCGTGAATACATCAATAACAGACAATAATTTATTAAAACTGGTAAAAATGTCTTCCTCACGTAAGAGGCACCTTACAATATGCTGCGCTGTGACCCAAAGCCGATAACCACGGATGATCTTTGGAACCAGGTGAATGCAATATGGATGACTATGCCACAGGACGCAAATCGATGCAATCACGCGTGGAACAAGTTATGAGGGCCCATGGCGGACCCTATGCCTACTAGGCAACAGGGCACATGCTGAACCAAGGTGACTGAAATGCTAATTGTTTCTACAGGAACTAGTGTAGATGGCATATGAATATCAACGTCATATCTCTAGTCGTTCAAAGTGTTCTGTTTTATCTGAACATGAGTGTGTGTTTGTGTGGAGGGTGGGGGTTGCATTGACTTAGAAGCTTTAAATTTTTCACAGCCAAGGGGCCGGAGACCCGTATATGACATCAAAGTGAAAGCTGTAGTCGTTCCCGAGAAAAATGGGTCTTAACAGACAGGTGGATGACAAAGTGATCCTATATGGGTCCCGTTTTCACGGATTGAGGTACAGAAATGCGGACATCAGAAAGAAATCGTAAAAATGTATCGGAAGCTACATTAAATGTTAAAAATGTGGGCAGCTCCGCATAAATGCGGACGTTTGACAACATTACATTACCATGCAGTATTTCGTTTTTTGTTAGCCAATCACCTATCTTCTTTGCCTCTTGTTATTGTTTATTGACAGTCTAAGTTAATATTATAGCAAAAATTGCTTAATAGTTTTTCAACATGTTGGTTTCTTGATGGTGTGACGCTGGCTTCAATACGCTAAGGGAATGAAAAATGAAGTATTGTTAATAAAACTGTGCGCCCCGATAGCTGAGTGGTCTGCACGGCGGTCTGTCACGCCAAGGGGCCCGGGTTCGATTCCCGGTTGGGTCGGAGATTTTCTTCGCTCAGGGAGTGGGTGTTATGTTGACCTCATTATCATTTCATGATCATCAATGGAAGGCAACGGGAAACCACCACTGGAATCACTTGCCTAGACGGTCATGCGATGGACCACTCTGACGAGGCTTCCCCATGGCAAGACCTGCCGTTAAGGCAAAAAAAAAAATGTGTGGGCGCCAGCTCGAGGAAGGCCCTCCCTCGCCCTGGTGGATGGGTTCCAAAAATTTCTTAGCACAGGTGGTGTCCACAAATCTTAGGCAAATGCTGCTGTTCCCCTATCTCCGTGCTCCCATTTTTCCGGCATTCGTGGCAACAGACCACTGTCCTCAACCTTCCCTCCCTGAAACTCAGTCGTAGTAATTGATTCGGCAACAGACAAAATGTAATTCTTCATTAGCAATGCTGTGCTTAATACGCACAGACTGCTACGGAAAATGTCAAGTGCATCGAATTCCGCAGTACATATCCTATACCCGACCACGTTGAAACAGACACTTACCGTAGCGAGATCAGAAACTTCTGCGAAACGGTGGCAGGGAAGTTCAGCCGGCAAGACGTGAGCGATACGCACTGCAGTTGCGCTGCCAAAGAGAAGCGCTACCATTGTCGAGCTACAGAATTCTCTGTTGCGGCGATCAACATGCGCAGCGGTAAGGCAGGATTGCCAGATCTCGGCGCGTAGCCGGTCCTGCAATGGTATCTCCGGCATAGGGAGCGTGCGAACTGAAAGTGCTACTCTCTAGCGCGTACCATTGCAACAGTTTTGGAGGAATAAAAAAATAATAATAATGCCAAATGAGCTTTTTCAAAGGTGGCTTCTTCTTAATACCATTCAGTTGGCAAAAGAGTGGGGTGCGGAAACATGGCTTTTTTCACCATCGTTTGTCCTCTTTTAGAACACCATTAAAATTCATGTTGATTGAAGGAAAATTATCTGAATCGAACTAAGATTTCTAAACACGCTTCAACATTCTATGAAAATTTGTTATTAGATTGAATTAAGAAGCATGACGAAACAAACTAACGATGTGAACCTTCCTGACAGATTAAAATAACTACGAAATTTAAACAGTGGAGAAATGCTCTTGTTGACATCAGCAAAGTATCACAGCTTCACTATAACGAAGGAAACTGTTCTAAGCATAGCAGACTTTGATTTACGCAGGATGACACAGAAGTTATACGCTTTACAGTTGCAATAAACACTGTGCCAGAGACTGAACTGAGGACAGCAACAAAGTTCTATTCTGAGCAATAGTTCTCCAGTTATCAGAAATAATGTAATATTACAGTGCAGATAGTGTGAAGTTTGTCCTGAGAGTATCTAGCGAAGAGTTCTTTGTATTTCTGTTGTGAGAAAAACAAAATTATGCAAAAGAAACTGACATGAAGACGTTTATTTAAATAGATTTATGTGTGAGAATGGGCTGATACTTTGTAAGCTTATCATAAAAATAAAATCTCAGAGTGTTATGTCTGCATTTGAAGTAAAAGTGCATCCAGGAATCATTTCTCTAATGAGATTTACTAGGCACACCTCTAAATTTTTATCCATTTTTGCTTTCTGGAAGCTTTACAATTTTTAATATCTGTACATTTTCACTCTGGCTATTAAAGGTATTAAAATGAAATGTCGTATACACATTGAAGATATGACGAAATATCCTGCAGAACAGTTATTTCTTGAAGTTGTTTGAAACTGAATTATATACCTGATACGAATAAATCTGAGTAAATTATTTTTCAAGAACTTGATTCCAAAGCAAAAAAAAAAAATCGTCGAAATAATACCAGTGCTGATTACACTTTGGCTTCTCAGTGTATAAAATTTATTTAAATTTTTCTTGTTTTGTCTACCAATATCTACCTCACTGCATTCCTGTATGTCCTCCCCCCCCCCTTAAATACTTTACACAGTATAATTATTGCAAGAATAAAACTGCATAATAATATACTTTGTTTTATTCCGGATTTTTTTCTTTTTTACACACATTTACCTTACTTCGTTTTCGAGATTTGGCAACACTCATGGTTAAGCATGAAGCATATAACTGAATTTAGAGCTACAGTTTCACATTCTTCTGTGTAACCTTTTCAAAAGTCTCTTGTTTACTAAGAAACTGTTGTTCCGTTGCTGAAAATTTAGCGAATTACGTGTGCCTTTTACCGTAAAACACTTCCGCACCCCGGTAGCTGAGTGGTCAGCCCAAGACTTGCACTCGGTGAACTATCTACCAGACGGGAGGCCCTAGTCACACGACATTTATTTTTACCTTAAAATACTTCTTGAACCGCCTCGCCTTTGTAGTACAAGCTGCAACGAGAACGATCTGGTTTCTCTCACTGTCGCAATACGGTTGTTTTGGAAAAATCTTCTATGGAGCATTCTGTAGCAATGTTTACAGCGTCCCTTTCCATTCACATTCAGCTTGGATCAGCTTTCTGTCAATGCATTAATGAGAAAAATGAAATACAGCACGTACCGCTTATTAATGTTCTACAGATAACATTTTACACAATTACAATAAACAAATTTACGGAACTCACTTTGATTTTAACCACGTAAGGTAGGCGCGTAACACTAGTTCCCCGTAAGCACTTGCCGGACATTTTCTGCCCTAACATTTCTTTGACTTCGAAAACATGGTTACTGTTCTCCATAGTGGACGATCTGAAATACGTGGAATGTCATTTCACATCCTGAAAGTCAACGGAAGTTAGGTTTACAGTGTTGGACGCCATACCCGAGATAAGCATTGGAGTACAGGTAGCCTCTGGGCTCTCGTACATAGTTTTCCGGTCGCACAGCACAAATGCTGCATTCACACGCTTCCCATACGGGCCAGTGACCCTTTCATTGTTGCACCTTTAATATCTGGCTTGGTTTGATGTAGGTGGTAATGACAGCATTAGTAGGTGTTTAGCAACCGTCCTAACAGGGTTGTACTTAATTTTATTGTGTTAGCAAAAATTGTGACCGTAATAACACATAAAAACCTGTTTAAAAATGCAGTCCCCATTTAGAAAAATGTCCGTAACGCGTTGGTTGGTCTACCTCGAGTTCAGTCTGGCAACTCTGCACAAAAGTGCTTGAATAAAGTAAGGAAACAGGGGAGTCGATAATTTTTATCTTCTGGATGGGGTGGGTTCCAGTTTTATTGAAGTACAAGATACACTGTGTGTTCAAAAGTATCCGGACACCTGGTTGAAAATGACTTACAATCTAATTTTGGCCCACCCTTAGCCTTGATGACAGTTTCCACTCTTGCAGGCATACCTTCAATCAGGTGCTGGAAGGTTTCTTGGGGAATGGCAGCCTATTCTTCACGGAGTGCTGCACTGAAGAGAGCTATCGATGTCGGTTGGTGTGGCCTGGCACGACGTCGGCGTTCCAGAACATCCCAGAGGTGTTCATCGGACTCAGGTCAGGACTCTGTGCAGGCCAGTCCATTACAGGGGTGTTACTGTCGTGTTACCACTCCGCCACAGGCAGTGGATTATGAACAGGTGCTCTATTGCGTTGAAAGATGCAATCGCCAACCCCGAATTGCTCTTCAACAGTGTAAAGCAAGAAGGTGCTTCAAACATCAATGTAGGCCTGTGATATAATCCGTTCATCATAAGGATAAACCTGATGTAAACATCGCACTATGTATTCTTCCGCGGTTAGTGGAACCTCATGTTCCTTGCCTCATTGGATTTCCGTTTCACGTGGGACTGCAGCCAAGCTGTCTCAAGCACTGTCAGGTACGATAATAAGGGTACGTTTTGTGCTCTGCTTTACTTAGCGATAATACGGGAGTCCGCAGCTCGTGGTCGTGCGGTAGCGTTCTCGCTTCCCACGCCCGGATTCGATTCCCGGCGGGGTCAGGGATTTTCTCTGCCTCGTGACGACTGGGTGTTGTGTGATGTCCTTAGGTTAGTTAAGTTTAAGTAGTTCTTCTAGGGGACTGATGACCATAGATGTTAAGTCCCACAGTGCTCAGAGCCATTTGAACCATTTCTTTATAATACGGGACAACAGCTTTACCGCACTTAACTTAGCACTGGCCGGTCAGCTGGTACAGCTAGCCTACAGTTCACACGTAAAAAGAGAAGAGCAGAGGAGCAATACAGATTCGAATGCCATTTCGTTTTTAAGCAGAATGAAATAATACACTGCAAATCTCCCACAATACGCTCCTTAGACGACTAGACGAAAACCGAAACACGTTATCGTTCTTATCTAACGTACTATTGTACTTAAAAACAAGAATCATGAAAATTCCTGACTTAACTGCAGGGTAATTTTTCTGCGTAAGCTGTGTGTAACGTAAGAGAGTACTGAAGGATTTCACCGAATAGTAAAATATTGAAGCCACTGAAGGTATTAGTCAATCGTCTGGTAATGTCTTAGCTCCTTCTTTATCCGAGAAATACATTTCAGTTCTGGAAGTGTCACCTGTCACGGTGATAACGAGCCTATCAACAACAGAATCCACGACGCCAACCAGGCGCTTCATTTTCTCTTCTTCTGTTATGACGAGTCCTATATCCCGCCAGCGTTCGGCAGTGACGTGTGAAAAAGCTCCGTGCATTAGTTCCAGTAGGTCTGGCAGTTTAGCCTTGTTACTTCTCGGGCCAAATCCCGCAGCTTGGCTCCAGATCAGTTCTGTTGGGTTCATATTGGAGTGGTACAGTAGCAAATGTAAAAATGCAGTATTTGTATGATGTGATCGATGCTGTGAAAATGGTTGTTTTTCATGTTTCTACGATACTCACCTACCTCTGTGGTATAAAACGATGGACATAGTCCAGATACAGGGGATTCAGTTTTTCATTTTTGCCTTAAAAATTAAATTGTTATGTTGTCTTAATTTAAATGACTTTTATGAACAGTCTTTCATAGAACATAAATAATTAAGAATTTGTATTTGAAGTGTAAACAGGAATTTCGCGTCCAATACGTAATTAGGAACAAGAAGACCTGCATTATTCATAAAAAATAATGATGAGTTTTATAATTACGAGATGTAGGTATTTCAAATTGAACGGAAAAAAATTCTGGAGAGGTTTTGAACCAACGTACGAATAACTGCTTCGTTTTATTTTATTTTTTTCTCTCTTATTGTAAAGCCCCTTAGGAAAATGGAACTAAAAAAAAGAAACTAAGTGCCACCGCGACTTTTCATCCTATAACAAAAAAATCTGGTCCACTTCAGGCGTTGGCTGCTGACTAAATCTAACCCGGAGAGCTGCCTATATCCCAAGGGAAATATGGGAAATCAAGGTTAGGGTTATCCTTACAAACAAAAGAAGATCTTCCTTTTTCTGTTTTTTTTTTTGTGTAATTGATCAGAGACCTTCTGCGCCCCGCTGGTAATATGTGGAGTCACGTCTTCTCGAAATTGATGTGTTTTGTTCAATTGTTCAGAAATGTTCATTGGTTCAAACAGGAAACCTTCTTCTCTCTTGGCTTAACACATTCCAGCTGCGAGGCGGGTCGTGGAAAGCACTCCCAAGGAAGTTCGAGAAAAATTGTCTGTATTTTGGGTGACGGACAACGACATAATGACGGTCATTGAGGTATGTCCAAAAATCGAGTACAGAGTCTACAGTTTGTCCAAATAGGTAGTGAATGGCATGTCCGGGAATCCAATTCACAGCATTGGTCTTTGTCCGATTAAAATAGTCACGTTCCGGAAATAATAATGAAAGGGGAGTAATCCGATTCGGAATGTCCCGCGTTAGAAAAGCCACAATACGACGAATCAATGGCCAAACCTCTGCCGCCGGTCCGCAAACAAACCGATGTTCTTCATTGTCTGGCACTCCACACGTGGAACATAGAGGTGATTGGGCGAGGCGGATACGATGAAGGCGAGATTGGTTGATTTGCTTACCATTGATAGTTAGGTACCAGACAGATTGAACATTCGTATCAAGGTAACAGGCGAAAACCGCGCGCCATACATGACAACAGTCAACCTGGGGAAACTTGTGTTCAATCGCGTTAGGTGGACGACCTAATTGGAGGACATTGTATACTGCCTTTGTCTTGAGTAAAAGCTGTCTTGGTAAGGTGAGGCGTAGATAACTGAGTTCAAGAAAGAAGCATCTTATATAATGGAACTGGTCCGGAACATCCGAGACCATCACTGGGGCTGACAGGGAGACCGGCGAATATGCCGACAGGAGGAGACCAGTGAGGCTCGTTGGGCAACGTGTCCATACCGTCATCTGGGAGCTGACAAATAGGGCGCGAGCTCTATCCGGCAAGTGAAACAGACCTATCCCACCTCGTTCACGGGCAAGAGTAAGGGTTGCATAGTTAACTTTGAGCAACAGCCCAGAGCTGACGAAATATGCCATCGCTGCCAACATGCGACGTGCCACAGTAAGCGGGAAGGTAGAACTTGTGCTACATGGGGAACTCGGGATGCGATATATATTTTGACATATCGAGCTCGTTGGAGAATATCTAGGGATCGAAGGCGATGGTCCATAAGACCTGCTCAGATCATTTAAAGGAGGCGTCGGCAGTTGATGGTGGCTGAACGCCGGAGATCAGATGAAAAACCTATTCCCAAACAGCGAATGGTATCAACGGTGGTGAGAGGTGTAACGCACTCCACGGGAAGTCCCGTGCACATGAACATAACTTGTGACTTACGTACGTTTAAAGAGCTACCCGACGCCTCACCATAAGTCGCTACCCACGTCAAAATAGCTCGAACATCGTCGGCATTACGTAAACGGGTGACTAGGTGCGTTTGGTTCACATTTCATTACGTTACCGACTGCACTACACGTTCAACGTGAGAATGAAATAATATTCGGCAAATGTCAACTGCAGTATATACGATACTGGGGAAACTTCAAAGCCGATTACATCGGAAATTTATGAAAAACATTAAGAACAGCCTAGTTCTCGGCACTTTTTAACCGTATTCCGCGCGCGTGTTTGACTACGGAACAGAAAGCAGACTCAGCCATTTTTATACTGCGCATTTACAGAGTGACAACCAGAGCACAACGCTGCAGAGGCTGTGACTGTATACGATTTTTTGAAATAAAAACTACGTAGCTAAAGCGTCATTAAGAAAAACGTTGATGACTGTTAATACATTTGAATATCTTAAAGTTTCATTTAACGTAACTTAGTAATAAGATATCTATTATGTATGTAGGACCTACTTCCAAGAGCGTAACAACACCAGTGTATGTGTGCCACGGCTTCTGACCAATCGTCGCGTTTGTGTTTGTTTACATCAGGTTTATTCTTACGATGAACGGATTACTGTGTTCAACATAAGAATAAACGGGATGTAAACATTACTCCATGTATTCTTCCGCGATTGCTTGAATCTCATTGGATTTCGTTTCACGTGGAGCGAAAGTCATGTGTCCAGTACAGTCAAGTACGATCATAAGGATACGCTTTGTGCTGTGTTACACGCACATAGTAGATTGAGCGATAATGCGGGACAACCGCTTTACTGACGCATTTAACTTGAACAGCACTGGCCAGCCAGCTGGTCCATCTAATTTGCAATGATGTGAGAAGTTGCAGTTCTGTAAAAACAGACGAGCAGTGAAACAATATCGCCCCAAATGTCATTTAATTTTTGAAGAGAATGATATAATATTCGGCAAATGTCTAACACTGTCGCACTCTTCTTAGGTGACCAGACAGAAAGCATAAAAAGTTCTCTTTATCACCTAACATAGTATTCTCATTACAAATAAGAGTGACGAAAATTCCTAAATTAAACACAGGGCAATTTTTCTCAGCGAGCTATGTGTGATGCAAAAACGTACTCCAGGAATTTCACCGTATTGTTGAATGTTGAAGACAGTGAAGCTATTAATCAGTCGTCTGGTAATCTCTTACATCCTTCGTTATCCGAATCCGAGAAATTCATTTCATTTCTGGAACTGTCATCTGATACGCTGATAAATAGTCGATCAACAACAGAATCCGCGAAGTCAGCCAGGCGCCACATTTTGTGCTCCTCATTTAGGCACCGTTCATACCAAGATAAGCGATACATCGTAAGCGACACGCACGGACAGATACTTTAAATCTAAAGAGAGGCGACAGAAAAGGTTTACAGCGGCCCGATTGCGCTACATTCGTGACATGTTCCCTCCAGTGCCGCTTTCCGGTCTCCGCAGCGATTAGTAGCGTACGATAGTCTTGCACATAATAGTTCGCGACTGGGAACGTTCAGTTTAGTTCGCGGTTCCGTCGCGAACTATGTCGCTCTTTTAGTTCGTTAGCTCCCATCTCCATTTCCAGAAAGACAGTTCGCTCGCTTTGCTACCGCTACTGCACACGCTCTTTTATTCGTTGTGCTAGTCTTTTAAATAATGACCAGTATTGCCAATGCCTGTATTATCAGTTTATTCGAGTAATTAGACTTCGAAAGGGCAAGTAAACCACTTATTTACACTAATGGGTAAAATGGGGTAGTCAACTACTTTACTTTACATACAGTGCACGTGTAGTATTTTAATATTAAAATACATTTATTTTTTATTAGTTCATTGTAGGAATATTCCAGAATATGCTAAATGCGTTTTTTGTGAATAAAAATACACTTTCATAAATAATCGACTTTTTTAAAGTTTTGGAAACAACTAACAAAAAACATTTCTGCTTCAGGTACAGGTTAAGTACTATATGGCACAAACAATAATACCTTTATCATTAACGGAAGAAACACTAACACTTATAATTTGTTACCACACAATTAGAAAAAATAACTGTGAGGTCGTATTCTAAAGCATACTTCTTGTGCTTTGCATTATCATTCTTTAAATAATGTCTTCTAATTTTCGAGTGAAATATTACAAAAATTTACATATTGTTATGTGAAAACATTAATTTGGAAACTTTGTTCGTTGATAACAGTGTTCTTCGTTCATTAAGGATTTGTCCCGTTCGCAGGGCACTGATGTCGCTACTATGCAAAATCTCTTTAACACACATACATACACATGGGGATATAACTGACGACGCTCGTGCCACCACTCAAGTGGATCTTTTTTTCGATCTAAATGCTCTTCATTGAGGTATTTATCGAGTTCGCGAATACCAGCAGCAAGTCAGTTATCTGGTCTAGTGATTTTTCTTATTTCTTGGTCATACTCGTCCCATATAGAGTTTTTTTTTTTTTTTTTTCTTTACTGCTGCTACTAGAACAATACGCCGAAGGGTCGCTAGCAGTAGGATCAGCCACTGAAATATCTCGATTCTCCCTCTGAAGTAACTACACTCTGCCAACTTCATTTTTGAGGCCATGTATTGCAACTTCACAAGCTTTTTGATTTCTACATCCTCTCTGTCTAAATCGGGGGTCCAGAATAGTACACTCAGCGTATAGAATGTTATTCTCTAAATCTTTAAAACGGTATTCCATGCCTTTCTTGAGCGCTGATTGCACAGCGACAATTTTTGTTATTGTCAGAAGCATGCTTCTGCAGAAAACTGTTGAGCAGGTTACAAAACACAATAACTTTTGACGAAGTCACATTTCTTTCGGCGCTTATTTCTACCGTAATTTCACAGAATGTTGTATACATGGAAGAACCCTGGAGATACTAAAAGGTATCAGATAGATTATATAATGGTAAGACAGAGATTTAGGAACCAGGTTTTAAATTGTAAGACATTTCCAGGGGCAGATGTGGACTCTGACCACAATCTATTGGTTATGACTTGTAGATTAAAACTGAAGGAACTGCAAAAAGGTGGGAATTTAAGGAGATGGGACCTGGATAAACTGAAAGAACCAGAGGTTGTACAGAGTTTCATGGAGAGCATAAGGGAACAATTGACAGGAATGGGGGAAAGAAATACAGTAGAAGAAGAATGGGTAGCTTTGAGGGATGAAGTAGTGAAGACAGCAGAGGATCAAGTAGGTAAAAAGACGAGGGCTAGTAGAAATCCTTGGGTAACAGAAGAAATATTGAATTTAATTGATGAAAGGAGAAAATATAAAAATGCAGTAAATGAAACAGGCAAAAAGGAATACAAACGTCTCAAAAATGAGATCGACAGGAAGTGCAAAATGGCTAAGCAGGGATGGCTAGAGGACAAATGTAAGGATGTAGAGGCTTATCTCACTAGGGGTAAGATAGATACTGCCTACAGGAAAATTAAAGAGACCTTTGGAGAAAAGAGAGCCACTTGTATGAACATCAAGAGCTCAGATGGAAACCCAGTTCTAAGCAAAGAAGGGAAAGCAGAAAGGTGGAAGGAGTATATAGAGGGTCTATACAAGGGCGATGTACTTGAGGACAATATTATGGAAATGGAAGAGGATGTAGATGAAGATGAAATGGGAGATACGATACTGCGTGAAGAGTTTGACAGAGCACTGAAAGACCTGAATCTAAACAAGGCCCCCGGAGTAGACAACATTCCATTGGAACTACTGACTGCCTTGGGAGAGCCAGTCCTGACAAAACTGTACCGTCTGGTGAGCAAGATGTATGAAACAGGCGAAATACCCTCAGACTTCAAGGAGAATATAATAATTCCAATCCCAAAGAAAGCAGGTGTTGACAGATGTGAAAATTACCGAACAATCAGTTTAATAAGCCACAGCTGCAAAATACTAACACGAATTCTTTACAGACGAATGGAAAAACTAGTAGAAGCCGACCTCGGGGAAGATCAGTTTGGATTCCGTAGAAATACTGGAACACGTGAGGCAATACTGACCTTACGACATATCTTAGGAAAAAGGTTAAGGAAAGGCAAACCTACGTTTCTAGCATTTGTAGACTTAGAGAAAAGCTTTTGACAATGTTGACTGGAATACTCTCTTTCAAATTCTAAAGGTGGCAGGGGTAAAATACAGGGAGCGAAAGGCTATATACAATTTGTACAGAAACCAGATGGCAGTTATAAGAGTCGAGGGACATGAAAGGGAAGCAGTGGTTGGGAAGGGAGTAAGACAGGGTTGTAGCCTCTCCCCGATGTTATTCAATCTGTATATTGAGCAAGCAGTAAAGGGAACAAAAGAAAAATTCGGAGTAGGTATTAAAATCCATGGAGAAGAAATAAAAACTTTGAGGTTCGCCGATGACATTGTAATTCTGTCAGAGACAGCAAACGACCGGGAAGAGCAGTTGAACGGAATGGATGGTGTCTTGAAGGGAGGATATAAGATGAACATCAACAAAAGCAAAACGAGGATAATGGAATGTAGTCGAATTAAGTCGGGTGATGTTGAGGGTATTAGATTAGGAAATGAGACACTTAAAGTAGTAAAGGAGTTTTGCTATTTGGGGAGCAAAATAACTGATGATGGTCGAAGTAGAGAGGATATAAAATGTAGACTGGCAATGGCAAGGAAAGCGTTTCTGAAGAAGAGAAATTTGTTAACATCGAGTATAGATTTAAGTGTCAGGAAGTCATTTCTGAAAGTATTTGTATGGAGTGTAGCCATGTATGGAAGTGAAACATGGACGGTAAATAGTTTGGACAAGAAGAGAATAGAAGCTTTCGAAATGTGGTGCTACAGAGGAATGCTGAAGATTAGATGGGTAGATCACATAACTAATGAGGTGGTATTGAATAGGATTCGGGAGAAGAGAAGTTTGTGGCACAACTTGATCAGAAGAAGGGATCGGTTGGTAGGACATGTTCTGAGGCATCAAGGGATCACCAATTTAGTATTGGAGGGTAGCGTGGAGGGTAAAAATCGTAGGGGTAGACCAAGAGATGAATACACTAAGCAGATTCAGAAGGATGTAGGTTGCAGTAGGTACTGGGAGATGAAGAAGCTTGCACAGGATAGAGTAGCATGGAGAGCTGCATCAAACCAGTCTGAGGACTGAAGACCACAACACAACAACATTTCACAGAATGGGCTAAGTAAGGGCAAAACTCTTATTATTTGCCAGTCACTTTCTTTTATTGTTAGGTCAGAGCGCAGAAGTGCTAACGTAGCAATCACTGCATCCTTTACCTTCATTATTCGCTGAAGCATGTCAAAAGTAGAATTCCAGCGGGTCTGGACGTCCTGTTTGAGCTTAGGACAGGCAGATTCATTTGTTATTGTGTAGCAATCAGTTTTTTTTTTTGGCCTTGTGTACTACGATTGAAAAACTGGACAATATTTTAAACTTGCGCCATAACGTCAGATATTTCTTTAGTAGCTTCTTGTACAACAAGATTTAGAGAGTGGGCGAAACATGACGCTGATCGCCACTCACCAAGTCTGACAGCAGATCAGATATTTGCAGCATTATCGCTAGCAGTAGCAGCAACTTTGTGGGAAATATGCCAGTCTGTCATAACGTCTTTCATGAAATTGGACAAGTTTTGGCTGGTATGCCGCTCTTTATAATTAACACAACCAAGTAATACCGAGTGAAGTTTAGACTCTTCATCTATAAAGTGGGCAACAATGGCTATATAGCTTTCATTGTTCCTCGACGTCCAACCACCAGTACTGGGAGATAACGCAGATACAGCTTGCACGTTACTTCATCCATTATGTCATTGTGAACCCTTGATATTAAATTTTCCGATAATTAGGGTGGAGGGGGGGGGGAAGCACGTGATGTTTTTTTTTTTGAACCTACTGCGGACTCTCGCTCCATTTCTCGCTACTGTCCGTCGGTCTTCGGTAAAGAGCGAACGAACTAAGTAGCGAGGTTATCCGTGAACTAGTTCGCGTAGTTCGCCTGTGGGAGTGCTCTCCCGAACTAGTTCGTTCGCGAACTACACAGGACTAGCGTACGATATTTCGCGCTGTTAGCATGACGGGAGGAAGAGAAGACAATTCTGTACCTCGTTTCGTAATTTAGTGAAAGCTCATCAATGCACCTGGAATTAGTCCATTGCCGCCTACAGCAAGACAGATGTGACGAGTGCCGCATGGAGGGAAATTTCATGAGAAATAAAAGAGACAGGTAAGTGCATTATTTTTTTATTTATTACGTAAAAGACAAGTAAGTTATTAAATTGTAATATTATTAACTCATACTGCAGATATTTAGGAACCCTCACACGAAATACGCAATTCAATTATATTTCAAAGATTAATTATAATTCAATTTGACAGAATTTTCGTTTACAAAAATGTGCTTCAAATTAAATTTTCATTAACGTGATAAATTTAAGAACTTAACATTATTTTAAATTAACAAATGATGCTCTATAATGAAGTACACGCAACTATTTAATTTTAAATTTTCCAATTTTTAAATTTTAATTAGAACTGTTTACAGGTATATAAAGAATTTGTTGTACTAAATGGCTGGGTCTTGTAAAGCTACACATTTCCGTTGTGTGGGGATTGCACCAGTTGGCTTCAGAAAGTATTCACGTAGTTTATTTCCCAAGTGATTTACTTCGTTCAAATTATTGCTCTGACTAAATGCTCTGTTATCACCTGGCCTTCTCGTCTGCGTATAAAATTATGAAGCACGCATGCTGCCTTAATAGTCTGCACAACGTTACTTCTGTTGGTCGGTCAAATAGACGAAATTTGGAGGTTAGCATTACAAAGCTGCAATCCACACTTTTTAGGCCTCTAGATAGTCGGAAGTTGAATATTCTTCCGGCATCATTTAAAACTTTTTGGAAAGGGCCGCATTATATCATGCTGGAGAGGGAATGCTTCATCTGCCTTAAAGTAGAACGAAAAGGATTGTCGTTTGCCTCGCCTGGTTGTTTCGGGTATTCCCAGTTTATTATTGCTCAATAGTTCTCTGAGAGTTGATTTGCGGAACACAGCACCGTCACTATTCCGTCCGTAGTTCCAACCTATATTGCGGTGATCATTCTATTTGCGTCAGACAAAGGCATTAGAACTATTGAAAAGAATCCTTTATAATTAGAATCTATGGACCCAGTATTTGGGGGACAGTGAATGCGGAAATGTTTGCCATCGAGAGAACCAATGCAGTTAGGTAAATTCCATAACTCATAATAACGTTTTGATATTTGCCTCCAAGTTTCCTCCGTTGGTGGTGGCATATACAGCGGTTGCAAGTGAGCCCAAGTCGAATGAACAATGTAACTGACAGTTGCTTTACCACTGTAAATTACCACTGTACTATTGCAACGAAAGATCCTGAAAACTGCATCCAGTAGCTAGATACCTGAAAGAGTTACTAAAATGTGGTGTCTTCGTTTTCAACAAGTTTGACACTACAATAAAAACAAAATAAGAACTGTAACATACACATTAACTAAATTGATGGTTTTGAATCATAAATAGCTGGATAAGTTTCACTGTGTTTTCATATGTATAAACAACTGCGTTTTTATTTCATCAAACAACATTTTTAAATAAAACCGATTGATGTCTATTTTTTAAAATCTTGTTTCAGAAAAGAACTGTCGAAAGCGACAGAAGAGTATCGGAACAGCATATGTGCGTTCGCTGAGACGGCCAAAGTCTGGTGCTAGCCAGAATTCAAAGAAAACGCATTATTTGACTGGAGGAAGTACGTCCGGCAATCTTCGCGTTGAAGATACAGCAGTAGAGTTCAATATTACTCAAAAAGATGAAAACGACGCAGTTGTTGAAGAGGAAATGCTTGACGAAGCTTCTTCCGTACAATAACTTGAAAAACCCGCTCGAAAAAGCTCAAGTGAAACACACAAAAACGAAAGGGAAAACATCGACGATGCCTTTATAGAATGGATGAACATGAAAAATCTGCGAATAAAAGCGATCAAGATGTTGAACAGTATTTCTTTTTTTCTCTTTTACCTGACATGATAAACCTTAGCACTCATCAGAGGAGGATTTTCAAAATACAATGCATCTCTTACATAAGTTGTAGGAAGAGGGCGAACGAGAGAATGTGGAATCCAGTGTTTCAGTTGGTGCCAGTCCTTCTACTTGGAGTTCGTCATTCCATCATGACATCTTACGAACTAAGTCTAAAAAAATGGCTCTGAGCACTATGGGACTTAACAGCTGTGGTCATCAGTCCCCTAGAACTTAGAACTACTTAAACCTAACTAACCTAAGGACATCACACACATCCATGCCCGAGGCAGGATTCGAACCTGCGACCGTAGCGGTCGCGCGGTTCCGGACTGCGCGCCTAGAACCGCGAGACCACCGCGGCCGGCAACTCAGTCTAACGTGAGCAATATTGCAACGACTTCGAGATTCAGTCCGATTACCCCACTACCGCAAGAAAGTGAAGCTAATTGATACATCTACATCTACATGGATACTCTGGAAATCAAATTTAAGTGCCTGGCAGAGGGTTCATCGAACCACCTTCACTATTCTCTATTATTCCAATCTCGTATAGCGCGCGGAAAAAACGAATACCTGTAAAATATTATATACCATTATAAACATAAAACTGCTCAGTTTCATTAATACTACTGTTTACATTAATTTCTATTTACCTTTTTGTAATCAGAAGTTTTTCATCTGGAGAAACAGTCTTCCTGAAGTGCGTATCTGTTTTTTCAAGGGTTTGTAACACTAGGCGCTTCAGAAAATGGAAGTTTTCGGGATTCATTCGATAAAAGTCCCTGAATTTTGATTGATGTTGAGACAGCTCTCGAGAAACAACAGCCAAGTTGTGGTGCGCGTTGGTAAGATTGTAGGGATGTACCCAGTAATTCCTTTTTCTCATCGTACGCCTGAACCAATAAGCCACTACAACGTCTTTCTCACTTGAGCTCATTTTTCTAACTGAAGTAGTGACACTTGTGTTCACATCACATTTTTACCCCGCCTCCCCCTGTCGCGCCGTTTCATTGCCCGCTGTCATGAACCCTCCTAGCAATATATCGTCGCAATATACACTCCTGGAAATTGAAATAAGAACACCGTGAATTCATTGTCCCAGGAAGGGGAAACTTTATTGACACATTCCTGGGGTCAGATACATCACATGATCACACTGACAGAACCACAGGCACATAGACACAGGCACAATGTCGGCACTAGTACAGTGTATATCCACCTTTCGCAGCAATGCAGGC
The DNA here is from genome assembly GCF_023864275.1 of Schistocerca cancellata. NCBI lineage: Eukaryota > Metazoa > Arthropoda > Insecta > Orthoptera > Acrididae > Schistocerca > Schistocerca cancellata. Next base: position 196,415,670 of record NC_064635.1, read on the forward strand.
TGCTATTCTCCCATGGAGACGATCGTAGAGATGCTGGATGTAGTCCTGTGGAACGGCTTGCCATGCCATTTCCACCTGGCGCCTCAGTTGGACCAGCGTTCGTGCTGGACGTGCAGACCGCGTGAGACGACGCTTCATCCAGTCCCCAACATGCTCAATGGGGGACAGATCCGGAGATCTTGCTGGCCAGGGTAGTTGACTTACACCTTCTAGAGCACGTTGGGTGGCACGGGATACATGCGGACGTGCATTGTCCTGTTGGAACAGCAAGTTCCCTTGCCGGTCTAGGAATGGTAGAACGATGGGTTCGATGACGGTTTGGATGTACCGTGCACTATTCAGTGTCCCCTCGACGATCACCAGTGGTGTACGGCCAGTGTAGGAGATCGCTCCCCACACCATGATGCCGGGTGTTGACCCTGTGTGCCTCGGTCGTATGCAGTCTTGATTGTGGCGCTCACCTGCACGGCGCCAAACACGCATACGACCATCATTGGCACCAAGGCAGAAGCGACTCTCATCGCTGAAGACGTCACGTCTCCATTCGTCCCTCCATTCACGCCTGTCGCGACACCACTGGAGGCGGGCTGCACGATGTTGGGGCGTGAGCGGAAGACGGCCTAACGGTATGCGGGACCGTAGCCCAGCTTCATGGAGACGGTTGCGAATGGTCCTCGCCGATACCCCAGGAGCAACAGTGTCCCTAATTTGCTGGGAAGTGGCGGTGCGGTCTCCTACGGCACTGCGTAGGATCCTACGGTCTTGGCGTGCATCCGTCCCAGGGCGACGGGCACGTGCACCTTCCGCCGACCACTGGCGACAACATCGATGTACTGTGGAGACCTCACGCCCCACGTGTTGAGCAATTCGGCGGTACGTCCAGCCGGCCTCCCGCATGCCCACTATACGCCCTCGCTCAAAGTCCGTCAACTGCACATACGGTTCACGTCCACGCTGTCGCGGCATGCTACCAGTGTTAAAGACTGCGATGGAGCTCCGTATGCCACGGCAAACTGGCTGACACTGACGGCGGCGGTGCACAAATGCTGCGCAGCTAGCGCCATTCGACGGCCAACACCGCGGTTCCTGGTGTGTCCGCTGTGCCGTGCGTGTGATCATTGCTTGTAAAGCCCTCTTGCAGTGTCCGCAGCAAGTATGGTGTGTCTGACACACCGGTGTCAATGTGTTCTTTTTTCCATTTCCAGGAGTGTATTTCTTACTACATATCGCTTATCTTATGTGGCCTTAGTATGAACGGCGCGTCCTGTTCTGTATCCCGCCAGTGTTCGGCAGTGACGTGTGAAAAAGCTGCGAGCGTTACTTCCAGTACGTCTGGCAGCGTAACATTCTTGATATTTCTCGCGAAAAGTCCCTCAACTCGGCTCCAGATCATTACTGCTGGGTTCATATTGTAATGGTGCAGTGGCAAATGTAACAATGCAACATTTGAATGGTGTGCTCGATTCAGTGAAAATAGTTATGTTTCATATTTTTAGTACAGTTATCACTCTGGTTCAGCCGAGCGGTGTAAGGCGCTGCAGTCATGGACTGTGCGGCTGGTACCGGCGGAGGTTCGAGTCCTCCCTCGGGCATGAGTGTGTGTGTTTGTCCTTAGGATAATTTAGGTAAAGTAGTGTGTAAGCTTAGGGACTGATGACCTTAGCAGTTAAGTCCCATAAGATTTCACACACATTTGAACATTTTGAACCCTGGTTCGTGTAAGACTACACCTGTGGAATGAAACGAAGGGCATAGTCCAAATAAAGAGTATTTTGTTTTTCATCTCCGTCCTAAAAAATTAAATTGTTATGATCTCTTAATTTAAGCAACCTTCATTAACATTATGTCATAAAATGTCGGTAATTAAGAATTTATATTTGAAATGAAAACAGGAATTTCCCGTACAATATGTAATTAGAAATAAGGAGACGTGCGTTATTCATAGAAAATGATGATAGATTTTACAATTATGAGATGCAGGTGTTTCAAAGTGAGCCAGAGAAAGGGCTGACTAAGGCAAGACCTGAACCAGCGATCCACGAACAGCACCGGTTTATCAATCTATTACACTACCGATTCCGACATCCATCAAGTGCGTATTCTTATCTCAACTGAATGAAATATAGCTTGTCGGAAAACTTCAAAGTCGATTTTTCCTATAAATGTGCGAAAAACCTTAAGAACAACCTATTCTTCGGCACTTTTCAATTTTGTTTCACTATCGAGCCGGAAGCAGCTTCAGCCATTTTCATACTGCGTATTAACAGAGTGTAAATAATTAAATACAAAAATATATGTATATGTATGTAAATATGATTATTTATATTATTTTAATTCTTGTTGAACTGAATTGAGATAGATGGAAATATTTAAAAAATCAGTGAATAAACCATGATAAGGTGGCATCGGACATATACTTTGAGAATTTCGTCGCCGTAAGAAGGTGGTTCGTGGGCCACGTTATTTCTAAGCTAAAATGAGATAAATACTGAAAATACAGTTTACATATAATGTTGAAATTTTAGGATCATGGATTAAACAAATAATGAAATCACAATTAATCATAAGTATAATTACTGATGTGCACTATGCTACTTACATTGGGAATACAATATTAATCAGTAGTGATATGTTGATTATCCGCACGTCGGTATCTCGTCCGTGCGCAGTGGAAATTTCCTTATATAATTATTAGTATGCGTGAGTATGCGCCCTGCAGTACGCAGTGACTTTTTATAAAATTAAAGAGTTTAAATTAGAGCGGCCAGTCTAACGCGCGAGGCTCTCCCTCGACTCCATTGCAGAACAGATAACAGAAGAAGTAATTAACAAAAGACTAGACATCCTTTCTGTGTCTCACCAGCGATCACATGCGACCGCGCACAAGATAACTTGCATTGGCTTTCATGCTTTATTAAACAGGGTTCTCTGATTAAAAAAAAATAGATTTACATGATATGGCTAAAAATGTGCCTTTAAAAGCGCGACAATCAGAGCACAACAGTACAGAGACTGTCTCTGTACACGATTTTTGAAAAAGAACTACATAACTCAAGTGTGATTAAGAAAATCGTTGGTGGCTGTTAATACATTAGAATTTCTTGGAGTTTCATTTAACGTATCTTAGAAATAAGATGCCTAATACAGAAGTAGGACCTACTTCCAAGAGCCTAACACCAGTGTACCTGTGCTACAGCTTGTGACCAATCATCGCGTTTGTATTTGTTTACATCACGTTTATTCTTATGATATAGACCATGAGCTGCTGACGTCGACACTGGAAGACACGCAAGAAAACATTACCCCTCTTATATTCTCTAACACGGTGGTGGCCACGCTACATATTCCTCTGCTCGTGAGGTAAGCGGCCAACTTGGCTCACGACCAAATTCACTGACGTCAATTATTATTATGTACTTTTTTAAATGTTACTGTTTTTCGATTTTTTTACTGACCAAGAAAACTGTTCTCTTAAGAAGCTCTTAATGTTAATTGACGTCTTTGAATTCGGCTGTTACTTCCTAGATGCATTTTGTTGTAAAACACGAAATCGTAGGCTGCACGAATACTTGATCGGGGCCGCATGCGTCCCGCGAGTCATAATTTGCCAATGACACGTAAAGCATCTGTCATATTACAATGTTGCGATTGTCCCTGTTGTGATTACTGGTGAGATTTGATGGAAGGCCTCCGTTAGCGATCAAAAGTGTTTCAAGAAATTGCGCTTATCTAACCACGTATTTGCCAAGCAAGTCTGTACACGTTCAAGTAAAGTTCGTCAGTTTAACCTCACTTTGAAGCAGAAGCTATTCATGTTCGTGAGTATTTTGAGAGTAGTGGGAACGGCCACAAATGCGGAAAAAGCAGTACTGGTATTGACTTTGGCACTGTGTTTAAAGAAGAAAACCAGACTCTGGTCCAAGGAATGGCTTAAAATGAGAGATTCACCCATGGAAAAATACTAAAGGAAATATTACTCTCAGTACCCGATGATTACATGAAATTTCTTCGAATGGATAATGAAACTTCTTAAAAGTAATTAAGTTCCTCCTAGGCGACCAAACTTGCCTATCAATTCGCTGTCAACTAGCCACAGACGTGTCAAACAAACCCGTACGCTACTAAGATAGATTTCCAAATTAACCTTACTTATGAAGCAGACAATTTTCGTGTACGCTGTATTTTGGCACTAGAGGGAATAGCTACAAATGTAGATCAAGCATTTCTAACATTGTCTCTGGCATTGTGTTTAAAGAAGATGAAAACAAGACGCTGGTCCAGGGAATGGTTTAAAATGAGAAATATACGATGGGAAATCTGTTAATGGAAATGTTTCACTCAGAACTTTATGATGGGCAGTGAACGTTCAGTAACTTGTTTAGCGTTACTTCACCCTCACACTGAAACAAAAGACACAAGTACGCGAAAATTTATTCTCTTCTAGTTGGTCTTCTAATGACAGGTCATTAAAATACCGCAACGTGGGAACATCTAATCCACATCGACCGTGGAAGAACCGAAGAACTTCGATGTCTTTTATTTCATTCCACTCCGTTTGTATGTCACTGTATGCATAAAATATTGATTTTGTTCGTAATCTCTTCATGCGTAATATATGACGTTGTACCTCTACCATTTTGGTAGTTGTCAGTGCTGTTTTGTTCAGAAAGTTGAGGAACAGCAGCGTTTTCAGTAGTTGCAGGGGCAACAGTCTGGATGATTGACTGATCTGGCTTGTAACACTACCATTAACCAAAACAGCCTTGCTCTGCTGGAACTGCAAACGGCTGAAAGCAAGGGGAAACGACAGCCGTAATTTTTCCAGAAGGCATGCAGCTTTACAGCATGGTTAAATGATGATGGCGTCCTCTTGGGTAAAATATTTCGGAGGTAAAATAGTCCCCCATTCGGATCTCCGGGCGGGGACTACTCAAGAGGACGTCGTTATCAGGAGAAAGAAAACTGGCGTTCTGCGGATCGGAGCGTGGAATGTCAGATCCCTTAATCGGGCAGGTAGGTTAGAAAATTTAAAAAGGGAAAGTTAGATATAGTGAGAATTAGTGAAGTTCGGTGGAACGAGACTTCTGGTCAGGTAAATACAGGGTTATAAATGCAAAAGCAAATAGGGGTAATGTAAGAGTAGGTTTAAAAATGAATAAAACATAGGAGCGCAGGTAACCTCCTACGAACAGCATAGTGAACGCATTATTGTAGCCAAGATAGACAAGAAACCCACTCCTACCACAGCAGTACAAGTTTATACGCCAACTAGCTCCGCAGATGAAGAGATTCACGAAACGTACGATAAGATAAAAGAAATTAATCGGATAGTAAAGGGAGACGAAAATCTGTTAGCTAAGGGGGACTGGAAATCGACAGTAGGAAAAGGAAGAGAAGGAAAAGTAGTAGGTGAATATGCAATGGGGCTAAGGAATGAAAGAGGAAGCCGCCTAGTAGAATTCTGAATAGAGCATCACTTAATCATAGCTAACACTTGGTTTAAGAATCACGAAAGAATGTTGTAAACGTGGAAGAGACCTGGAGACACCGGAAGGTTTCAAACAGACTATATAATGGCAAGACAGAGACTTAGAAACCAGGTTTTACATTGTAAGACATTTCCAGGGGCAGATGTGGATTGTGACCACATTCTATTGGTTATGAACTGTAGATTAAAACTGAATAAACTGCTAAAAGGTGGGAAATTGAGGAGATGGAACCTGGATAAACTGAAAGAAGAGTTTCAGAGGGAGAATTAGGGAACGATTGACAAGAACGGGGGAAAGAAAGTAGAAGAAGAATGAGTAGTTTGAGAGATGAAATAGTGAAGGCAGCAGAGGATCAAGTAGGTAATAAGGAGAGGGCTAGTGGAAATCCTTGAGTAACTGATGAAAGGAGACAATATAAAAATGCAGTAAATGAAGCAGGAGAAAATGAATACAAACGTCTCAAAAATAAGAACGACAGAAAGTGCAAAATGGCTAAGCAAGGATGGCTAGTGGGCAAATGTAACGAAGTAGAGGCATATATGACTAGAGGTAAGATTGATACTGCCTACAGGAAAATTAAAGAGAAAAGAGAACCGCCTGTATGAACATCAAGAGCTCAGATGGAAAACCATTTCTAAGTAAAGAAAGGTGAAAGAAGTATATAGAGAGTCTATACAAGGGCGATGTACTTGAGAACAATATTATGGAAATGGAAAATGACGTAGATGAGGATGAAATGGAAAATATGATACTGCGTAAAGAATTTGACAGAACACTGAAAGGCCAAAGTCGAAACAAGGCCCCGGGAGTAGACAACATTCCATTAGAACTACTGATAGCCATGGGAGAGCCAGCAATGACAAAACTCTACCATCTGGTGAGCAAGATGTATGAGGCAGGCGAAATACCCTCAGACTTCAAGAAGAATATAACAATTCCAATCCCAATAAGCATGTGCTGACAGGTGTGAAAATTACCGAACTATCTGTTTAATAAGTCACGGCCGCAACATACTAAAACAAATTCTTTACAGACGAATGGAAAAACGGGTAGGAGCCGACTTTGGGGAAGATCAGTTTGAATTACGTATAAATGTAACACGTGAGGCAATACTGAGTCTTCGATTTATCTGAACAGATTAACGTAAGGCAACCTACATTTCTAGCATTTGTAAACTTAGAGAATGCTTTTGACAATGTTTCAAATTCTGAAGGTGGCAGGGGAAAATACAGGGAGAGAAAGGCTATTTACAATTTGTACAGAAACCAGAAGGCAGTTAGAGGGGCATGAAAGAGAAGCAGTGGTTGGGAAGGGAGTGAGACAGGGTTGTAGCCTATTCCCGATGTTATTCAATCTGTATATTGAGCAAGCACTGAAGGAAACAAAAGAAAAATTCGGAGTAGGTATTAAAATCCATGGAGAAGAAATAAAAACTTTGAGGTTCGCCGATGGCATTGTAATTCTGTCAGAGGCAGCAAAGGACTTGGAAGAGCAGTTGAACGGAATGGATAGTGTCTTGAAAGGAGGATATAAGATGAACATCAACAAAAGCAAAACGAGGATAATGGAATGTAGTCGAATGAAATCGGGTAATGGTGAGGGAATTAGATTAGGAAATGAGACAAATTAGCAGATGAGTTTTGCTATTTTGGGAGCAAAATAACTGATAATGGTTGAAGTAGAGATGATATTAAATGTAGACTGGCAATGGCAATGAAAGTGTTTCTGAAAAAGCGATATTTGTTAACATCGAGTATATAAAACATTTCTGAAGTGTCAGGTAGTCTTTTATGAAAGTATTTTCATGGAGTGTAGCCATGTATTTAAGTGCAACATGGACGATAAATAGTTTAGACAATAAGAGAATACAAGCTGTCGAAATGTGGTGCTACAGAAGGATGCTGAAGATTAGATGGATATACCAAGTAACTAATGAGGGAGTACTGAATAGAATTGGAGAGGAGTTTGTGGCACAACTTGACTAGAAGAAGGGATCGGTTGGTAGGATATGTTATGAGGCGTCATGGGATTACCAGTTTGTATTGGAGGGCAGCGTGGAGGGTAGAAATTGTAGAGGGAGACCGAGAGATGAATACACTAAGCAGATTCAGAAGCATGTAGCTTGCAGCAGTTACTTGGAGATGAAGAAGCTTGCACAAGATAGAGTAACATGGAGAGCTGCATCAAACCATTCTGAGGACTGAAGACCACAACAACAACAACAGTTGATCGCAGTTTTCACAGTAGTGGAAACTCGCTACACAGTGAGATATACCGCAACAAAACAAATTTTTACGAAACGTCGACACAAACAACGTCCGCCGTCTTGTCAAACCTTCTGTCTCGCAAACATGTCAGACACGATCTATGCTTGACAAACACATCAAACTGCACAGCATGCGGTCAAACATTTAGCAAGCATAGTTAAGTTTGACAAATTGTTTGATCGTATACGGGATCCTTAAATCTCCAGAGAAGTAAACGGCACAGCAGGCCACTGGGCTATTGTTGCTACGCAACTTTCGAAGTTTTCTGTGGAACCCTTCAGTAGATATTTTATGGGATATCGGAACAGTGAAAATGTAGTTCCCCATCAGTTACCACTGTTTTGAAACTTCCATTGTTTGGGGCGCGGTTCCGATAGCCCATAAAATATACACTGAAGAGTCTTACGGCCGGCTGCACCGTTCGCTTCTCTGCCAGGACTTAATTTCGTCTGGAAAGCTGCGTTCCGGCACCTCCCGGGCAATTTTATTTAAATTCACTGGCCGGAGTCGGCAACGGAGATTTACAATAGCACATGTATCACAACGTAACTACAATTTGCCGCTGCGCCGGCAACAATGAACGTGACAGTCGGTGACCAACGTTTTGCGAATGGCAAGGGGGTGAGGGGAGGTGCTATGTGATTTGTGTGTGTGTGTGTGTGTGTGTGTGTGTGTGTGTACCCTATATCCAATATAAGTTAAGCTACGTTCCAAAGTTCTGATCGGTACATGTCGGTAACCTTCGTGTCGACAGTCTATTGTTTACGTCTGCCAAGATCAGTTGAAATGCGTTCCGAGGTTGTGATCGGAACATATTATATTGCCTTTTACTTACTACTGCCAGCAACCTCAACGAACTAGGAATTTTTTAAACATTGGAGGCTGTTCAAGATTTGTTGGTGTTTCTCCGTGTAGTATACTGATTTCAGACCCTGTTTCTACTCCCTGGAGTTCTTTATTATTTCAGCAGGTCTGTCTATCGTAACTGTCACAGATTCATTTTCTCCGTAAGTGTTCGATATATTTTTATGGTAGAATTTAGGGTGAACGGCCTAGATGTCATTCACAACAACATCGTAGTTATCAGACACAAGCACAGTTGTCACTCATTCATCGCTAAATGCTTTATTAATTAATACTGGACACAAGTTCACCGAGCAGCTACAATGGAACTTTTTGAACGTTGCCACTGGCAGAACTTGAAAACACGACGTCATAATCGCTTGTGCCATATGTATCGAGTAGAACTAGGGAGGAAAATTACATTACAACGGGAACGGAAGGTAGCACCTGTTGTTTATATTAAATCTTGTGGCATTATTTTTTCATTATAAGAAATTATGTTTTAAAAACCTGAACTTCAGCACGGTATTTTGTAAAAAATTATTCCTCATTGTAAGTTTCACCATAAGTTTTCAAAAGTTTTGTGCTGTATAGTTAGAAGAGGTCCGATGCGACACAAAATTTCAGAAATGAAGCGTGTTTTTTGGAGACTTCAACCAAATCCTACCAGTAATTGCAACACAGACAAGAGCATGCATCTCATCTGCAACTGCCAGTTAGCACAGCATGTTAATATAACTCCAAAATTAATAAAATAAATGAAAAATTACAACAGGGAATGTGAAATTACACAAAAATTTAAACTTAAGGCTTAAAAATAAAGCTTCTCGAAAATGCTGAAATTCCCAGGACCGAAGTATTGCCAGTACCATCTTCGATGACAGGAATAAACGGTCGAGTCTCTCCATTCCCTGGAACAATGAACTATGTATGCACATAATTCACAAAATTAAGTTTCTGCAGACCCTCGCAATGATCAGGATGTTTTTCCCTTCAACAACGGTTAGTTTGCTGCATTCCTAACATAATATCTTTCAAGTTTTGTGAAGTCTTCATTGGGTGGCTCAAGTCTGATAGTTTGCATTGAAAAAATGATTTAATTAATGCTTGCCAAGGTTCTTTTCTGATCTGCGGGCTCGATGATAGTTCCAAAAAAGAGAGACAATAGAGATGTGAAATGTACAGTGTTGAAATGTTGTGACATTGTATGGTTATAGTAATCATAAATACTATGTGTTAAAGTAAAAGAATAGTACTCTAAGTAAGGTGATTTTTCTGGAATATGTGTTCTGTAATGCAGGTGCGTAATCTGAAAAGTGAGAAATTGCATTCAACGAAATGATTAAAAATACCTCATACTGACTTTTGTGATATCCAAAAGATACACGCACTCAAAAAAAAGAACATTGCCGCGATTTTTTATCCATTACAACAAGATAATTATTAGCTATGAGGGTATTAATGTGCGAGTCGGTAGGTTACATATTTTTTTCATTGATTGATTAGCTCATTCGAATAAATTGCCCACTGTGATCGGGATCTGGTGAGTTATTCACGAATCCAGTCGCACAGTTGAGCCAATACTCCATAGGCATTCAATTTGACTTCAAGTCACTTGTGGGAACGGATTCAAAAGCCTTCTGAAAATATAAAGACATGGAATCAGTTTGAAATCCCCTGTCGATAGTACTGATGACATCGTGAGAATAAAGATCTAGTTATGTTTCACGAAAACCATATTCTCTGAATGTGTGCTGACTGTTTGTCAATAAATCGTTTTCTTCGAAGCAAGTGTCTAAAAATCGAACTACAAATCGAAGTTACTGATAGTGGTCTGTAATTCAGCTGATTACGCTTATTTTCTTTCTTGGATACTGATGTGGCTTAGGCAACTTTCCAGTCGTTAGGTGCCGATCTTTCGACGAGCGAGCGGTTGTATATGAGTGCCAAGTATGGAGCTATTATATCAGCATACTCTGAAAGATAGACATTACATGCAAATACATTTACTAACAAATGCACAATAACTTCTTACATTTATGTAATACTCTTTGCTTCTCTTTCTGTGCGTGTACACGAGTGCTCCCGTTTGTGAGCGAGCCTGTGTGTGTGTATGTGTGTGTGTGTGTGTGTGTGTGTGTGTGTTGATAGCAAGTTATTAGAGGCCGTGCGTCAAACACTTCATAGGGTGAGAAGAAAAGAGATTGATCCCTAACGTGGAAATGAATCGTTATGCGATCGTTACATTTTCTGATGCAGCCTGGTCGAAAGGAGAGGGAAAGGTGTTTTGACGTAGTGTAATTCATAGGGCGAGCACCATGTATTTAGAAAAAATACGTCACCCGTCGGGCGCCTTCTGCCGCCACACACACTCACAGACTACTCGCGTCATTGGACCTGAATAACCCGACACTGTAGCCGACGCATTTCCTGGCTGCTGGCTTTTGAAGGCATCGTTGCGTAACGCGGCAAGGGTAGCGTTGACTTCCTGCACGGGCCGCTGAAAGGTAATACCGCGACAGAGAAAGCACTGTCAGCGGATTACTGTGGTCAGACGCCGCTTTCCAGCAATTCATGTCTGATCGCCGCGCTGAACGAACTCATATTGAGTGGGTAATGTCCTCTATACGCAAGTGACATATATCTCTACCTCCCTTTCTCCCTCTCTCTCTCTTTTCTTATTTACTTTTTAATCAGCCTTGTTCCTGGTTTTATGCTATCCGCCCTCTCAATCTCAGAGAAGCACTTACACTATACATAGCCACTCTCTTCCTGCACAGTTTTTATCCTCTACAGTCCTCTCTAGTACCCAGGAAGTTATTCGGCGATGTCTTTACAGATGTCCTACTGTAGCACCGAAAATGCAGATAAAATACCTTCTGCACCATCCAAAATTTTCGCCGTTTCATATCCGCTGATAACTTGGACTGTACTTTTGATTCTGAAGCTGTAAGCTGTATAACAGAAACTATGTTTAATACATAATCGATGTACTAGCGTATTTATTTTTGACTGTATATACACTACTGGCCATTAAAATTGCTGCACCACGAAGATGTGCTACAGACGCGAAATTTAACCGACAGGAAGAAGATGCTGTGATATGCAAATGATTAGCTTTTCAGATCATTCATACAAGGTTGACGGCGGTGGTGAAACCTACAACGTGTTGACAAGAGGAAAGTTTCCAACCGATTTCTCATACAGAAATAGCATTTGACCGGCGTTGCCTGGTGAAACGTTGTTGTGATGCCTCGTGTAAGGAGGTGAAATGCGTACCATCACATTTCCGACTTTGATAAAGGTCGGATTGTAGCCTATCGCGATTGCGGTTTATCGTATCGCGTTGGTCGAGATCCAATGACTGTTAGCAGAATATGGAATCGGTGGGTTCTGGAGGGTAATACGGAACACCGTGGTGGATCCCAACGGCCTCGTATCACTAGCAGTCGAGATGACAGGCATCTTATCCGCATGGCTGTAACGGATCGTGCAGCCACGTCTCGATTCCTTTGTCAACAGATGGAGATGTTTGCAAGACAACCACCATCTGCACGAACAGTTCGACGACGTTTGCAGCAGCACGGACTATCAGCTCGGAGACCATGGCTGCGGTTACCCTTGACGCTGCATCACAGACAGGAGCGCCCGCGATGGTGTACTCAACGACGAACCTTCGTGCACGAATGGAAAAACGTCATTTTTTCGGATGAATCCAGGTTCTGTTTACAGCATCATCATGGTCGCATCCGTGTTTGGCAACATCACTGTGAACGCACATTGGAAGCGTGTATTCGTCATCGCCATACTGGCGTATCACCCGGCGTGATGGTATGGGGTCCCATTGGTTACACGTCTCGGTTACCTCTCGTTCGCATTGACGGCACTTTGAACAGTGGACGTTACATTTCAGATGTGTTACGATCCGTGGGTCTACTCTTCATTCGATCCCTGTGAAACCCTACATTTCAGGAGGACAATGCACGACCGCATGTTGCAGGTCCTGTACGGGCCTTTCTGGATACAGAAAATGTTCGACTGCTGCCCTGGCCAGCACATTCTCCTAATCTCTCACCAACTGAAAACGTCTGGTCAATGGTGGCCGAGCAACTGGCTCGTCACAATACGCCAGTCACTGCTCTTGATGAACTGTGGTACCGTGTTGAAGCATGCATGGGCAGCTGTACCTGTACACGCCATCCAAGCTCTGTGTGACTCAGTGCCCAGGCGTATCAAGGCCGTTATTACGGCCAGAGGTGGTTGTTCTGGGTACTGATTTCTCAGGATCTATGCACCCAAATTGCGTGAAAATGTAATCACATGTCAGTTCTAGTATAATATATCTGTCCAATGAATACCCGTTTATCATCTGCATTTATTCTTGGTGTTGCAATTTTAATGGCCATTAATGTATATCTCTGCCTTCCATTCTCCCTCTCTCTTTTCTCTTATTTGCTTTTTAGTCAGTCTTGTTGGTGGTTTTATGCACGTATTCTCGTGTGAGAACTTCTCAGTCTCAGAGAAGCACTTACACTGTTCATTGTCAGTGTCTTCCGCACAGTTTTTACCCTCTACAGTTCTCTCTAGTATCAAGGGCGTTATTCGGTGATGTCTTTACAGATGTCCTAGTGTAAAACGGAAAAGGCAGAATATCTTCTGCACCATCCAAAATTTTCACCGTTTAATATCCGTTGATAACTTGGACTGTACTGTTTATTCTGAAGCTGTAAGCTGTATTACAGAAACTATGTTTAGTACGTAATCGATGTACTAGCGTATTTATTTTTGACTGTATGTAACTGATTGTAATTATAATGAAAATATTGTAAATTGCTGGGCAATAGCAAATGGAACTTTATTGAAAAGTATCGGTAGCAACGACGAAATGGTAGTAGCTGTGGCATTGTTCATCTTTGCGTGTGGAGAATCTGTGTCGGCTTGCGAGCAGAGAGTCATGAAAGTGTGCGGAAGTGTTTGTTGGGCGCTCTCGCAGATGCGGTGTGCAGCTACGATCGCGCCAGTGCAGGCGCTCCTGATTAGTAAAGTTGCGAGTATTGAGAGCAGGGTAGGAGGGGACAGGTAGAGCAAGCTGCAGTTCTAACTGTTGCTTGTCCTATAATTATCCGTGGCTCTGCAGACGACTCAGGTTTCTTCTCATCGAGCAGCAGCAGCAGCAGCAAGAACGGCAGCTCAGCATTGTCGTCGCCTACTTTCTTCGTCGTCCACACAGCTACAACAGCTTACGACTGTTAACTGACAAATATAGTTATGTAGAGGCTTCGCCCAGCAACATTTCTTTCGCGAAGTATAAATAACTTGAATAATAACTTGCAATAATTAAAACTTGAAGGGCACCTGTGTTGTCATTGTCCTCAGACATTATTACCAAGCAGGGTCCCTTTCCTTTCCATGGAATCACCGAGTGTCGTAAGAATATGAGAAGTTATTACCTATTCCTGTCAGTTAGTGTGTTTAAAATTTTCTGCCACACTAACTGTTCATTGTCCGTAGCTTGTGGTCTCACGGTAGCGTTCTCGCTTCCCGACCACGACGGGGTCCCGGGTTCGATCCCTCGCGGGGTCAGGGATAGTCACTTGCCCCGAAATTACTGGGTGTTGTTGTGTCATTATTCATCCCCCATTACGGTCGGAGTTAGGCAACGACAAACCACCCCATTAGAACCTTGCCTAGTAAGGCGGTGAGGGTCTCCCGCATCGTTCCCCTACGCTTTGTGAAGAAGCGTGGGACTTTATTTCCAGTTCCAGCTGTTCATTCTTGTATTGCTTAACAGCGGATACTTAAAGTGAACTAAAATTTCACTGCAAAAACTAATAAATACGAGTCTAATTCAATTATTATCCGCAAAGTAGCTATAAAATTGTATTGAAATCAAATAGGAAACTTACAAGAACATCATTTTTCGACATAGTATCCTTGCGTTACAACGCAATTGGTCCATTGTTGTACAAGCTTCCTGTTTCCCTCATAAAAGAAGGTTCTCGGTTGAGCTGAGGGCCAGGAATGCACTGCTTCTTTCACTGCTTCGTCCGAGGGAAATCGACGGCCCCTTAATGCCTGTTTGAGTGGGCCAGACAAGTGAAAATGGCTCAAATGGCTCTGAGCACTATGGGTCATCCGTCCCCTAGACTTAGAACTACGCAACCCTAACTAACATAAGGACATCACACACATGCATGCCTGAGGCAGGATTCGAACCTGCGACCGTAGCGGACGCGCGGTTCCAGACTGAAGCGCCTAGAACCGCTCGGCTCGGCAGAACAAGTAATAGAAGGGGCAAGATCGGGACTATATGGAGGATGATCCAGTACTTCAAATTTGAGTTTCTGGAGTGTTTCAGCAGTGTTGGCAGCAGTACACGGACGGGCATTGTCGCGCAACAACACCTTTTGACAACAATCCTCGGCGTTTGCTTCGAATTGCAGGCTTTAGCCTGGCAGCAGCGTGCACTGTTTATTGTTGAGTCCCTTTCCCCATAATATTCCAGTACCGGACCTTGTGCGTCCTAAAAAACCGTAAGCATCAGTATTCCTGCGGACGGTTGGGTCTTGAACTTCTTCTTGCACGGCGAATTTGGATGTTTCCAAAACTCTACCATCTGGTGCGCAAGATGTATAAGACAAGCGAAATACCCTCAGACTTCAAGAAGAATATAATAATTCCAATCCCAAAGAAAGCGGGTGCCGACAGATGTGAAAATTACCGAACTATCAGTTTAATAAGTAACAGCTGCAAAATACTAACACGAATTCTTTACAGACGAATTGAAAAACTGGTAGAAGCCGACCTCGGGGAAGATCAGTTTGGATTCCGTAGAAATATTGGAACACGATAGGCAATACTGACTCTACGACTTATCTTAGAAGAGAGATTAAGGAAAGGCAAACCTACATTTTTAGCATTTGTAGACTTAGAGAAAGCTTTTGACAATGTTGACTGGAATATTCTCTTTCAAATTCTGAAGGTGTGAGGGGTAAAATACAGGGAGCGTAAGGCTATTTACAATTTGTACAGAAACCAGATGGCAGTTGTAAGAGTCGAGGTGCATGAAAGGGAAGCAGTGGTTGGGAAGGGAGTGAGACAGGGTTGTAGCCTCTCCCCGATGTTATTCAATCTGTATATTGAGCAAGCAGTAAAGGAAACAAAAGAAAAACTCGGAGTAGATATTAAAATCCATGGAGAAGAAATAAAAACTTTGAGGTTCGCCGATGCCATTGTAATTCTGTCAGAGACAGCAAAGCACCTGGAAGAGCAGTTGAACGGAATGGCCAGTGTCTTAAAAGGAGGGTATAAGATGAACATCAACAAAAGCAAAACGAGGATAATGGAAAGTAGTCGAATTAAGTCAGGTGATTATGATGGAATTAGATTAGGAAATGAGACACTGAAAGTAGTAAAGGAGTTTTGCTATTTGGGGAGCAAAATAACTGATGATGGTCGAAGTAGAGAAGACATAAAATGTAGACTGGCAATGGCAAGGAAAGCGTTTCTGAAGAAGAGAAATTTGTTAACATCGAGTATAGATTTAAGTGTCAGGAAGTCGTATCTGAAAGTATTTGTGTGGAGTGTAGCCATGTATAGAAGTGAAACATGGACGATAAATAGTTTGGACAAGAAGAGAATAGAAGCTTTCGAAATGTGGTGCTACAGAAGAATGCTGAAGATTAGATGGGTAGATCACATAACTAATGATAAAGTATTGAATAGAATTGGAGAGAAGAGGAGTTTGTGGCACAACTTGACCAGAAGAAGGGACCGGTTGGTAGGACATGTTCTGAGGCGTCAAGGGATCACAAATTTAGCGATGGAGGGCAGCATGGAGGGTAAAAATTGTAGAGGGAGACGAAGAGATGTATACACTAAGTAGATTCAGAAGGATGTAGGTTGCAATAGGTACTGGGAGATGAAGAAGCTTGCACAGGATAGGGTAGCGTGGGGGGAGCTGCATCAAACCAGTCTCAGGACTGAAGACGACAAGAAGAGCAACAACATTCCATACTCTGCCATTTACTCTCCGACTCGTAATGATGGATCCGTGTTACGTCACCAGTAATGATCCTGTCTAAGAAGTTGTCCCCTTCGTCGCCATAGCGATCGAAATGTTTTTTGCAGATGTCCAAGTGCGTTTGTTTATGCAACTGTGTGCGTTGTTTTGGGACCCGTGGTGCACCAACTTGTTGAAAGCCAAGTCTGTTGTAGATGATTTTGTAGTGGACTGACAAGACAGCCAGTCCACAGTGACGGGTAACCGAAAGGCACGCGTTTACACACGCCGGCTGCCGTTAGGTCTGAAACAGGATAGGTAATGAATGCTATAAAGAAAAGTACGTAGCTGCTGGAATACTTAACTTTAATCCATCATTTGTATACAGCATTCTTGATGATACAAGTGAGACTCTCTCTAGAAATGGTTAATGGCGCCTTGCTAGGTCGTAGCCATGGACTTAGCTGAAGGCTATTCTAACTGTCTCTCGGCAAATGAGAGGAAGGCTTCGTCAGTGTAGTCGCTAGCAAAGTCGTCCGTACAACTGGGGCGAGTGCTAGTAAGTCTCTCAAGACCTGCCGTGTGGTGGCGCTCGGTCTGCGATCACTGACAGTGGCGACACGCGGGTCCGACATGTACTAATGGACCGCGGCCGATATAAAGCTACCACCTAGCAAGTGTGGTGTCTGGCGGTGACACCACAGATTTCATAGGCAGAACCGTGACTGATTTGCAGATGACGTGCCACTTTTTCGATAGTTAATCGTCTGTCTAAGAGAATCATTTCACTTGAACGCTCAGTGATTACTCCACTTGTGGCGGTAAACGGTCGTCCGGCTCCTTCATCGTGCGTTACACTTGTGCGACCATTTCGGAATTTTTCAATCCATTCGTAGACACTTCGTTGTGGCAAAACACGGTTCCCGTACTGCACCGAAAGTCTTCGATGAATTTTGGCCCCTGATACGCCTTCCGACCACAAAAAACGCATCACTGAACGTTGCTCTTCTTTGGTGCAAATAGACAGCGGAGCAGCCGTGATTAATAGCACATCAGCGATAACGAAACTAATCTAGCAATTTGAAAATTGCAAAGAGATAACAACAAATAAACAAAACATGCTTCATCAATGTAAAACGACTGTACTACCAAAATAAACAAAAATGTAACTACACTGAGGATAGTAATTGGCTTACCCTCGTAAACATACGGCACAATTTAAGAGTGGGGAGTCTCATTTAGTCTGTATTTAGGTTAGCGAGTGTCTTCTGCTGGTTTGGTATGTATTTTATTCTTGTTATATTAAAATTAAAACCAATTGCTCATTTCCTTAAAGTGACTTCAGTTAAATCTTCCAATAATCAAAAGTAAATTGCTTGCCTTTTTCTAAATTTTGCTCTACGGTACACTGAGGTTACTGAAAGTTATTTTTTTTTTACATAAAAAAGTTTAAGTTAAGCCAGTCAGTTATTTAACCAGTAATTTCATTTTACGTTACTTTCAAAATTTGGTATTTCAGAATCAGTAACTACTGATTCATTTACTTCCTTTTGCACTGTTGTGCTTCGGAAAAAGCTTGACCACCATCTGTTGCCCAGCCAGTGATTATTTGTTTAAATTTCTTTGCCATTACCTTTGTCAAGATACTGGAGATTTCATTGCCCTAGCGGGGTGGCGACCGTTTAATTATCCCTTTTCTAGCTAATCAGTGTTTTCTTTGTGTCATCAGTGATTTTTGTAATAAATATTACGTGGTACCCTGTTTTCCCCTTGTGTGGTTCGTGAGCGATTGCACTATATTCCACCCATTTCAGAATTATCATCAGTATTTAGCTAAAGTTTAGAATACATTCTTCCTTCAGAAGAGTCTATTGTACACCTCCCTCCAACTAACCGGCTTTATTTTCCTTCGGTAACGATAGCCTTACTAACTGTAAAAATTCGTTAGGCACATGCGATCACCGTCAGTTATATCGCAGTTTAGTAGCTCTATTAGGAAGGGGGAAGTTACACTACCATCCTGTCCCTTTTTCTTTTCAGTATTTCCCATATGTTCCTTTTCTCGTCTATTCTCCCGAGAACCTGCACATTCATTGCCTTATCAGTCCACCTGACTTTCAACATTTTTCTGTAGCACCACATCTCTAATGCTTCGATTCTCTTTCTGTTCCGCTTTTTCCTATAGTTCACGTTTGACTATCATACAATGCTGTGCTCCAAACGTACATCTCTGATATTTCTTCCTCAAATGAAGGCCTATGTTCGATGGTAACAGATTCATCTACTTCGTGATCACCAATCCTCATGTTGAGGTTCTCGCTTTTGTCATTTCTGCTGCTTCGCATTTCTTTCGTCAGTCTTCGATTTACTCTCAATCCATATTGTATACTCATTAGACTGTTCATTTCATTCGGCAGATCCTGTAATACTTCTTCACTTTCACTGAGGATAGCAATGTCATCATCGAATCTTATCATTGATATCCTTTCACCTTGAATTTCAATTGCACTCTTGAACCTTTCTTTTCATGGACTGTACGGCTGATCCCGGCGGAGGTTCGACTCCTCCCTCGGGCATGGGTGTGTGTGTGTTTGTCCTTAGGATAATTTAGGTTAAGTAGTGTGTAAGCTTAGGGACTGATGACCGTAGCAGTTAAGTTCCATAAGATTTCACACACATTTGAACATTTTTATTTCCGTCACTACTTGTTCGATGTATAAATTGAACAGTAAGGGCGAAAAACTATATTCATGTCCGATATGTCCTCTGAATTTAACAGTGGAATTCACATTGCACTCTTAATGTGACCGTCTTTGCTTTTAAATTCGCCGAAGGTAGTTTTGACGTTTCTATATGCTGAGTCAGTCCTTCCAACAATCATTTCTTTTTCGATTTCTTCACTTTTTCGTGCAGCTATTTCGCCTTAGCTTCCCTCCACTTCCTATTTATTTCATTCCTACCTGATTTGTATTTCTGTAGTCCTGAACTTCCCTGAACATTTTTGTACTTTCTTCTTTCGTCAGTCAACTGAAGTATTTCTTCTGTTACCCACGGTTTCTTCGCAATTACCTCTTTGTAACACTTGTAAATTATTTAACGACCGGTTTCGTAGCCTATAAGCCACATCATCAGGTTAAATCCGAAAATTACAAAAAGCGTTCACTACAATTGCGGTCGAATTATAGTTACAATCAGTAGTGAGAAATAGACCAAATTACTTACAGAGTGAATCATGATACTGAAATTGCAATATGGACGGGACGGAATGTTTCTTGTTTTTGGATGAATGACAAAGTTAGAGGGCCGTCAGGTAAGCGGAAAGTATGGGCCTATGGTTCCTGAAGCGTGCCCAATTTTTTTTTACAAAACTAAAAGAACCGTCAAGAAATCTAAATGGACGACAGTAAACTGATACACAGATTGGTATCCCACCGCTATCTGGGGCGCTTCCAGACACATCTTCGACCTGGAACCCCATTGACTGGAGTAAAATTAAACTTCCTGGCAGATTAAAACTGTGTGCCCGACCGAGACTCGAACTCGGGACCTTTGCCTTTCGCGGGCAAGTGCTCTAACAACTGAGCTACCGAAGCACGACTCACGCCCGGTACTCACAGCTTTACTTCTGCCAGTACCTCGTCTCCTACCTTCCAAACTTTACAGAAGCTCTCCTGCGAACCTTGCAGAACTAGCACTCCTGAAAGAAAGGATATTGCGGAGACATGGCTTAGCCACAGCCTGGGGGATGTTTCCAGAATGAGATTTTCACTCTGCAGCGGAGTGTGCGCTGATATGAAGTTCTGCAAGGTTCGCAGGAGAGCTTCTGTAAAGTTTGGAAGGTAAGAGACGAGGTACTGGCAGAAGTAAAGCTGTGAGTACCGGGCGTGAGTCGTGCTTCGGTAGCTCAGTTGTTAGAGCACTTGCCCGCGAAAGGCAAAGGTCCCGAGTTCGAGTCTCGGTCGGGCACACAGTTTTAATCTGCCAGGAAGTTTCATATCAGCGCACACTCCGCTGCAGAGTGAAAATCTCATTCTGGAGTAAAATTGTCAGTGTCGATGAAATTCTTCTGGGCTGTTGTCCGCATTGTCAATAAACAAAATTGTCCGGCGTTTCGCCTACTACTGCAGGTGGCCTTCTTCAGGGCTTTGTGCTGACTCATCGAACACTAGTGCGAAATCCGAAATTGTAATAACGATAAACAAGACTCCAGATCAGAGAGAGAGAGGGGGAAGGAGTAGATGGAAAGAGAACGGGAGGGGGGGGGGAGGGGACGGAAACAGAGAGAGGGGAAGGAGGAGATGGACAGAGAGCTGTGGGAGAAGCAGTAGGACGCACACTATGTGATCAAAAGTATCAGGACACCTGGCTGAAAATGACTTACAATTTCGTGGCGCCTTCCATCGGTAATGCTGGAATTCTATACGGTGTTGGCCCACCCATAACCTTGATGACAGCTTCCACTCTCGCAGGCATACATTCAGTCAGGTGCTGGAAGGTTTCTTGGGGAATTGCAGCCCATTCTTCACGGAGTGCTGCACTGAGGAGAGGTATCGATGTCGGTTGGTGAGGCCTGGCACGAAGGCGGCGTTCCAAAGCAACCCAAAGGTGTTCTGTCGCATTGCAGGGATGTTATTGTTGTGTAATCACCGCCACAGACCGAGCATTATGAGCAGGTGCTCGATCGTGTTGAAAGATGCAATCGCCATCCCCGAATTGCTCTTCAACAGTGGGATGCAAGAAGGTGCTTAAAGCATCAATGTAGGCTTGTGCTATGATAGTGCCAAGCACAACAACAAGGGATGAAAGCCCCATCCATTAAAAACACCACCACAAAATAACACCACCGCCTCCGAATTTTACTGTTGGCGCTACACACGCTGGCAGATGACGTTCACCGGGAATTCGCGCGTAACCACACCATGTCATCGGGTCGTCACATCGTGCATCGTTATTCGCCGCTCCACACAACGTTTTTCCACTGTTCAGTCGTCCTATGTTTACGCTCCTTACACCAAGCGAGGCATCGTTTGGCATTTACCGGCGTGATGCGTGGCTTATGAGCAGCCGCTGGACAATGAAATCCAAGTTTTCTCACCTGCCGCCTGTTATGGTACTTGCAGTGGATCCTGACGCAGTTTGGAATTCCTGTGTGATGGTCTGGATAGATGTCAGCCTATTACACATTACTACCCTCTCGGCGGTCTCTGTCAGTCAACAGACGAGGTCGGCCTTTCGCTTTTGTGTTGTACGTGTCCCTTCACATTTCCACTTCACTATCACATCGGAAACAGTGGACCTGGGGATGTTTAGCAATGTGGAAATCTCGCGTACGGACGTATGACTCAAGTGACACCCAATCACCTGACAACGTTCGAAGCCTGTGTGTTCTGCGGAATGTCCCATTCTGCTCTCTCACGATGTCTAATGACTACCGAGGTCGCTCATATTGAGTAGCTGACAGTAGGTTGCAGCACTATGCATATAATATGAAAAACGTAAGTTTTCTGGGGTATCCGGGTACTCTTGATCACATACGAGGTGCATTCAAGTTCTAAGGCCTCCAACTTTTTTTCTCCGGACTGGAAAGAGATAGAAACATGCTCATTGTTTTAAAATGAGGCCGCGTTCATTGTCAATACGTCCCAGAGATGGCAGCACCGTACCGCAGATGGAATTTTACCGCCAGCGGCGAGAATGAGAACTGTTTTAAATACTTAAAATGGCGACGTTTTCCTTACTTGAACAGCGTGCAATCATTCGTTTTCTGAATTTGCATGGTGTGAAACCAATTGAAATTCATCGACAGTTGAAGGAGACACGTGGTGATGGAATTATGGATGTGTCGAAAGTGCGTTCGTGGGTGCTACAGTTTAATGAAGGCAGAACATCGCGTGACAACAAACCGAAACAACCTCGGGCTCGCACAAGCCGGTCTGACGACATGATCGAGAAAGTGGAGAGAATTGTTTTGGGGGATCGCCGAATAACTGTTGAACAAATCGCCTCCAGAGTTGGCATTTCTGTGGGTTCTGTGGTGTCACCGCCAGACACCACACTTGCTAGGTGGTAGCTTTTAAATCGGCCGCGGTCCGCTAGTATACGACGGACCCGCGTGTCGCCACTGTCAGTGATTGCAGACCGAGCGCCGCCACACGGCAGGTCTAGAGACACGTCCTAGCACTCGCCCCAGTTGTACAGCCGACTTAGCCAGAGATGGATCACTGACAACTACGCTCTCATTTGCCGAGACGACAGTTAGCATAGCCTTCAGCTACGTCATTTGCTACGAACTAGCAAGGCGCCATAGCATTTGATATTGAGATTATAACATCTACCGTCAAGAGAAAGTATTTGTATGGAGTGTAGCCATGTATGGAAGTGAAACATGGACGGTAAATAGTTTGGACAAGAAGAGAATAGAAGCTTTTGAAATGTGGTGCTACAGAAGAATGCTGAAGATTAGATGGGTAGATCACATAACTAATGAGGAAGTATTGAATAGGATTGGGGAGAAGAGAGAAGAGAAGTTTGTGGCACAACTTGACCAGAAGACGGGATCGGTTGGTAGGACATGTTCTGAGGCATCAAGGGATCACCAATTTAGTATTGGAAGGCAGTGTGGAGGGTAAAAATCGTAGGGGGAGACCAAGAGATGAATACACTAAGCAGATTCAGAAGGATGTAGGTTGCAGTAGGTACTGGGAGATGAAGAAGCTTGCACAGGATAGAGTAGCATGGAGAGCTGCATCAAACCAGTCTCAGGACTGAAGACAACAACAACAACAACCGTCAAGAGCGATGTACTGCAATTGTGGATTAAAGTTAAGTATTATATCAACTACGTACTTTATTTGCTACTATTAATTCCCTTAACTGTTCCAGACCTCACGCCAGTCAGCGTGTAATTAAACGCGTGCATTTCGGCCTCCTCTAGCAACACAGTGTTGGCTCTTCTGCCAACACTTCAGGTTCTGTGCACACAATCCTGCATGACGACCTGAAAATGCGAAAAGTGTCATCCAGGTGGGTGCCACGAATGCTGACGGACGACCACATGGCTGCCCGTGTGGCATGTTGCCGAGCAATGTTGACGCGCAACGACAGCACGAATGGGACTTTCTTTTCGTCGGTTGTGACAATGGATGAGACGTGGATGCCATTTTTCAATCCAGAAACAAAGCGCCAGTCAGCTCAATGGAAGCACACAGATTCACCGCCACCAAAAAAATTTCGGGTAACCGCCAGTGCTGAAAAAATGATGGTGTCCATGTTCTGGGACAGCGAGGGCGTAATCCTTACCCATTGCGTTCCAAAGGGCACTACGGTAACAGGTGCATCCAACGAAAATGTTTTGAAGAACAAATTCCTTCCTGCACTGCAACAAAAACGTCTGGGAAGGGCTGCGCGTGTGCTGTTTCACCAAGACAACGCACCCGCACATCGAGCTAACGTTACGCAACAGTTTCTTCGTGATAACAAATTTGAAGTGATTCCTCATGCTCCCTACTCACCTGACCTGGCTCCTAGTGACTTTCGGCTTTTTCCAACAATGAAAGACACTGTCCGCCGCCGCACATTCACCAGCCGTGCTGCTATTGCCTCAGCGATTTTCCAGTGGTCACAACAGACTCCTAAAGGAGCCTTCGCCGCTGCCATGGAATCATGGCGTCAGCGTTGTGAAAGATGTGTACGTCTGCAGGGGGATTACGTCGAGAAGTAACGCCAGTTTCATCGATTTCGGGTGAGCAGTTAATTAGAAAAAACATCGGAGGCCTTAGAACTTGAATGCACCTCGTAGTGTATACTACCACTTTCTGATACACAATGGTAGTACTGGCAACAATGTATTTGCTTATACACAGAAGTCCATAGCAAATTGCCAGTCGTATTTACGAATACGTCCGATTTCTGCCACATGTTTCATGTTGCTGTTTTGCTACTCAGTCCAAAGACTGCAGCTCTCTACACCTGTCTATATTGTGCAGATCTGTTCATATCTCCATAACTATTCCAGAGCAAATCTCTCTGACTCTGCTAACTGTATTCATCCCATGCTCTCTAAAACTTTCACCTCGTACACTTTGCTCTATTGCCAAATTGACGATTCCTTGATGCCTCAGCACATGTCCTATCAACTTACCGCTTTTCTTAGTCAATTTATGAAATAAATTTCTTTTTTTACCATACAGATTCGATACATTCTTTTTTGTTACTTGAGCTAAACTTCTAATCTTCAGCATTCTTTTGTAGCACCACATTTCTAGCGTGAAATACTCACTGTGCTCCTTTCACTTCTGTAAAAGGCTACACACCAAGCAGATACCACCAGCAAAGACTTCTTACCACTTAATTTTATATCAGAAGTTAACAAAGTCCTCTTTTCCAGAAATGCTTTTTTTTGCTATAGGCAGTCCGCATTTTACTACGGCCGTCATTAGTCATTTTCATGCCGAGATAACAAAACTCATTTACTACTTTTACTGTACATTTCCTAATCCAGTTCCTCAGCATCGCGTGGTTTAATTCGACAACATTCCAGTACCCTTGTGTAATTTTTGTTGATATTCCTATTTTCTAGACACTGTAAATTCCATTCAACGTTGCTGTCTATGCTATGACAGAATTACAATGACGTCGAGAAACCTCGAAGTTTTTATTCCTTTCCCCAGAATTTTAATTCCTTTTCCATCATCCCATTGCTTACCTTTACTGCACGTACAGACTGAATAACGTCGGCGGTATCTCATTCGCTTCTTTACTGGCGCTTTCCATTCCTCTCCTTTGACTCTTATAAATGGAAGTGAACACTGAAAATAACATTTGTCCCTGTATTTTCCCTGACACCTTCAGGTTTCAAAGAGTGTTTTCCAGTCAGTATAGTCAAAAGCCGTCTCTAAATCTACAAATTCTATAAACGTAGCTTTGGCTTCTCGCACTCTATATTCTTAGAGGAGTCATAGGGCAAGTACATTTCTCCAGAACCAAAACAGATCTTCCCAGAGGTCGACTTCTAAGAGATTCTTCTACAAATAATTGGTGTTAGTATTTTGCAACGACACCCTATGAAAGTGATATTTTCGTAAAATTCACACCTATCAACACTCATCTTCTAGGAAATGAACTAATTATATTATTTTTTGTATCAGGTTATTTCACCTGTCTCATACATCTTGCACACCTGGTGGAATGGCTTTTTCATGGCTAGCTCTCCCAGGAATCTCATTAATTCTGAAGGAATGTAGTCCTCTCCAGTGGCCTCTTTTCCACGTCGGTTTTTGAATGTTTTGTCAGACTGATCTTTCAGTATCATATCTGTGGTATTGCACAGAGACTGCTTTGGCACACCAACGTGAATGGATACTACAGAAATTAGCTAACTGCAATTCACATTGATGTATGGGAGGCGCTTCGGAAGACCACACCTCCCATCTCAGAACAGCAGGGACCTCACACTGATGTCAATATAGGATCGAGCATGTAAGAGCTCGGTCCCAGTTCGAGATCTCAGCAACAGCCGTCGACATCGTAATGTAGGACCAAAAAATTGTTAAAGTTTCAGATGAACATATAGTGTTATTAATGTTGAACATTGAACCTCAAGGTGCAACAAATGATGCTTTGCTAGTCCATGGCAGTTGCAAATTATATACTCCAATGGCAATGAAGAGTGTTAAAGTTAAGTAAATCTTGTATTAAAATGGTTCAAATGGCTCTGAGCACTATGGGACTCAACTGCTGTGGTCATAAGTCCCCTAGAACTTAGAACTACTTAAACCTAACTAAACTAAGGACAGCACACAACACCCAGCCATCACGAGGCAGAGAAAATCCCTGACCCCGCCGGGAATCGAACCCGGGAACCCGGGCGTGGGAAGCGAGAACGCTACCGCACGACCACGAGATGCGGGCTCTTGTATTAATTTGTGCAATAAACTGAATTAACATTTCATATGTTCTAGTACGATAAACCTACTCCCAGCTTAATCAAAGAACACACAATTGCGTCTGAATGAAAGTAGTTTCACCTAGTCACGACAATATCTCCCATCTTACTTCCTTTTTCTATAACATCGTCTTCAGTTCCCTGTTTTGTCTTTCCGTATCCCAAATATAACTTTTTTGCTAAGTACTGACTTGCCATTTGAGCTCTTTATGCTCATACAGCTGCTTTTCTCTCCTCCAAAGGTCTGTTTAATTTTCCTAAACGTCTCTACTCCTTTTTTCTGCTCCATTTTTACATGTTTTCCTTTTGTGAATGAAATTCACTATTTCCTGTGATTTCCAGTGATTTATATTGGGTTTTGAGTTTTCCTTATATCTTTCAGAGATGAAAGAGTGAATTCACCAAAGAAAATCATGTAAAAATGGAGCAGAAAAAAGGAGTAGGGACGTTTAGGAAAATTAAACAGACCTTTGGAGGACAGAAAAGCAGCTGTATGAACAGATTCTCTGCTGCATCCACTATTTCACCCCCCAAAGCTATCTATTCACATTTTATTGTATTCCTTTCTCCTGTTTCAGTGGGTCATTACATAATACTCTTTCTGTAGTTTTCTACAACCTCTGATTCCCATCTTAATTTCCCATTTTTTGCAATTTCTTCATATTTTAACCTGCAGTTCATGACAGTAAATTATGGCTAACATCTGCCCCTGTGTTACCATGATACAGGGTATTGCAAAAAGGTACGGCCAAACTTTCAGGAAACATTCCTCACACACAAATAAAGAAAAGATGTTATGTGGACATGTGTCCGGAAACGCTTAATTTCCATGTTAGAGCTCATTTTAGTTTCGTCAGTATGTACTGTACTTCTTCGATGGACCGCCATGATTTCATACGGGATACTCTACCTGTGCTGCTAGAACATGTGCCTTTACAAGTACGACACAACGTGTGGTTCATGCACGATGGAGCTCCTGCACATTTCAGTCGAAGTGTTCGTACGCTTCTCAACAACAGATTCGGTGACCGATGGATTGGTGGAGGCGGATTAATTCCATGGCCTCCACGCTCTCCTGACCTCAACCCTCTTGACTTTCATTTATGGGGGCATTTGAAAGCTCTTGTCTACGTAGCCCCGGTACCAAATGTAGAGACTCTTCGTGCTCGTATTGTGGACGGCTGTGATACAATACGCCATTCTCCAGGGCTGCATCAGCGCATCAGGGATTCCATGCGACGGAGGGTGGATGCACGTATCCTCGCAAACGGAGGACATTTTGAACATTTCCTGTAACAAAGTGTTTGAAGTCACGCTGGTACGTTCTGTTGCTGTGTGTTTCCATTCCATGATTAATGTATTTTGAAGAGAAGTAATAAAATGAGTTCTAACATGGAAAGTAAGCGTTTCCGGACACATGTCCACATAACATATTTTCTTTCTTTGTGTGTGAGGAATGTTTCCTGAAAGTTTGACCGTACCTTTTTGTAACACCCTGTATAATCAATCTGAAACCTTCCGGTGTTTCCGGGTCTCTTCCAAGTACATAGCCTACTTAAATTTAAACCAAATGTTACAGCTGATTATACTGTATTATACTCTGTCGAAAATTAAACCATGTGGCTGCCTCTCTCATTTCTTTCTTCCAGCCCATATTCTCCTACTTTTTTTCCTCCTCTTGTTTTTCCTACTATGGAAAACCAGTCCTTAACTATCTCAATAACTTTTTTTTATCTCATCCTATATTATTTCAATCTCTTCATCACCTGCACAGGTGCGTGGCATACGAACTTGCACTACTGTTTTGGGTGGAGGCTTTGTGTCTGCCTTCGCTACAATAATGTGTTTACTATGGTGGTCGTAATTGCTTACCTGCATTCCTGTTTTCTTATCCATTATTAGACTACCCTAGTTTTAGCCCTATTGGATTTTGTATTTATAGCCCTGTACTCACCTGACCAGAAGTCCTGTTCTTGTTGCCACCGCACTCCACTAATTCTCACTATATCTATCTTCAATCGATCCATTCCCTTCTTAATTTCTCTAACCTACCTAACATGTCATAGCGTGTCCTGCAGAATACAAGTTTTGTTTTTCCTGATGGCATGACGTAAGTCTCGTTAATCACGTTTGTAGGAAAATGGTTTCTTTAACGATATGTGTCTGTCAAGTTAGTATCATGTTCACATTTTATCTTACGATGGTGGAAAACACAGTTACAGCAGTCACTACAGTGACTTATTCGGCATAATAAGTTTAGCCGCAGTTTAGGCTCGTTATTGTTGATCAGTTGGTGGTAGACTTATGACAGATTTGTCAATAAATAGTTCTTCAATTATTATTTCACTGCTGCGTCTTTCCTGTTAGAGTACAGTTCTTGAAATACTGTGAGTGATCGACAAATTGGCTAGTTGATTAATTTCCGAAGTTCATTTTACACTGAAATCAGTACAATGGTTATATTGGCTGTTTTATAATTTTATTTAAATTCCCTTTTAATTAATTCGCTTGTGCAATATTCTGAATCTTTCTAAGTTTAATCACATCTTTTTCTTTCTCTTCGAAAAGGAAAGGAACTGCAATAGAGAAATTTAGTTTCAAAGCAGCTAATTAGCTGTAAATGATGTAAGTATGTTTCAAAATGATTTACACTTAAGTACACTGTTGTCATCGGTGTGATTTATTTGAACTCATTTAGACACATAAAGTAACATTTGATTCTTAATTCTTAACAACAAGTAAACAGTCATAAAATATGACAGCAAAAACACATAAACATACGAAACGGCAAACAAACGTCTTTATGGCAACTTTTAACTTGCTATTCTTTTTAACAAATAAATCTTACTGTAAGTGTAACATAAAACTGTAACACTGTATTCAGTCTTTAATCTATGAAACGATTTGTACTCAGTAGGAAAAGGGACACTACACAAGTCATCAGAGTCGCCCTGGGCTAACCTGATAGACATATTGCGTGTCAACAACAAATCGAAGAAGCTCGCCACTTGCGCTCGTTAAGAATAACCGAGTTCATTGTTAGCACTTTGCTCTTACTGTTTGGTCACGCATTCAGTCATCCACCGATTTACGATCTTCCTTAGATTCTTCAACTGGCTTATGATGTAACCAGCATATTATTTGCACTGATTGTGGAAATTGATTGGAAGTTATGTTGTAGTGCCATTCCTCATATCGTATATATAGATGCTGAAATGAGAGCCCATCGTGGGCGTAATATAAGTACACAGTACTGATCTTTGTCTTCCGAATGTTATTGTCTTCGTAATCGCATACACCATGCACACATGAAGTTTCTATGAAGATCCTTAATGGCTTCATCTAGTTGCTTACACTGTTAAAGCGGCGGAAGTGTTCACTTTTAGACTTGCTCTATTACAGTGAAGCTGCACACTAGAGGAATAGTTTGTATAACATTAGTGTGTTCTACGCTCCTGATATTAATTATCACAAAGGCAATGTCGCAGGATCCACAAGGGATGCTGGCAAAAATGTCATGTAGACAGAAGTTGCTGGTAACAGACTGGTAGAATGTGGTTAGGATGAACACAAGTAGATGAGTAACTATACGAGACACTTGTTGCCTTCGGTGAGGAGATCTGGGGTGGTGAAATGAGTTTTAATTGGAACGGTCTCTGCAAGCGATGATACTCTGTTGCCACTATGTTGATCACAGGCTAGCAGAAGACGATTCGACAGATAATCTGTTGTTTGGATTCTGCATCTTGTAGATGTATGACAGCAGTTTATAACTCATGTAATGGCATGTTGAGAATTTATGGCTACTGGTTTATATTTGTGTTTGATTTCCCCAGTGATCCATATGGGATAGTCTAAATTGTGTGCGAGACATCAAATAACTCCATAGGTTAGAGATGGTTGTTCAACTTTGGACTCTGAACTTTTCCAGTAAATGCATCTAACGTAGATGTGTGTACCTAATGGCCCCACACAATCATATGGCACAGCCATACAGACAAGCAAATGCATACAGTCAGACAGTCTGTTCAACGGCTAACACATTTTTCGGCTATTTCTCTGTCACACTGTAGCCACACGTGAATGAAACTTTTCGTCCAATGAGAGCTTATTCTACATTGGCATACTCCACTGGTGATGTACACCATCTCCAGAAAATGGTGGTAGGAACTGCTGTGGTTGTGGCTGATAGTATGGTGTGAAAACGGGTTGATGTTGTGGCTGCTGATGGACTGGAAAACTCTGCTGTTGATAAGGAACCAGAACAGCTAGTCCAATTGTTTGCTGTCCTCCCTGAGAAACGACATTCGGTACTGGCTGCGACGCCCCAACGCTGGCGAGCTGACCTTCAACAGTTGCTACTTGCGTTGGAACTGTATCGATCACGGGTTGGCGGAAGCGAACTGGAGCGAAAACTTGTTGCTTTGCTGCTTCTCTCGTCTGTATCGGTTGCTCAGATGTAGATGACACTGGATTCTGTGTGGTCGTGGAGACGACAGTGGGCTGTTCAGAAGTGGATGTCACAAGTGTCGAGGTGAGAGTTGACGTTGTCGAGGTTGTGGGTGTGACTGCGTCCTGCGTCACAGTCGCAGATACTGATGAGATGTCGTCTGGCGAGTTAGCACCAGTAGCTGCTGAAGCATCTACGCTTGAGGTTGTGGAAACAGCTACTCTTGTTGGTGCAGCTGAAACAGCCAGTGATGGAGTAGCTGTCTCTGATGTTATGATAATCTCTGGGGCAGAAGTCGACTGTGGCGCGAGAGATAACGGCGTCGATGTTGTTGTTGTCGCCACCACTCCAGTTGACGTTTCTGACGTAGGTTCAGGAACAAGCTCCGCTGGCGTTTGGGACTGAGGTCCAATAATCGTCGGAACTGGAGCAGAAGGCGGGGTGGCCGGCAGGGCTGCACTAGCCTTGGTGGTGGTGCTCTGTGCACCTTGCTGGTTTGTAGACAATGGGAACAACGCAAATGCACTTTGATAGTGTTGTGAGACGCCTTGATCGTTCTGCTGCAAGTTCTGTTCGATAAATTTCTGCTCCAGTTGCTGTTTGTATGTGGCGAACGTATCTTGGAGCACATCTAGCTGTTTCTGATAGAGTCTGTCCTGGTCTTGTGCTTTCTGCAAGAGATCGATTCCTGTAGTGTGGTCTTGAGTAAAGTTCAACTGTGCTGCAGTTTGTTGTTGATGCTTGGACAGGAATATTCGGTGCTGCAGATCAGCGATTAGGTTCTCACTTACCAACGCCGCATCCTGAATATCTGCAGTAGTACTTCTCAGTCCTGCATCAGTTGCTGGAGTTGTCTCACTTACAGCGTCCACCACAGCCTCTGATGTCACCTCAGGGGTAGCATCCTTTTGCTGATTGTAGCCTCCAAAAGAAGACAGGAGCAGCTGGTGATATTGCTCAGGTGATTGTTGTACTTGGTTTTCGTGTTGTGTAGGTGTAAGGTCTTGAGGATGAGGCATGTGGGGATCAGAAGGATGAGGAGATTCTATGGATGAAGAATTTGCCAGTGTCAAGGCATCGTAGGAAACGTTCAGCGTAGCTAATGGTCCAGTACTGTCTATACTGTCATTTGAGAGCAGTGGTGGTGCAGGAATTGGAATTGCAGGATGCAGTATTTGGTGGTACGCTGGGACAGCGACTGATTGATACTGGGGTGTTCCAGCAGTCACTAGCTGCAGTTGTAAGACAGGCGATTCACTTGCTGGAAGTTCTTCGTTTGATGCGTTGTGAATTCCAGGCTCATCACTGAACACAGGGGAGTGAGGTGTTTCTTCATCACCTCCTGGTTGTACAGGTGGCTGGCTGGCTGACTGATCATCTGCAGCTGCATCTATGCTCGACTGATTTGATGTCTGCATGGCGGTTAGTTGCTGCTGGATGAGGCCCACGAGTGCATACTGTAGGGGGATGTTGGAGTCCTGTTGTTGAGAACTGTCAGCACCTGTTGAGATGGCGGCAATTTGCTGCTGGTTCTGAGGGATGACTGCTGGTTGATGCTGAACGGAAACAAGAGCTCCTCCAGTTGGATAGTGCAGTGGCTGCTGGGCTGTGGCAGTGACTCCCGGAGTCTGGTCCACAGGGTAGCCCTGAGCAGTGGGCAGAACTTGTGGTTCTACACTACCTACTGGCAGTGGCTGTAGAAACTCTCTCGGTCCAGTTGGTGCAAAGTCCCCGACAAAACCAGTTACACCTGGGCTCTGCTCGAGGCTGTTCTCCAGCTGCTCTCCAACCTGGAAGGCTCCACTTGGGGCCGAGACAGGCACTGGGTGTGGGACTGGGAAAGGCCTGGGAACACCATAAGGTATCACATGCTTGACTGGGTAAGGTTCTGGCTTCCTGACAGGCACAGGATATGGGTGATTCACAGCAACTGGTACAGCGTGGGGAAATGGAATAGGGATATCTTGTGGAAATGGTATGGGTACCGGATGAGGCACTCCATACTGGACAGGATGCTGTACTGGAACTTGGAAAGGTGCATCGACAGGTACTGGAACTGGATGAGGCACAGCATACGGCACGAGCTTCTCCACTGGGTATGGTCGTGGCACTGGGAATCTGACAGCATACCTGGAAATGAAGACAGAAAAAGTTACTTGGATACATCTGGTGACCTCTTATTACCAAATAAACAAGATGTAATTTAGAATAAGCTGAAGATATTTCAATAAACTGAAGTACATTTAGTGCTTTTCTCACAGCATATTGTCACAGAACATGGAGCTGTGAGACATGCTCACTCTGTGAAACGTGCTAGCACGTGATATGTGGCAGATCTGTCGACAGTAGAAAATGCTGATGGAGGGACGTTTCTGGGCACAGAATATGCTGTTTCTTGTGGTCACATGTTAACTCACTGACATCGTTAATTAATGGGCTTGGGATTATCGAGACTGGGCCGTCAATCAATGGAAAAGTGTCATCTGGTTGGATGAGCTATGTTTCCTGTTACACCAGGTCGATGATGGCATCCAGATTGTCATCTAGGCGAATGGTTGCTCAAAACATGCGCCACACAATGCACATGGACACCTGGAGGAGCAGTGTTATGCTGAGGGAGACATTCACTTGGAATTAGGTCTGTGGTAGTTCTCGAAGGCACCGAGATACATGTGGACTGCATGGACATTGTTGCGGACCACCTGCATCCTTAATGTTTGATGTCTCTCTAGTGTCGAAGGTATCTTCGAGCGTGTGTGTGTGACAAGGCCAGAATCGTACTGCAGTCGCTTGATTAGCATGGTAGTAACCTTGAATTTGATGTCTTGGCCACCAAATATGCTTGGCCTGAACCCAATGTAACTCCTCTGAGCCACTACTGCACGCCAGATCCGAGTAAAAAAAAAGAAGCCCACTGGCTTCATAAGGGCGTAGTGCACCCTGTTTGCCAACAGCGCTCGGGAGACCAGAACGGTAACCCATCAAAATACTAGCCAAGCCCAACAGCACTTCTCTGTTCTGAAGGGAACTACGACAAGACCGATACCAATCAACAAACAAATGGTCCTTAATTGCGTGAGCTGTGCACAGACATCTCGTGGCACAGACTTTTGGAACCCTGCCAACGTCTTGTCGAATCCAGGCCGCATTCCAAAAGTGAAGTAAGATGCTACCAAGCATGTGGTTATAACGGTTTGCAGCTTCTACTTATGTGGTTTGCTTGTCCATGTATGGTCTATTACGACTTTCCTGAGCCACGTATCTTAGACTCTATCTGTTCTTTGGATCTATACACAAGGACTTCCGCGTGTGTGGCGTGAACGGCGTCTTGCTTGCTACCATGTGACCAATAAGATAGCTAAAATTTGATTTCGGAAGCTTTCTTCAGTATACAAGCAGCAAAGCAATTGATTTTGGGAGCTGGATAGAAATAGAGATGTTTTTTGCAAAGGACCATGCTGGTTCTGGAGTTCTTGATGTGTGTGTTTCCTAACTGAATGCAGACATGTGCAGGACGGTGGGATGGGAGGGTGGTGGGCGTGAAAGAACCATTGGGAAGATTTTAAGTAGTAAGTCTTTTATTGGCCACTTTTGCCTTCTAAAGGGTCACATAGTCAGGCCTAGGGAGGCGAGAGTGAGCCAGAGCATAGTCAGGGGCGAACCGTAGTTCGCACAGTTAAGGAAAAGCGGTGCCTGGAAAGACAAAGTCTGCAGTGCTGCATAATTGGGAAGGGCAGGACATAATAGGGCACGCAATTGAGAGAGAGAGACCGGTGGCGGGTGGCCGGGTACATCCAATATGGCCACGTGGCTTCCTCTGCCCTGATTGGTCAGAAGCCAAGGAACGCGTGGGGGCAGCATGGAAATTTCCAAAGCGTGGCCTGGTCAGCTACGCATAGACATACTTCGTCAGCACACGAGAGAGGCACGTGATCGAGATGCTTGCTGACTTGCTGTTGCCAGACCGTGAGATGGAAAAATTAGTCAACCGACGCTGCCAGCTACGGCTTGAGAAGAAAGTGACTTTTGAAAGTGAATAAAAAGTAAAATAAAATTCCCTACTATCGCTCTACTATCTGGCTCATCCTTACAGACACCACGCTTGAAGTAGCCACGAGTTTCTTTTTCCTCTCTTGATTTTTCTAGACTTACAAACTGTTGATGGTGTAGTTGGAATGAAACTTTAATTAATGGCGAGTTCTGTGCATGAGTAATGTGTGTGGTCCAGTACTATAATACCACCGTATTCTGGGTCATTTCCCATTTGTACTGCTTTGCTGTAGCCATCTGACACTTTCCTTTCTAGGCTTCGTTTTACATATTTCCTTTGTTATTTCTTTGACAACGCTGGTCATGCTAATAATGAGTCTCCATAACAAAATCGTTCTGCCGTTTTAACTCGCTACAAGTGTAGGTTTAATGTTTTTATTTCAGTCTTTGATCACAATATGAACTCTTAAGGCGATGATCTGTTTCAGTCCGTAATGACAATCCTCAGATCCTTTTTACACCATGTTCTAAAGTGATAAAGCCATAATGGACGTTAGGACATGGTGTAAAAAAGATCTGAGGATTGTCATTATCGACTGAAACCGGTCATCGTCTAAAGAATTCATATTGTGATCAAGGACTGAAATAAGCGACCATGTCGCAGTTGGTGAAGTGTAGGTTTGTGTTGGTAGTATCAGCTCATTTCCTTTATCTTTACAATAAGCCATACTGTTCTGCATTTTGTTTATATCATGTTTATACTTTGTAAACCTTGGTAGAGTCTCTACTGTGTTTACGTCTACTGTACTTTGATATTATGAGTGCTTGCTGAAAAGTAATGTCTCCGAATTTTTTATGTGAATACTCTTAAGACTTTTTAACAAAAATAATACTCATTACATCCTGCCGTTTTATTCTTCGTGTCTACATATTTATTTCTCTACATAGTACCCTGGCGACGAACACATTTCTCCCAACGAGAGACTGGTTAACAGTTATTTGATGTTACTGACCAACAGTCATAATACACTCCTGGAAATTGAAATAAGAACACCGTGAATTCATTGTCCCAGGAAGGGGAAACTTTATTGACACATTCCTGGGGTCAGATACATCACATGATCACACTGACAGAACCACAGGCACATAGACACAGGCAACAGAGCATGCACAATGTCGGCACTAGTACAGTGTATATCCACCTTTCGCAGCAATGCAGGCTGCTATTCTCCCATGGAGACGATCGTAGAGATGCTGGATGTAGTCCTGTGGAACGGCTTGCCATGCCATTTCCACCTGGCGCCTCAGTTGGACCAGCGTTCGTGCTGGACGTGCAGACCGTGTGAGACGACGCTTCATCCAGTCCCAAACATGCTCAATGGGGGACAGATCCGGAGATCTTGCTGGCCAGGGTAGCTGACTTACACCTTCTAGAGCACGTTGGGTGGCACGGGATACATGCGGACGTGCATTGTCCTGTTGGAACAGCAAGTTCCCTTGCCGGTCTAGGAATGGTAGACCGATGGGTTCGATGACGGTTTGGATGTACCGTGCACTATTCAGTGTCCCCTCGACGATCACCAGTGGTGTACGGCCAGTGTAGGAGATCGCTCCCCACACCATGATGCCGGGTGTTGGCCCTGTGTGCCTCGGTCGTATGCAGTCCTGATTGGGGCGCTCACCTGCACGGCGCCAAACACGCATACGACCATCATTGGCACCAAGGCCGAAGCGACTCTAATCGCTGAAGACGACACGTCTCCATTCGTCCCTCCATTCACGCCTGTCGCGACACCACTGGAGGCGGGCTGCACGATGTTGGGGCGTGAGCGGAAGACGGCCTAACGGTGTGCGGGACCGTAGCCCAGCTTCATGGAGACGGTTGCGAATGGTCCTCGCCGATACCCCAGGAGCAACAGTGTCCCTAATTTGCTGGGAAGTGGCGGTGCGGTCCCCTACGGCACTGCGTAGGATCCTACGGTCTTGGCGTGCATCCGTGCGTCGCTGCGGTCCGGTCCCAGGTCGACGGGCACGTGCACCTTCCGCCGACCACTGGCGACAACATCGATGTACTGTGGAGACCTCACGCCCCACGTGTTGAGCAATTCGGCGGTACGTCCACCCGGCCTCCCGCATGCCCACTATACGCCCTCGCTCAAAGTCCGTCAACTGCACATACGTTCACGTCCACGCTGTCGCGGCATGCTACCAGTGTTAAAGACTGCGATGGAACTCCGTATGCCACGGCAAACTGGCTGACACTGACGGCGGCGGTGCACAAATGCTGCGCAGCTAGCGCCATTCGACGGCCAACACCGCGGTTCCTGGTGTGTCCGCTGTGCCGTTCGTGTGATCATTGCTTGTACAGCCCTCTCGCAGTGTCCGGAGCAAGTATGGTAGGTCTGACACACCGGTGTCAATGTGTTCTTTTTTCCATTTCCAGGAGTGTATTTTGTAAAGGAGCACGCCGCCATTTGTATGTTTTATTGTTTATTTAAGTAAAATCCTGGTTTCAACCTTTTATGCCATTTTTAAGTATTTGATGTTTATGTATTTAACATACGGGGTGACAATGATTGAACTATATGAAAAAATGAACGTAAATTAGTTACAAACTAAGGTGTGGACACACTTTATTCAACATGTAAACGTCACTACTGATATTCGGATTTAGGTTACGACATGTGCGATTTGCCTGCCATCATTGGCGATGATGTGGCGCAGACGAATTGCAGAATTCTTCATTACCTGCTCAAGTGTCGGAACATCGAACATCGATGCTGCCGATGACCTACAGAATGGCTGTTTTCAGCTCAGCAATGGGTTTGGGGTTATTGTTGTACATCTTGTCTTTGATGTAGCCCCCCAAAAAGGAGTCGCATGTGTTCATATCCGGAGAATATGGCGGCTAATCGAGGCCCATGCCCTAAAGTCAGAATGCGGTCCCCAGAATGCTCCTCCAGGACACGAGACACTCTCCTGCTTCCATGGAGTCGAGCTCCGTCTTGCATGAACCACATCGTGCCGAAAACAGGGTCACTTCGGCAACGGGGATGAAATCATCTTCCAGAACCTTCACGTACTGTTCGGTAGTCACCGTGCCATCAAGGAATTTCGCAACGATTATTTCGTGACTGGACACTGCACGCCACATAATCATCCGTTGAGGGAGAAGAGATTTCTCGATCGTGAAATGCGGATTCTCAGTTCCCCAAATGCGCCGATTCTGCTGGTTGACGAACCCTTCCAAATGAAAGTGGGCTTCGTCACTAAATGTGCATATTAATTCCCATCATGCTCCGCGACCAACCTTGCACTTTCAACGATCTAACGCAAACGGTTCAGAAGTTATGCCGATTTTATTTCATATAGACCAATAATTGTCACTCCGGTTACTGCAGGATACTTACCAAGTCGTCAAGCTGAAAGCTGGCCACAAATTAATAAAAATATTGGCTCCCCAGGAAATGCCAGATGTAAAAATCACCATCTTGTAGCAGATCAGTAAATAATCGTGACAGCACGTCATATTTAGTGAAACATATTTGTTGATAACGTCACTGTACGAGGATAATGTTTGACTTTGTTAGCGGAGTCCTAACCTCATCTCTGCTTGCGCCTCTTCATCACTATCAAAAGTGAAGGCCTCGAAGGAATCCTTTAAGTTTTGGAAAGGGACGAAAATCGGATGGGGCGAAGTCGGGACTGTATGGATGATGGATGACAGTGAACCTAAGGTGGGAGTCCGGCAAGTTCATAGTGTATTCTGTCTGCAAAGACGGATAACCACATTTGAAAATATTTTGACGGATCAGTGGTACTCTGACAAACCAGCTACAAGGTCAACAACGATGGCTGTGTAGGGGAAAGCTGTTTTTAATCTCTGGTATGCTACTCCGTAACAAACTGGTTTCTAATAATTTTTTCACAATGTTGGGCCACAGTCATAATACACTTGATAATGGCACTTTGAAGCCTAAACCATTATTGTCTAAGTGTAAATGTAACACTGTAAATAAACAACAGTCTAATGGCGGTAATGACTTTAAAGAAACAGGTTTCTGTTACCGTTTCATCTGATACAAAGTGGATAGCCCTCCAAGATTTACTTTATAATTTTAGATCTTCAGGGAGAAACGAAATGGACGAACTCTACTATTTTGAAACTCGATTACAACAAGCTGTTTCTCACGCGCCGAGTTAGGCAACCCCTTATACTTACTTAAATGGATTAGGCGCCCCTTTTCAGATAGAAGCGTTTTTACGAATCGCATTTTTGTGCCAAAACTTTTATTTAGTCAAATTTATCCCAGTACGCCTAAAAAGACTTGACACTCATATTATCAAACCATATGTGTTATCAACAACCAATTAGACAACAGAGCTACGTAAGTAGACGTTCCTAAACTAACTACGCGAAGAAATGAAGCTGCTTAAGCTTTGGAGAAATTTTGGAGAAATTTTGAACACTAATTGGAACCAAAATACTGAATTAAATGTCTTAAAAGTTAAGGAACGTTCACAACGTAACCTCTTCATCCTTCTTGACAAATGTTCTATCTTTAAAACGACTGTACACTGAAATACAGCACTTTAGATCAGGCCAAAGTTTTTAAATGCCGACGTGACATTTTGTGGTCCTCCATTTAAGAGCCTCCTAGTCACAACGTACAAGGGCTATTCGGAAAATAAGGCACTGTCAGTTGTGAAATGGAAACCACAGTGAAAATCAACTGTTTAAAAAAAATGGTTCACATGGCTCTATGCACTATGAGACTTAACATCTGAGGTCATCAGTCCCCTAGACTTAGAACTACTTAAACCTAAATAACCTAAGCACATCACACACATCCATGCCTAAGGCAAGATTCGAACTTGCAACAGTAGCAGGTCCGTGGTTCCAGACTAAAGAAAACTGTTTTATTTGCAATCGTTAGCTACACCTTCCAGTTACGTCTCTTGATAGTACCAACTTCCCAGTACGCTCTTCATAGAAGGCATCCTCCTGTGCTTTCAGGCAATTTTCTGCGGTGGACTGCAGGTCGTTCTCTGTGCCAAAATGTTACCTTCATAGTCAGCAATTCATTTGAGCAGAGATGAAAATGAGGGGGAGCCAAGTCCGAGCTGTATGGTGGGGGGGGGGGGGGGGTGATCCATTCCTAGTGAAAATACTGCAGGAGCGTCTTCATTGATCCTGCAGTGTGCGACCGAGAACTGTCACGGAGAATGGAATGTGAGTGAACCCCTAAGGGACCAAACTACTGAGATCATCGGTCCCTAGACATTCACACTACTTAAACTAACTCAGGCTAAGAACAACACACACACCCATGCCCGAGGGAGGACTCGAAACTGTGGCGGCAGGGGCCGCGCAATCCGTGACATGGCGCCTCAAACCGCGCGGCCACTCCGCCCGTTCATGAAGAATGACGTGCGTGACAGTTACATTATATAGGTTGCATGAAATCAGGCGAAAATCTCTCTCTAGGCGTTCATACTTGGCAAGAGACAGTAATTTCTAGGCTTTTTTACGTGCTTACTCTGCTCTCAGTACAGAAACATTCAACGTGAAGCAGTGGACGGGTGTACTAGAGACACTGCCAAATACACTTGCGCAAAGCTTCATCGAATTCTCGCTATGGTTTCCATTTCACAACAGATCGTTCATTACTCTCCGAATAGCCCGCGTATTAAAATGCATGACCTAGAAATCTGTATATTTTCTTTTGATCATTTAGCAGACCTGCAAATTAAACTTGAACAAATCTGAGATCCCCACTAAGATTATGAAGCACCGGATTTCCCAAATGTGTTGTTCATTTCGTTTAAAAACACATGTATCGGAACGGCATGATCCCATTACCAAGTTCTTATAGTGGTGGGGGTCACGTGTTCCAGAAACATGTGACTTTAGTCACACATTTGGACAACTGGTGCATTATAATCTCCGTATTGATGTCGTGATATACAGGGTGAATCACCAACTATTGACACCAAGAATAACTTCGAAAGTATGATAGGAGCTGAAAAGTTTGTAGGACAAAAGTTGCATGGGACAACGGGGGCCATTATATGACGTTCGTTTTCTTTTATTTTTTTTTTGTTAAGTTGGGTCGCTTCAGAGATATGAAGGTCAACCTTTTTTTTTTTAATGGGATGCTATAGTTTACATTGTCTGATAGCGGCTATCGAGACGAATTAAATGATGTGTGACAGTAAGGTCTTTTAAGGTCAACGGAGGTCACAAAGGTGGCATGAACGTCCATTTACAGAAGGTGTTCGAAGTGATAACCATTGGTATCAATCCAGTGCTGCAATCTTCTTATCATGGATTGAGTGCTATTCCTTACCACATCGGCACTTACCGAAGCATATGCTCCGACAATTCTCGCGTATCTTCAGGTGTAGTTCGAACGTCTTTATAAACAATGTCTTTTACGAATCCCCGCAAGAAAAACTCCAGAGGCGTAAGGTCTGGCGAACGAGTCGGCCATGATACATCTCCTCTGCGTCCAATCCGACGATTTGGGAATTGTTTCTACAACTCACTTCTGGCCACCAGCGAAAAATGTGCCGGACATCCATCGTGTTGATA
Organism: Schistocerca cancellata; assembly: GCF_023864275.1. Lineage (NCBI taxonomy): Eukaryota > Metazoa > Arthropoda > Insecta > Orthoptera > Acrididae > Schistocerca > Schistocerca cancellata. Next base: position 196,457,249 of record NC_064635.1, read on the forward strand.
CCACATTCTATTCCTTGTTCCTACACCTATTTCTTTCAATAACCTAATGTTTCTTGCAGGAACGTGGTGTCCTTCCTACCATTTCCTTCGATGAAATAGGAGCCTACAATTTTGTCCTCCAGAATCCCACACCATACGAGGTGCATTCAAGTTCTAAGGCCTCCGATTTTTTTTCTAATTAACTACTCACCCGAAATCGATGAAACTGGCGTTACTTCTCGACGTAATCACCCTGCAGACGTACACATTTTTCACAACGCTGACGCCATGATTCCATGGCAGCGGCGAAGGCTTCTTTAGGAGTCTGTTTCGACCACTAGAAAATCGCTGAGGAAATAGCAGCACGGCTGGTGAATGTGCGGCCACGGAGAGTGTCTTTCATTGTTGGAAAAATCCAAAAGACAGTAGGAGCCACGTCAGGTGAGTAGGGAGCATGAGGAATCACTTCAAAGTTGTTATCACGAAGAAACTGTTGCGTAACGTTAGCTCGATGTCTGGGTGCGTTGTCTTGGTGAAAGAGCACACGCGCAGTGCAGGAAGGAATTTATTCTTCAAAATATTTTCGTAGGATGCACCTATTACCATAGTGCCCTTTGGAACGCAATGGGTAAGGATTACGCCCTCGCTGTCCCAGAACATGGACACCATCATTTTTTCAGCACTGGCGGTTACCCGAAATTTTTTTGGTGGCGGTGAATCTGTGTGCTTCCATTGAGCTGACTGGCGCTTTGTTTCTGGATTGAAAAATGGCATCCACGCCTCATCCATTATCACAACCGACGAAAAGAAAGTCCCATTCATGCTGTCGTTGCGCTTCAACATTGCTTGGCAACATGCCACACGGGCAGCTGTGTGGTCGTCCGTCAGCATTCGTGGCACCCACCTGGATGACACTTTTCGCATTTTCAGGTCGTCATGCAGGACTGAGTGCACAGAACCCACAGAAATGCCAACTCTGGAGGCGATCTGTTCAACAGTCACTCGGCGATCCCCCAAAACAATTCTCTCCACTTTCTCGATCATGTCGTCAGACCGGCTTGAGCGAGCCCAAGGTTATTTCGATTTGTTGTCACACGATGTTTTCTGCCTACATTAAACTGTCGCACCCACGAACGTACTTTCGACACATCCATAACTCCATCACCACATATCTCCTTCAACTGTCGATGAATTTCAATTGGTTTCACACCATGCAAATTCAGAAAACGAATGATTGCACGCTGTTCAAGTAAGGAAAACGTCGCCATTTTAAGCATTTAAAACAGCTCTCATTCTCGCTGCTGGCGGTAAAATTCCATCTGTCGTACGGTGCTGCCATCTCTGGGACGTATTGACAATGAACGTGGCCTCATTTTATAACAATGCGCATGTTTCTATCTCTTTCCAGTCCGAAGAAAAAAAATCGGAGGCCTTAGAACTTGAATGCACCTCGTACATTCACCGACCACGGTTTTTGGTGTGCAACTTGCCACAGCCATAATGGATTTTCGATAATGCATGTTATGCAAAGTAACATTTGCATGATTCGTGAATGTATCCTTGTCAGTAAATAAAATGAAATTAATAAATGTGTAATCCTTCTGAATCTGAAGTTGAGCCCATCAACAGAATTCAATGTGACACATACAATCCGTACCAGATTGATATGGTAAGGATGATATTTATGGCGATGCAGAACACGAACAACACCACTCTGGCTCATGCCGATTTCTCATACACAGTTGACCGGCGTTACCTGGTGAAACGTTGTTCTGATGCCTCGTGTAAGGAGGAGAAATGCATACCATGTCGTTTCTGACTGACAAAGGTCGGATTGTAGCCTATCGCGATTGAGGTTTATCGTATCGCGACATTGCTGCTCGCGTTGGTCGAGGTCCAATGTTCGTTAGCAGAATATGGAATCAGTGGGTTCAGGAGGGTTATACGGAACGTCGTCCTGGATCCCAACGGCCTCGTATCACTAGCAGTCGAGATGACAGGCATCTTATCCGCACGGCTGTAACGGATAGTGCAGCCACGTCTCGATCCCTGAGTCAACGGATGGGGACGTTTGCAAGACAACAACCATCTGCACCAACAGTTCGACGACGTTTGCAGCAGCATGGACTATCAGCTCGGAGACCGTGGCTGCGGTTACCCTTGACGCTGCATCACAGACAGGAGCACCACGATGGTGTACTCAACGACGAACCTGGGCGCACGTATGGCGAAACGTCATTTTTTCGGATGAATCCAGATTCTGTTTACAGCATCATGATGGTCGCATCCGTGTTTGGCGACATCGCGGTGAACGCAAATTGGAAGCGTGTATTCGTCATCGCCATACTGGCGTATAACCCGGCGTGATGGTATGGGGTGCTATTGGTTACACGTCTCGGTCACCTCTTGTTCGCACTGTCGGCACTTTCAACAGTGGACGTTACATTTCAGATGTGTTACGACCCGTGGCTCTACCCTTCATTCGATCCCTGCGAAAGGCTACATTTCAGCAGGATAATGCACGACCGCATGTTTGAGGTCCTGTACGGGCCTTTCTGGATACAGAAAATGTTCGACTGCTGCCCTGGCCAGCATATTCTCCAGATCTCTCACCAATTGAAAATGTCTGGTCAATGGTGGCCGAGCAACTGGCTCGTCACAATACGCCAGTCACTACTCTTGATGAACTGTGGTATCGTGTTGAAGCTGCATGGGCAGCTGTACCAGTACACGCCATCCAAGCTCTGTTTGACTCAATGCCCAGGCTTATCAAGGCCGTTCTTATGGCCAGAGGTGGTTGTTTTGGGAACTGACTTCTCAGGATCTTTGCACCCAAATTGCGTGAAAATGTAATCACATGTCAGTTCTAGTATAATGAATACCCGTTTATCATCTGCATTTCTTTTTGGTGTAGGAATTTTAATGGCCAATAGTGTATTTGTACAATATACGAGAGAGAAGCGTCAGAGCATGTGCTTCGATAAGTGCCGATGTGATAAGGAACATCACTCAATCCAAGGCAAGAAGATTGTAGCATTGCATTGATACCAATGGTCATCACTTCGAACACCTTCTGTAAATGGACGTTCACGCCACCTTTTGACCTTCGTTGACCTTCAAAGACCTTACTGTTACACAGCATTGGATTCGTCTCGATAGCCGCTATCAGAAAATAGCATCCTATTAAAAAAAAAGTTGACCTTCATATCTCTGACGCGACATCACTTAGCAACAAAAAACAAACGTCATCTTATGGCCCCCGTTGTCCCACGCAATATTTGTCCTAGAAACATTTCAGCTATTTTCATACTTTCGGAGTTATTCTACGTGGCAATAGTTAGTGATTGACTCTGTATCTGCACTGTGTTTTCACAATAGATAACAAAATCTGAGATTGTGAAATGAGCGCCAGTAGATCATACGCCGTGGATTCACTCACAAGGGGAAGTAATCTCGTGCTATACGGACTGGTCGTCGGCAAAAAGCTATATTGCAGTTTTCATAGCTCTGCGTTTCGAAACCCAACGCCCATGCAGCATTACAGAGTTCAGCGGCGGCTGCCTCACCTGTGTATCCTCCGCACGCGCGTGGGAGGCAGGAGTTCCGGGAAGGAGACGGTGGTCAGCGTCGCCCCGGCGTCGTCGGCGCCGGCCAGCGAGGCCCACGTGGGCGGCAGGGGCGACACCGCGCACGTGGCCACCAGCGCGACCGCTACCTGCAGAAGGAAACACCTTTAGTTGTCGCAGCAGTGCAGACGTCTCTTACTAGGGACTGGATGCGAGGTTTTCTCATACAGCGGGGCTTCGGATCAGAATTCGAGTGGGCAGCATCTGCGTCCTGCGTAATGTGCGAAACGCAGTGGAGTGCACTGCATAGGGCATTTTCCCCATATCCGGGTTCTGTCTCTCTTATGGAGCGCGTAACGAATGTGTACACAAACGCATCTGCGCGCATTGTAACCAAGCACTATTTCGAAACCAAACCGAGCGAGGTGGCTCAGTGGCTAGCACACTGGACTCGCATTCGGGGGGATGACGGTTCAATCCCGTGTCCGGTCATCCTGATTTAGCTTCACAAGCTGCGACATCGTCGCGAAATAACACACTGACCCGTACTGTGTAATAAGTTTCCGTTAATTCACGTCTACGGTCAGAATCTTTTCGTTTAACAGATGCACGATGCACGAGCTTGTGATGTGATTTATGTGTATTTGACGATGCTTGTGCTGATTACGTATTTAACATTTGACGATGCCACTATGGCTGCAGTACAGTAGGACTTTGTTTTTATGGAACAGATCTGATGATGGTCATTAAAGACCGAAACCGGCAATCTGTTAAACAAAAAGATTGCGACCAAAGACGTAAATTAAAGGAAACTTAATCATGATTTAGGTTTTCCATGATTTTCCCTAAATCGCTTCAGGCAAATGCCGGGATGGTGCCTTCGAAAGGGCGCGGCCGACTTCCTTCCCTGTCCTTTCCTAATCCGATGAGATGGACGACCTCGCTGTCTGGTCTCCTCCCACAAAACAACCCAACCATCGAAACCAAGTGGTTTGTCTTCGACAGCGAGTGTTTGTCAGAGACAAGGGTATCGTAAGGAGTGCCCCAGGGAAGTGTGACAGAACCGGTGTTGTTCTCTATATAGCGTGATTCATGTGCCGCTACCACTGGGTTTTATGCAGATATTCTCTCTCTCTCTCGCTATTCGCAAACTGTTAGTCCTAAAGACAAGGTGAACACTGCCTTCTTGTAGGAAATTTAACATAGTTAGATTTTATAATGGAATGTGCTTCCGCTGGAAACCACGGTTTTCGAGTTACTCAAGAAAACCGACTTTGAAGATACGATTTCTACGTTTCTCTTGAATAATTGGAAAACTAAGGCCTCTACTGAGAACAAAATTTAACTACATGAGATTTCCTAGAAAAATGTCATATTCATTTTTTTTTCTATAGGACAAGTAGATTGCACGTAGTGAGCGAGAGTATGACGATCTTGCACGCGGTATTTCAAGGCACTGCTGGTTGCATAAAACCCAGCAGTAGGGGCAGCTCAACACACTGTACACGTAATTGATCTGACGGACAGTGTGAGCAGCAAGATTGTGGCTGTTTGCTGATGATGCTATGGTGTACGAGAAGGTATCGTCATTGAGTGAGTTCAGGAGCCTACGAGATGACTTAGAAAAATATTTGTAGTTGCTGTGATGAGTGCCTGTTTGCTCTAAATGGTGGAGAGTCTAAGTTAATACAGATGAGTAAGAAAAACAAGCCCGCTCGTAGAGGTCTGACTGACACAGTCTCGTCGATTAAATATGTAGGAGTAACGTTGCAAAGTCAGTAAATGAGTCAGTAATTAAAGCGAATGGTCGACTTAAGTTTATTGGGAGAATTTTAGAAAAGCGTGGTTCACCTGTAAAGGAGACAGCTAGTGCGACAGCTAGTGCGATCTACTCTTGAGTATTGGTCGAATGTTTGGGACCTGCACCAGATCAGATTAAAGGAAGACATCGAAGCAATTCAAAGGCGGGATGCTAGATTTGTTGCCGATAGGTTCGAGAGACACGTAAGGACTACGGAGATACTTCGGGAACTCAAGTGGGAAGCCTGGAGGAAAGGCGACGTTCTGTTCGGGTAATACCACTGAGAAAATTTAGAGAACCGTTGACTGCAGAACGAGCCTACTGCTTTCTAGCTACTTTCCGCGCATGGACAACGAAGATGCGATAAGGAGGGATGTAGAGCGTCGTTTTTGCCTCTCTCTGTCTGCGAGTAGACGAGGGAAGGAAACGACCGGGATTGGGACACGGTACTTCCCGCGACGCACCGTACGGTGGTTTGCGGAGTATCTATGTAGATGTGCCCGCCCGGTTAGACGTGCGGTATAGCGCACGGCTTTCTGGACTGGGAAGGAGCGCCTGATCCCCGGCGGACTTGTGTCGAGGTCCGGTGAGACGGCCAGTCTGTGGATGGTTTTTAGGCGGTTTTCCATCTGCCTCGGCGAATGCGGGCTCGTTCCCCCTATCCCGCCTCAGCTACACTATGTTGACGATTGCTGCGCAAACAAGTCATCGAGGTACGCGTACACCACCATTACTCTACCACGCAATCATAGGGGTTACAATCGTCTGGTGTGAGACGTTCCTTGGGGGGGACGGGGGGGGGGGGGGGGAGGACACTGGGGGCCGAACCGCACAATAACCCTGAAAGAGTCGTTCGGTGTGAGGTGGCGGAGGGGTGAAGTGGACTGCGGTAGTGGTCGTGGGGTTGTGGACCACTGCGGCTGCGGCGGGGACGGAGCCTCTCCGTTTTTTCTAGGCCCCTGGTTCACATACAATACAATGTACCGGGTGAACAAAAAGTCAGTATAAATTTGAAAACTTAAGACCACGGAATAATATAGATAGAGAGGTAAAATTGTCACGCATGCTTGGAATGACATGGGGTTTTATTAGCACAAAAAAAAACGCATTTCACAAAATGTCCGACAGATGGCGCTGGACAGCAAAACGTCAGTGACTGCGCGTGACAATCGTGTATAAAAGGATCTGTAATGAGAGAGAGAATCAGATGCGCCAGCAGTCGCAGCATGTTGACGTTACCTGAAAAGGCGCTTTTAGTATAGCTGTATTATCAGAATGGGGAATGTGCTAGTTCAGCTTTACGATCCTATCGTCATAGGAAGGGGATTCGAATGGGTAAAGGTCCGTTGACAAATGCAGCTGTGGCGAGAATGATTTCGAAGTTCGAAGCCATGGGATGTTTAGACGATAGACCCCGTAATGGCCGACCGAGCACAAGGCGTAATGCCGCTGACAGTTCAGGAGGAAATGGAGACTGTAGCGGGTTCGTCTATGCACGGGGAAGTCAGCGCTCGTGCAGTCGCACGCCGCACCGGCATTCCATACACTGCTGTTTCGTTGGCACTTAGGCGTACCCTCCGATACTATCCGTACAAAATCCATCGGCATCATGAACTGTTACCTGACGGTTTAGTGAAGTGGAGGCCATATGCGGTGTGGGCGTTTCAAAAAATGGCGGAAGATGACGATTGGTTGAGTAACGTGTTGTGGACTGACGAAGCTCATTTCACGCTCCGAGGGTCTGTCAACACCCACAACTGCAGAATTTGGGCTACCGAAAATCCTAGAACTGTCGTGGAAACTCCATTGCACGACGAGAAAGTCACGGTATGGGTTGGGTTTACCACATCTACCATTATCGGGCCTTTTTTCTTCGAGGAAATGTGTGATTCTGGTTTTGTAACTGCTACCGTGACGGGTGAGAGGTACGCCGATATGTTACAGAATCGCATCATCCCCAGCCTGGCTGATAAACACCTGCTGGAACGTACGATGTTTTTGCAGGATGGCGCTCCACCCCATATCGGTAGACGCGTGAAAGATCTCTTGCGCGCGTCGTTTGGTGATGATCGTGTGCTCAGCCGCCACGTTCGTCATACCTCCCAGGCCCCCAGACCTCAGTCCGTGCGATTATTGGCTTTGGGGCTACCTGAAGTCGCACGTGTATCGTGATCGACCGACATCTCTAGGGATGCTGAGAGACAACATCCGACGCCAATGCCTCAACCATAATTCCGGACATGCTTTACAGTGCTCTTCACAACATTATTCCTCGACTACAGCTATTGTTGAGGAATAGTGGTGGACATATTGAGCATTTCCTGTAAAGGACACCATCTTTGCTTTGTCTTACTTTGTTATGCTAATTATTGCTATTCTGACCAGATGAAGCGCCATCTGTAGGACATTTTTTTAACTTTTGTATTTTTTGGTTCTAATGAAACCCCAATTCATTCCAAGGAAGTGTGTCAATTTGTACCTCTATATCTACATTATTCCGTGATTTATACAGTTTTCTAATTTATACTGACTTTTTGATCACCCTGTATGTAGATGTAGATATAGATGAAATGCTCATAGCTCTGAAGTTACGCATTTTGGAGCCCATGTTTAGTAGAATTTTTTGCTTTGAACGTTGACCATTCCTCCTTTGACACTGTGCTTACTGAAAAGCCAAAAGTTCATGACTGTCTGTTTACTAGCCTGTTGGTGCACCTTTAGAATGCAATACAACAGCAATTCTGTGTGGCGTGGATTCGAAAAGTCCTCTATAGGTTTCCTCAGTTATGTGGTATCCGATGACTACCCACAGGTCACGTAATTTCCATAAATTAGGGCATCGGAATAACATTAGGCGTATTTGGTGGCCAAGATATCAACATGAGATCACTATCAAGCTAGTCAAACCACTGTAGCGCGATTTGTGCCTTGCGACACGGAACGTTATCCTGCTGGAAGGTGCCATCGCCGTCGGGGCAGAGATCTACATCTACATCTACATCCATACTCCGCCAGCCACCTGACGGTGTGTGGCGGAGGGTACCTTGAGTACCTCTATCTGTTCTCCCTTCTATTCCGCTGCAATCGTGGCCGAAGCGTTGGTTTTTCTCGAGCAGCAGTAGTTTTTGCATTATGAAGCAGTACCAAACCCAGAAAACTTTTATGACGACAGTCTCGTATTGTTTGTGGAAAGAAGGATTGTCGGTATGCTTCTGCGTGGGCTCTAATCTCTCTGATTTTATCCTCATGGTCTCTTCGCGAGATATACTGCTTGACTCCTCGGTGAACGTATGTTCTCGAAACATCAACAAAAGCCCGTACCGAGCTACTGAGCATCTCTCCTGCAGAGTCTTCCACTGGAGTTTATCTATCATCTCCGTAACGCTTTCGCGATTACTAAATGATCCTGTAACGAAGCGCGCTGCTCTCCGTTGGATCTTCTCTATCTCTTCTATCAATCCTATCTGGTACGGATACCACACTGCTGAGCAGTATTCAAGTAGTGGGCGAACAGGTGTACTGTAACCTTCTTCCTTTGTTTTCGGATTGCATTTCCTTAGTATTCTTCCAATGGATCTCAGTCTGGCATCTGCTTTACCGACGATCAACTTTATATGATCATTCCATTTTAAATCACTCCTAATGCGTACTCGCAGATAATTTATGGGATTAACTGCTTCCAGTTGCTGACCTGCTATTTTGTACCTAAATGATAATGGATCTTTCTTTCTATGTATTCGCAGCACATTACACTTGTCTACATTGAGATTCAATTGCCATTCCCTGCACCATGCGTCAATTCGCTGCAGATCCTCCTGCATTTCAGTACGATTTTCCATTGTTACAATCTCTCGATATACCACAGAATCATCCGCTAAAAGCCTCAGTGAACTTCCGATGTTATCCACAAGGTCATTTATGTTTATTGTGAATAGCAAAGGTCCCACGACACTCCCCTGCGGCACACCTGAAATCACTCTTACTTCGGAAGACTTCCCCCCATTGAGAATGACATGCTGCGTTCTGTTATCTAGGAACTCTTCAATCCAATCACACAATTGGTCCGATAGTCCATATGCTCTTACTTTGTTCATTAAACGATTGTGGGGAACTCTATCGAACGCATGGGGGGATTCAGGTGGTCTTCGGTAATGCTCACGTCGTCCATGATGGCCTCGACTACTACCACAGCGTCCACGAATAACCAGGTGAATGTTCCTCGCAGCAGAATATTGTGTCCGTGGCGTGTTGCTAATTTCGAGCGGCCTTTCGAATCGATCACAGTGAATCAGGACAGGACTATCGAAGTGGTGTAACAAGAAAAATGATTCATTCGTGCAGCCGACACATTTACACTGATCCACGGTCCAGTGTAGATGCTCGTACGCCCATTGCAATTGAAACGAACAATGTAGTCGAGTCGACGTGGGAACGCACAGGCCGCGCGGGATTAGCCGAGCGGTCTGAGGCGCTGCAGTCATGGACAGTGCGGCTGGTCCCGGCGGAGGTTCGAGTCCTCCCTCGGGCATGGGTGTGTGTGTTTGTCCTTAGGATAATTTGGGTTAAGTAGTGTGTAAGCTTAGGGACTGATGACCTTAGCAGTTAAGTCCCATAAGATTTCACACGCATTTGAACATTTGGGAACGCACAGAGATCACCTGCTCCACAGTCCCGTATACACTGGACAGTGTGCTGCGAAACTCACGGGCCTTACAGCAACATTGTTCTCCGTCGTCAGATCTGGCACATGTCACCACCTGATTTACAGAGCGAACAAGCCTCCAACCACGCTGTGTGATGAGGTGTGAACACCAAACTCCTCTTCACCTACTCATAGTTTCACAGCCCTTCAACCACTTTCCATACATGCTCACCACAGTAGCAAGTGGACAGCCGAAAAGTTTCGCCGTCTGCGAGATACCAATTCTCAAGCGCCGGGCCATAAAAACTTGCCCTAGGCCAAAATCGCATGTGTCAATGAATTTCTCGGTTTTTTTGGCCCTAATCGTTGCTAAAATATCATGGCTTTCACGACCGGTATTGTCTTCACTTAAAACTTCCGGGCAGATAGGCCATGGTCGATGTATAAAACTCTCCCCTGAGGTAAGCTGCTTAACTGCAAGGAGAACTCGAGGAAGCGCTGATTACATAGGCAGTACAGAGGGCGCCACTGTCCATCACGTGGCGTCCGCTATGAGACTGTCTCTGGTAATGCCAACATTCTCGACTGAAAGTAATCGATCATCACGCTTCCGGTGCACGCTTCCACTTTAACACTTCCGTCTTTCCTGTTAAAATTATTACGGTGCGATAGCGAGAATTATCGCACAATCAGCTTAACAGCTAATACATCGAAGCTGCTTACAAGAATAATATACAGAAGAATGGAAAAGAAAATTGAGAATGCGCTAGGTGACGATCAGTTTGGCTTTAGGAAAAGTAAAGGGACGAGAGAGGCAATTCTTACGTTACGGCTAATAATGGAAGCAACACTAAAGAAAAATCAAGACACTTTCATAGGATTTGTCGACCTGGAAAAAGCGTTCGACAATATAAAATGGTGCAAGCTGTTCGAGATTCTGAAAAAAGTAGGGATAAGCTATAAGGAGAGACGGGTCATACACAATATGTACAACAACCAAGAGGGAATAATAAGAGTGGACGATCAAGAACGAAGTGCTCGTATTAAGAAGGGTGTAAGACAAGGCTGTAGCCTTTCGCCCCTACTCTTCAAGCTGTACATCGAGGAAGCAATGATGGAAATAAAAGAAAGGTTCAGGAGTGGAATTAAAATACAAGGTGAAAGGATATCAATGATACGATTCGCTGATGACATTGCTATCCTGAGTGAAAGTGAAGAAGAATTAAATGATCTGCTGAACGGAATGAACAGTCTAATGAGTACACAGTATGGTTTGAGAGTAAATCGGAGAAAGACGAAGGTAATGAGAAGTAGTACAAATGAGAACAGCGAGAAACTTAACATCAGGATTGATGGTCACGAAGTCAATCAAGTTAAGTAATTCTGCTACCTAGGCAGTAAAATAACCAATGACGGACGGAGCAAGGAGGACATCAAAAGCAGGCTCGCTATGGCAAAAAAGGCATTTCTGGCCAAGAGAAGTCTACTAATTTCAAATACCGGCCTTAATTTGGGGAAGAAATTTCTGAGGATGTACGTCTGGAGTACAGCATTGTATGATAGTGAAACATGGACTATGGGAAAACCGGAACAGAAGAGAATCGAAGCATTTGAGATGTGCTATAGACGAATGTTGAAAATTAGGTGGACTGATAAGGTAAGGAATGAGGAGGTTCTACGCAGAATCGGAGAGGAAAGGAATATGTGGAAAACACTGATAAGGGGAAGGGACAGGATGATAGGACATCTGCTAAGACATGAGGGAATGACTTCCATGGTATTAGAGGGAGCTGTAGAGGGCAAAAACTGTAGAGGAAGACAGAGATTGGAATACGTCAAGCAAATAATTGAGGACGTAGGTTGCAAGTGCTACTCTGAGATGAAGAGGTTAGCACAGGAAAGGAATTCGTGGCGGGCCGCATCAAACCAGTCAGTAGACTGATGACCAAAAAAAAAAAAAAAAGCCTCTCTATACATGCGCGCATAATAATGCGAGGTTTTAGATATGACGCTCGTGTCGCTGAATTTTATTTCATGATCACCTTCCTGGTAAACATGTTCTGCTACGGCCGATTTATGCGTGTGACCCAGGCGGCAATTCCTCTTATGTTCAACAAGACGTATGTTCACACTTCTGTTTGTGGTACCGATATAAACCTGCCCACAACTACAAGGAATTATATATACCCATGCATCGTGTGACAACAAACCGAAACAACCTCGGGCTCGCACAAGCCGGTCTGACGACATGATCGAGAAAGGGGAGAGAATTGTTTTGGGGGATCGCCGAATGACTGTTGAACAGATCGCCTCCAGAGTTGGCATTTCTGTGGGTTCTGTACACACAGTACTGCATGACGACCTGAAAATGCGAAAAGTGTCATCCAGGTGGGTGCCACGAATGCTGACGGACGACCACATGGCTGCCCATGTGGCATGTTGACAAGCAATGTTGACGCGCAACGACAGCACGAATGGGACTTTCTTTTCGTCGGTTGTGACAATGGATGAGACGTGGATGCCATTTTTCAATCCAGAAACAAAGCGCCAGTCAGCTCAATGGAAGCACACACATTCACCGCCACCAAAAAAATTTCGGGTAACCGCCAGTGCTGAAAAAATGATGGTGTCCATGTTCTGGGACAGCGAGGGCGTAATCCTTACCCATTGCGTTCCAAAGGGCACTACGGTAACAGGTGCATCCTACGAAAATGTTTTGAAGAACAAGTCCGGGAAGGGCTGCGCGTGTGCTGTTTCACCAAGACAACGCACCCGCACATCGAGCTAACGTTACGCAACAGTTTCTTCGTGTTAACAACTTTGAAGTGATTCCTCATGCTCCCTCCTCACCTGACCTGGCTCCTAGTGACTTTTGGCTTTTTCCAACAATGAAAGACACTCTCCGTGGCCGCACATTCACCAGCCGTGCTGCTATTGCCTCAGCGATTTTCCAGTGGTCAAAACAGACTCCTAAAGAAGCCTTCGCCGCTGCCATGAAATCATGGCGTCAGCGTTGTAAAAAATGTGTACGTCTGCAGGGCGATTACGTCGAGAAGTAACGCCAGTTTCATTGATTTCGGGTGAGTAGTTAATTAGAAAAAAAATCGGAGGCCTTAGAACTTGAATGCACCTCGTAACTGATTCGCCTAGATGGGCAATGGATCCACCTACCTTAGTGCAGATACACAAGTATGTCCGACCTCCAGCGGGAACCTCAGAGAATCGTATGCAGGGAATGGGCAGGGGCTGAGGACAGTTGACGCTCGGCGGGAGGGTGGATGGGTCGTGAGGTGTGCCGAGAAATTCCGTGAATTTGCGCTATCACTGTGTCCCGGATGGAGCAATGGTTAACTTACCTGCCTAGTAAGCAGGATATCCTGGGTCTGAATCCCCATCCGGTAAACATTTTCACTTGTCATCGCTGATTCCGCGTAATGTTCCGATGCAGTTGACATCAGTAACTCCCTCCCTTTCTCCCTCCCCCCTCCCTCCGGCCCCTCCATCTTCAATTTATATATAATGGGTCATTATTGTCTCATGTGTTCCGACATTTCTTTAGAATCCAAACTGATCTTCTCCGAGGCTGGCTTCTATTAGATTTTCCATTCTTCTGTAATGAAATCATGTTACTATTTTGCACCTATGACCTGTTAAATTGATAGTTAGGTAATACTCACACCTGTCAGCACCAGCTTTCTTTGGATCTGGGCCTATTACATTCTTCTCGAAGTCTGAGGGTATTCACCTGTCACACGCGCGTCAGATGGAAGAGATTTTGTCACGGCTGACCCTCCCGAGGCTATCGGTAGTTCTCACGGAATGCCGTCTACTCCCGGGGCTTTGTTTCGACTTAGGTCTTTCACTACTTCATCAAATTCTTCTCGCAGTATCCTTTGTTACACTTACAAAAGTTTTGGAGCATAATTTTAGATTAGATTAGATTCAGTTTTCGTTCCATAGACCCAAAAATTGGGTTGATTCTCGTGGGTGTGGAACTTGTCAGAAAATATAGCATAAAAACATAAAACATTTGAACATAATACATACTACTCTGATCGTTTGTCAGGGGATTGTCGAAATATGTGAAAAATGTGGTAAACTGGAACAGCCAATATTTACAGAATTAACACGCTGCCAGAATGAATCAGTGTTATGCACTATTAATAAATTTATCAAAGACAAAATACGTAGAAAATACGTCCCCCCAATGGGGGACTCCCGGCCCACAATGCCGTACGCTCATTTGCATTTCATTTTTTCGGCTTGTTCCCGACGTGAAGACCGGACCATTCGGCTGCTTACACTATGTTGCGTCAGTTATACAGCCAGCAACACACAAGGACGGCACGTGGTCAGAAGAACTTTTCCTCAGCCCTATCTACCGTGGCAACGCTGCATTTTCCGACGCACCTTCATAGGATCTTTTTTCCTCCATTCCCAGCCAGGAATCCGTTTCTGCAGTTTGTCGGTTTTATTAATGTTCTCCCTGTATATATGGGAAGCGGATGTGTAGTCTCCGCCATCTCTGTCCATCTCCTCGTAGCCCCCTCCGTTTATCCATTTCTTCCTCGCCTCTCTGTGTCCATCGGCCCCTCTCTGTCCTTCTTTATTGTTATGTCAAACAAAACCTTGATTGGGACTTGAAGTCGCTTAAAATGAACGAGAAAATCGCTTGGAATCATTTGTATGCAGTGTTGTGACTTGACAAGACAGCCAAGCTACTATGAGAGGAAGCCGAAAGGCACGCGCTTAAGCTCACGCAGGCTGGCGTGAGGTCTGGAACAGTTAAGGGAATTTATAGTAGCAAAGAACGTAAGTAACTACTGGAATACTTAACTTTAATTCATAATTGGTGAACATCGGTCTGACGGTACATGCATCACGAGATAAATAGCAAATGATAATGGCGCCTTGCTAGGTCGTAGTAAATGACGTAGCTGAAGGCTATGCTAACTATCGTCTCGGCAAATGAGAGCGTAATTTGTCAGTGAACCATCGCTAACAAAGTCGTCTGTACAACTGGGGCGAGTGCTAGGAAGTCTCTCTAGACCTGCCGTGTGGCGGCGCTCGGTCTGCAATCACTGACAGTGGCGACACGCGGGTCCGACGTATACTAACGGACCGCGGCCGATTTAAAGGCTACCACCTAACAAGTGTGGTGTCTGGCGGTGACACCACATGCAGGATACGAGAGACACCTCTTCTGTCGCTAAATCCGTGAGGATAAGGATAGTAGCTTTAGTGGCAGTATTTCGCATAATTTTAATCTGCGAATGGGTAGTATTATAAAAGCTTCGGACAATACAGATAGCCAGCCGCGGTGGCCGAGCGGTTCTAGGCGCTGCAGTACGGAACCGCGCGACTGCTACGGTCGCAGGTTCGAATCCTGCCTCGGGCATCGATATGTGTGATGTCCTTAGGTTAGTTAGGTTTAAGTAGTTCTAAGTTCTAGGGGACTGATGACCTCAAATGTTAAGTCCCATAGTGCTCACGGCCATTCGAACCATTTTGCGATACAGATTTCGAAGTACCAATATAATCATGCCGACAAGCCATAAATAACAGCATTCCTCTTTTCTGTGAAACCGACGGCGACGAAGGAAGCGAAACTACACATTTTCTGTATACAGTTTTTGTTCGTAAACATATAAGAAGAAAGAACATACAGGGGGCAAACAATTTGTCTAGTGGTTTTACGTGTCCTGCTATCGTACCTGAAACTGACTCCGAGAAAGCATACGAAACCGCACATTTTCGCAGCTCATCACTATGTTTTCCTTATCGCAGTCGCACGTAACAGAAAACCTGTGCTTTGTCCGTCTGAGTATTTACTACAATATCGAGTATAAATCTGAACTAAATCTGTCAAACAGTTTTCGGGATTTTTTTTGTAACAATGTTAAAAAACGACTTGTCTTTATGTTGTAGTACGGATGCAGCAGAGTTAAAGCATACGGTATACACAGGAGAGGCAAACAGGTACACCTGGCTAATATCGTGTAGGGCCCCAGCGAGCGCGCAGAAGTGCCGCAACACGACGTGGCATGGACTCGACTAATGTCTGAAGTAGTGCTGGAGAGTAATAACACCATGAATCCTGAACGACTGTCCATAAATCCGTGAGAGTACGATGTGGTGGAGATCTCTTCTGAACAGCACGTTGCAAGGTGTGTTCATGTCTGGGGAGTTTGGTGCCCAGCGGAAGTGTTTGAACTCAGAAGAGTGTTCCTGCAGCCACTCTGCAGCAATTCTGGACGTGTGGGCTCCCCATTGTCCTGCTGGAATTGCTGAAGTCCGTCGTAATGAACAGTAGATATGAATGGATGCAGGTGATCAGGCAGGATGCTTACGTACGTGTCACCTGTCAGTGTCGTATCTAGACGTATCAGGGGTCCAATATCACTCCAAACGCACATGCCCCACACCGTTACGGAGCCTCCAACAGCTTGAACAGCCTCCCTGCTGACATGCAGGGTCCATGAATTCATACCCGTACACGTCCATCGGCTCGATACAATCTGAAACGTGACTCGTCCGACCAGGCAACATGTTTCTAGCCATCAACACTCCAAAGACGGTGTTGACGGGCCCAGGCGAGGCGTAAAGCTTTGTGTCGTGCACTTATCAAGAATACACGAGTGGGTCTTCGGATTCCGAAAGCCATATCGATGAAATTTCGTTGTACGGTTCGCACGCTGACACTTGTTGATGGCCCAGCATTGAAATCTGCAGCAATTTCTTGATGGATTGCACTTCTGTCACGTTGAGTGATTCTCTTTAGTCGTCGTTGGTCCCGTCCTTGCAGGATCTTTTTCCGGCCGCAGCGATGTCGAAGTTTTGACGTTCTGTCTAATTCCTGATATTCACGGTACGCTCGTGAAATGGTCTCACGGGAAAATCCCCACTTCATTGCTACCTCTGATTTACTGTGACGCATCGCTCGTGCGCCGACTATAACACCACGTTCAAACTCACTTAAATCCTGATAATCTGACATTGTAGCAGCAGTAACCGATCTAACAACTGCGCCAGACACTTCTTGTCTTGTATTGGCGTTGCCGACCGCAGCGTCGTATTCTGCCTATCTCTGTATTTGAATACGCATGTCTATAACAGTTTCTTTGGCGCTTCAGTGTAATAATATCCTTCAAAATGATGGAGCACAGCAATCAGTCGTCCTTTCCTTTCAGGCTTTATTAAAGTAAATATAGGTTTCAGCTAACGCCTACCCATTATCAATGCACTATTTCGTAGTTTAAATACATATACTAGTATGTCAGACCCCTTGTATTTGGGGTTCTGTCACATTTCATGCAAGACTCAACTGTGACAGAAGCCCGAACAGGAGGGGACGTATTAGGACGTGTATTGAAACTATGAAATAGTGCACCGATAAGGGACAGGGAATAGCCGAAATCTAGTTTTGCTTTAATTAAGCCTGAAAGGAACGGACAACTGATTGCTGTGCTCCATCACTTTAAAAGTCAAATCACAGTCGTTGAGTGGATTCCTCACTCCTGATGGAACGTAGTTTGACATGTAATAATAATACTTACCAAATACTTTGTCACAATTTTTCTGAAAAAACTTATAAAAACGTTTTTAAGCTCCCTACCACTTACGGTCCACTATGAAAGTTGGAACTCCCGCTAGTAGACGGTAGGGATCTAGTTGACGACGACTGCTTTAGGGCATCGTAAGATAAAAGACTAGTTTTAAATGACGCCTGTCAACTGTAACGTAGTGGAAAGAGAAGTGAAAGGCTGACAGTTTGCGTCTGGTTTTCTACAAATGTGTATTTATTCACTTGAGTTGTTAGAAAGGCTAGATGATATTTGTTGTAGGTTGGCAAGAGAGCCAACCCGGTTTCGAGAGGAAGCCGAAAGGCACGCGTTTAGATCACGCAGGCTGGCGTGAGGTCTGGAACAGGTCAAGGAAATGAGACTAGCAAAAAAGGACGTAGCTGTGGAATACTTAACTTTAATCCATAAATTGTGAACATCACTCTTGATGGTACACGTTTTACAGCATCAATAGTAACTGGTAATGGCGCCTTGCTAGGTCATAGCAAATGACGTAGCTGAAGGCTATGCTAACTATCGTCTCGGCAAATGAGAGCGTAATTTGTCAGTGAACCATCGCTAGCAAAGTCGGCTGTACCACTGGGGCGATTGCTAGGAAGTGTCTCTAGACCTGCCGTGTGGCGGCGCTCGGTCTGCAATCACTGATAGTGGCGACACGCGGGTCCGACGTATACTACGAACCGCGGCCGATTTAAAGGCTACTATCTAGCAAGTGTGGTGTCTGGCGGTGACACCACAATATTCTTATTAATTAGATAGAAGATTGGAATATTAGATTGTATGTGTAAACAAGAGCAGCATACGGTCAGGAGTGAGTTTTTTTCCATCTTATAGATGTGCCAGAGAACAAAAATCAGTGAAGACCAAGATTGAATTCAGCGTTACTGGCTGATTCCCTCTCAGTTCTGTATAGTACAGACGGAACAACGTGACTGGCACGTGGACAAGTGAACAAATGTCCGTATCACCCCTAGGAACACCAAGTTACTGTAGGTTACATGGAGCACCAATCAAGGCCAAAATTTGCCCATGGCTACAAATCTTGCAATATGTATTTATTTCCCACTGCGAAATCAGTTCAAAAGTGCTCAGTGACATTATAAGTACAAACGTAATGTTTGGAAAATATAGAGCGGCCAAAAATGTATAAGTAAATATACTGTTTTCTCCGGTAAAAGATATAACAAGCAACATTGGACAAAACTTGGGCAACGAAAGTTGATTTAAACCAGAAACATGAAGTTCGTGCTTGAATATACAGGCTTTCCAAAGTTTCTATTCACTCTTTGATCCATTTTAGCTGAATAATACATTTTTGTCCTTGAGGTAAAGTTTCGGAAACATAAACAAATCACTTGCGCAAATATACATTACAGTGTATTTAAAACTGTCAAGAAACACTCTTCAATTGGAAAGAATACTGTCATTTATAGATGACCTTTACGCCATGCATACAAAATAGTTGATTCTGAATGATTGTTACGTAGATGGCGACAAACTCTACATCCGGAGATGTTTGTGTGTATGAATATGTGTGTATGAATAATCAATTGGAGATGGTACATAAAGGTAATAAAAAAGTAGTCATAAATTTACTTGAATAACAGCAGTCTTCTGAATGAATTATTGCAATTACTGCATGCCAAGGTTGCAAAATGAAATTTAGACATAAAACTTCCTGGCAGATTAAAACTGTGTGCCGGATCGAGACTCGAACTCGGGGCACTTGCCTTTCGCGGGCAAGTGCTCTACCACTTGTAGATCACTTGCCCGCGAAAGGCCAAGGTCCCGAGTTCGAGTCTCGGTACACAGTTTTAATCTGCCAGGAAATTTCGTATCAGTGCACACTCCGGTGCAGAGTGAATATCTCATTCTGGAAATTTAGACATAGTTCGAATTATGATCACAGACGGAACGAACCCAGTGCAAAATATGCCCTTAAGCATAAAAGCTGTATTTTGTATTTCTAGTTTTTAAAATTTTAACCACGTAAATGTGCAGTATAGTATTTTATAAAGTGAAAGAAAAATAGAAAAGGCCCATAAACATAGGTTATTAATATAAAATAATAATGTACGCGCAATTTTTGTCCGAGTTTGCCGACTCTATGTTTAATAGACGCAGTGAAAGAGGAGCAGTGATCGTATAATGTTAAAAGTAACAATTAGCGCAGTTGACATCTTGGATATTCGGGAATCCAGCCGGATGTTCGCGTCGTTCTCGCACGATATTTCAACAGCGTGCCTCGCTGTCTTCTTCAGGTGCTACCTGAGACTGGTCCTTGGGTCGATCGAGTGCAGCATAAATATTGGATTCGATCGACCCAAGGACCAGTCTCAGGTAGCACCTGAAGAAGACAGCGAGGCACGCTGTTGAAATATCGTGCGAGAACGACGCGAACATCCGGCTGGATTCCCGAATATCCAAGATGTCAACAGATCGCCGGGAAAGCATGAAGAATAATTAGCACAGTTAATGAGGGTAGCCAAAATGGTGATCAGCAGGTGGAGTGGCGTGACATGCCTACCTTGAGGACGGAGAAGACCTGCGAATCTCCGGAAGCCATTGCTGCGCCGCCTCTGAGGAGATTCGCTAGCGGCCCGCATTATATACGGGCGGAAGGAAGGAAGGAAGGAAGGAAGTGTGGGCGCCGGAGTCGCCCCGACAGGAAGGAAAGACGGGAGCTGGCCTGGAGCGTATCCCGTGACTACCGGTTCCTCCGCCGTTCGATGGCCCGCCGTCGCAGAGCATCGGATGTCAGCCAACCCACCGCAGCTCCTCACTTGTTTTGCACGTGACATGCAATAACAGGGATCACCTGCAAAGTTCTACGATAGCTCCAGCAGTATCTACAAGGCACCTGCAGAGAGTACTCTACTGCATTGGCTCCTTACTTAGCTCGCATTTATCGCGAATCTCTTGCCCAACGTAAAGTCCTGAGCGACTGGAAAAAAGCGCAGGTGACACCTGTATATAAGAAGGGTAGAAGGACGGATCCTCAAAATTACAGACCAATATCCTTAACATCAGTTTGTTGCAGGATTCTCTGACATTCTCAGTTCGAATATAATGAATTTCCTTGAGACAGAGAAGTTGCTGTCCATGCATCAGCACGGCTTTAGAAAGCATCGCTCCTGCGAAACGCAACTCGCCCTTTTTTCACATGATATCTTGCGAACCATGGATGAAGGCTAACAGACGGATGCGATACTCCTTGACTTCCGGAAAGCGTTTGACTTGGTGCCCCACTGCAGACTCCTAACTAATGTACGAGCGTATGGGATTGGTTCCCACGTATGTGAGTGGCTCGAAGACTTCCTAAGTAAGAGAACCCAGTACGTTGTCCTCGATGGTCAGTCTTCATCGTAGGTGAGGGTATCATCTGGAGTGCCCCAGGGAAGTGTGGTAGGTCCGCTGTTGTATTATATCTACATAAATGATCTTTTGGATAGTGTGGATAGCAATGTGCGGCTGTTTGCTGATGATGCTGTGGTGTACGGGAAGGTGTCGTCGTTGTGTGGCTGTAGGAGGATACAAGATGACTTGGACAGGATTTGTGTCTGGTGTAAAGAATGGCAGCTAACTCTAAATATAGATAAATGTAAATTAATGCAGATGAATAAGAAAAAGGACCCGTAATGTTTGAATACTCCTTTAGTAGTGTAGCGCCTGACACAGTCATGTCGATTAAATATTTGGGCGTAACATTGCAGAGCGATATGAAGTGGGACAAGCATGTAATGGCAGTTGTGGGGAAGGCGGATAGTCGTCTTCGGTTCATTGGTAGAATTTTGGGAAGATGTGGTTCATCAGTAAAGGAGACCGCTTATAAAACACTAATACGGCCTATTCTTGAGTACTGTTCGAGATTTTGGGATCCCTATCAGGTCGGATTGAGGGAGGACATAGAAGTAATTCAGAGGCGGGCTGCTAGATTTGTTACTGGTAGGTTTGATCATCACGCGAGTGTTACGGAAATGCTTCAGGAACTCGGGTGGGAGTCTCTAGAGGAAAGGAGGCGATTATTTCGTGAATCGCTACTGAGGAAATTTAGAGAACCAGCATTTGAGGCTGACTGCAGTACAATTTTACTGCCGCCAACTTACATTTCGCGGAAAGACAACAAAGATAAGAGAGATTACGGCTCGTACAGAGGCATATAGGCAGTCATTTTTCCCTTGTTCTGTTTGGGAGAGGAACAGGGAAAGAAGATGCTAGTTGTGGTACGACGTACCCTCCGCCACGCACCGTATGGTGCATTGCGGAGTATCTATGTAGATATGTAGATGTGGAATCTTTGTGTACATAGCACGTTTACTTTTCCTTTTCTGCCACTCATGGAAGCAAAGCAATACCTTAAACATCGAACTAGGACCGTTCTTGTAATCTTTCTTATCATCCTTGTTACAGTCCTTCTAATGTTTATTTTTCTAGGGCTGCTGATGTTTTTAGCCTTTTGCTTCTACTTTATCTCCTCTTTCTTCTAATGGTTTTCATTTCCTTCCATTCCTCTTCGACTTTCTCATCAAATTCTACCTATTTATTTTTCTAGTAATCCTTACTCACCCTTCTTGCTCTTCTCCTATTTCCTTCTATATTATACACCTTACGCTGTGTCTTCTCCTTCACGTTCTTCTTGTCACCTTCAATTCTACCTGACATCTTATCCTCGAAATACGCTACTGGCCATTAAAATTGCTACACCAAGAAGAAATGCACATGATAAACGGGCATTCATTGGACAAATATATTATACTAGAACTTACATGTGATTAAATTTTCACACAATTTGGGTGCATAGATCCTGAGAAATCATTACCCAGAACAACCACCTCTGGCCGTAATAACGGCCTTGATGTACCTGGACATTGAGTCAAACAGAGTTTGGATGGCGTCTACATGTACAGCTGCCCATGCAGCTTCAACACGATACCACAGTTCATCAAGAGCAGTGACTGGCGTATTGTGACGAGCCAGTTGCTCCGCCAGCATTGACCAGACGTTTTCAGTTGGTGAGAGATCTGGAGAATGTGCTGGCCAGGGCAGCAGTCGAACATTTTCCGTATCCAGAAAGGCACGTACAGGACCTGCAACATGCGATCGTGCGTTATCCAGCTGAAATGTATGGTTTCGCAGGGATCGAAGGAAGGGTAGACCCACGGGTGGTAACACATCTGAAATGTAGCGTCCACTGTTCAAAGTGCCGTCAATGCGAACAAGAGGTGACCGAGACGTGTAACCAATGGCACCCCATACCATCACGCCGGGTGATACGCCAGTATGGCGATGACGAATACACCCTTCCAGTGTGCGTTCACCGCGATGTTGCTTAACACGGATGCGACCATCATGATGCTGTAAAAAGAATCTGGATTCATCCGAAAAAATGACGTTTTGCCATACGTGCACCCAGGTTCGTCGTTGAGTACACCATCGCAGGCGCTCTTGTCTGTGATGCAGCGTCAAGGGTAACCGCAGCCGTGGTCTCCGAGTTGATAGTCCATGCTGCTGCAAAAGTCGTGAAACTGTTCGTGCAGATGGTTGTTGTCTTGCAAACGTCCCCATCTGTTGACTCAGGGATCGAGACGTGGCTGCACGATCCGTTACAGCCATGCGGATAAGATGCCTGTCATCTCGACTGCTAGTGATACGAGGCCGTTGGGATCCAGCACGGCGTTCCGTATTACAATCCTGAACCTACCGATTCCACATTCTGCTAACAGTCATTGGATCTCGACCAACGCGAGCAGCAGTGTCGCGAAACGATAAACCGCTATCGCGATAGGCTACAATCCGGCCTTTATCAAAGTCGGAAACGTGGTGGTACCCATTTCTCCTCCTTACACGAGGCATCACGACAACGTTTGACCAGGCATCGCCGGTGAAATGCTGTTTGTATATGAGAAATTGTTTGCTAACTTTCCTCATGTCAGCACATTGTAGGTGTCGCCACCGGCGCCAACCTTGTGTGAATGCTCTGAGAAGCTAATCATTTGCGTATCACAGCATCTTCTTCCAGTCGGTTAAATTTCGCGTCTTTAGCACGTCATCTTCGTGGTGTAGCAATTATAATGGCCAGTAGTGTATCTATTCAATTTTCTTCCTCCTCCTCTTAGTTAGTTACTTACATGCTCCATAGATCATTTTAACGATTCTTTCATCGAAATGGTGTGGGACGAGTCAATTTATAGAATATGTATACATAATTAGCATTAACACTAATGGACTCAGCCGGATGCGGTGGCCGAGCAGTTCTCGGCGTTTCAATCCGGAACCGCGCGATTGCTACGATCGCAGGTTCGAATCCTGCCTCGGGCATGGATGTGTGTGACGTCCTTAGGTTAGTTAGGTTTAAGTAGTTCTAAGTTCTAGGCGACTGATGGACTCAGATGTTAAGTCCCGTAGTGCTGAGAGCTATTTGAACCATTTTTTTTACTGGACTCATTATCATTTTTGTTCTACTCATGCAACTGCATTTTATTTTCGCAGTTCTTACTTTTAACATCATGTAGACATCCTTCCTCTTTCACTGTGCGCACATTTCCTGCCTTTTCCACGAGCTAACCTTGTTAAAATACTGATAATACACTGCCCACTCACTTTAATGCAACGACTCGTGAAGAGCCTGAATAACCATCTTTTACAGTGTCGACCGGCTGCGAAACGTGCAGGAAGACAGGTTCTGGAAGGGATGTGCAGCGAAACAGACTCCGATGTCTTGACCAACTGCGCCAGGTTTCTTAGCTGAGAATCCAAGGCACGACAGCCTAATCGAGGTGGCCCCACACACTCTCGATTGGATTTAAATCCGGGGAGTTTGGTGGCCAGGGGAGTCTCGAATCACGCACTTACACTACGATTTGTGTATCACGTTACTTTGTCCTGCTGGTAGCTGCCATTATGCAGTGGATAAAGAAAGAGCATGTCTTGGTTGATACGGTCCCCAAAGGCAGATAAATACACGAGTTGATCCACTCAGCTTTCCACAATGACGAGATCACCAGGGAATGCAGCGAAAACCTTCTCCAGACCATTAAGCTCCCTCCTGCAGTCTGGATCCTTCCGTCGATTGTTGCAGGTTCTTTACCTTCAGACCTTTCAGGGTCTACAGGTCAACTGCCGTCTGTTCCATGCAGCATAAAACGTGATTCATCTGGAAAGGCAAGCTATTGCCCCTCAGAAGTTGCGGTACTGGCTTACAGATTTAAGTATTTGCAATCGACGAACAGCAGTCAGCATAGGTGTACGAAGTAGACACTAGCTGCAGACACCCATAAGCAGCAACGTTCGCAGATCGGTCTTTGAGGAGACACTTTTGGTAGCTTCCAGGTTCACCTGGGCGGTCAGTTGCTCAGCAGTTGCACATCTGTTAGCCCATAGACATCGGTGCAGTCGTCGCTCACCCTTGTCTGTCTATGGGCCGTTGTGCACTACAGTTGCCCAGCGCAGGTTTTGTACAGCGCCATGCAGCATATGCTTTAACCAGTGAGGTTCCGGAAAGTACCGACAGAGGTATGGAGCCCTGCCTGCTCCATTGCCATCTAGTGCTGCGCTAGATTTGTCAGTTGAGGATGGTACGCAAATAGTTTACAAACTTAACCGTTTGCAAATGCTGCTAAACTTGTCCCGAAACCACTATCAAGTTGACTTGCTCTCAAAACTAGCTGTAACTGACTTTTTATTTATTTTATTTTATTTATTTATTCATTGTTCTGTGGGACTAAATTAAGCAGAAGTCTCCACGGTCATGGAACGAGCCAATACATGAAATTATAACACGATAGTAGAAACAGATGAAATGAAATATAAGAAACATATTCAGGCGACAAGTCGTAAGTTTAAATAAAGAAAATCAACACTGTAACACTGGATTTTGCTTAATTTTTTAGCTCTTCCAGGAGCTCCTCGACAGAATAGGAGGAGTGAGCCACGAGGAAACTCTTCAGTTCAGACTTAAAAGAGTTTGGGCTACTGCTAAGATTTTTGAGTTCTTGTGGTAGCTTATTGAAAATGGATGCAGCAGAATACTGCACTCCTCTCTGCACAAGAGTCAAGGAAGTGCATTCCACATGCAGATTTGATTTCTACCTACACTCCTGGAAATTGAAATAAGCACACAGTGAATTCATTGTCCCAGGAAGGGGAAACTTTATTGACACATTCCTGGGGTCAGATACATCACATGATCACACTGACAGAACCACAGGCACATAGACACAGGCAACAGAGCATGCACAATGTCGGCACTAGTACAGTGTATATTCACCTTTCGCAGCAATGCAGGCTGCTATTCTCCCATGGAGACGATCGTAGAGATGCTGGATGTAGTCCTGTGGAACGGCTTGCCATGCCATTTCCACCTGGCGCCTCAGTTGGACCAGCGTTCGTGCTGGACGTGCAGACCGCGTGAGACGGCGCTTTATCCAGTCCCAAACATGCTCAATGGGGGACAGATCCGGAGATCTTGCTGGCCAGGGTAGTTGACTTACACCTTCTAGAGCACGTTGGGTGGCACGGGATACATGCGGACGTGCATTGTCCTGTTGGAACAGCAAGTTCCCTTGCCGGTCTAGGAATGGTAGAACGATGGGTTCGATGACGGTTTGGATGTACCGTGCACTATTCAGTGTCCCCTCGACGATCACCAGTGGTGTGCGGCCAGTGTAGGAGATCGCTCCCCACACCATGATGCCGGGTGTTGGCCCTGTGTGCCTCGGTCGTATGCAGTCCTGATTGTGGCGCTCACCTGCACGGCGCCAAACACTCATACGACCATCATTGGCACCAAGGCAGAAGCGACTCTCATCGCTGAAGAGGACACGTCTCCATTCGTCCCTCCATTCACGCCTGTCGCGACACCACTGGAGGCGGGCTGCACGATGTTGGGGCGTGAGCGGAAGACGGCCTAACGGTGTGCGGGACCATAGCCCAGCTTCATGGAGACGGTTGCGAATGGTTCTCGCCGATACCCCAGGAGCAACAGTGTCCCTAATTTGCTGGGAAGTGGCGGTGCGGTCCCCTACGGCACTGCGTAGGATCCTACGGTCTTGGCGTGCATCCGTGCGTCGCTGCGGTCCGGTCCCGGGTCGACGGGCACGTGCACCTTCCGCCGACCACTGGCAACAACGTCGATGTACTGTGGAGACCTCACGCCCCACGTGTTGAGCAATTCGGCGGTACGTCCACCCGGCCTCCCGCATGCCCACTATACGCCCTCGCTCAAAGTCCGTCAACTGCACATACGGTTCACGTCCACGCTGTCGCGGCATGCTACCAGTGTTAAAGACTGCGATGGAGCTCCGTATGCCACGGCAAACTGGCTGACACTGACGGCGGCGGTGCACAAATGCTGCGCAGCTAGCGCCATTCGACGGCCAACACCGCGGTTCCTGGTGTGTCCGCTGTGCCGTGCGTGTGATCATTGCTTGTACAGCCCTCTCGCAGTGTCCGGAGCAAGTATGGTGGGTCTGACACACCGGTGTCAATGTGTTCTTTTTTTCCATTTCCAGGAGTGTAGTATTAACTGAGTGAAAGCTGCTAACTCTTGGGAATATGATAATATTGCTAACAACAAACGACATCAAAGAAAATATTTACTGTGAGGGCAATGTCGGAATTCCGAGACTATTGAATAGGGGTCGACAAGAGGTCCTCGAACGTACATCACATATAGCTCGAACAGCCAGTTTTTGAGCCAAAAATACCCTTTTTGGATCAGAAGAATTACCCCAAAAAATAATGCCGTATGGCATAAGCGTATGAAAATATGCGAAGTAGACTACTTTTCGTGTTGAGCTGTCAGTTATTTCAGATACTGTTCTAATGGTAAATAAAGCAGCATTTAGTTTCTGAACAAGATCCTGACCATGAGCTTTCCACGACAGCTTACTATCTATTCGAGTTGACAAATAATTGCTCTGAATTTTGTTATTACATTTGCGCTTCCGTGAAACATTTTAGTGGCACATCTGTGAGAGGGTTCTGGTTGGATACAGGAAAGTAATTCCCGTCTCAATAAGTGGCGAGGTGGCTCAGTCTTAAAGCGAAACCAACCTTGCTTGCTTTAAACCAAAATACCGGTCATGGTAATTATACGTTTAGTCTCCAATGCTTTTGTGATTATCAACAATAATTAGATTAATTTCCAGAATATGCTACACAATTGCTTTCGTGAGAGTGATTTGGATGACAGAAACAAAATCTATCACCCAGTGCTACACAAAGCGTCCAAAACTATTGTCTGAAAAAGTATGTATTAGGGATAGTTTACTAAATAATTGCTTATGTTTTGTATCATCATATGTTCACTGACGTGACCTACGTTAATACTTTCGTGAGAACAAAATGAGAATGAAGCAATACACATTATTATCATTTTTTGGTTCATAGTATTCCTCATTTTATCACATTTGGAGTACTCATGTAAACTGATCTATTGATTAATCCTCTCTTGGCATTTCTGTTTGTGACAATTACATGAAAATTAATTTTAAAGTATGAATTATTTTCGTTGTCCTTTTCACTTGCTTACATTTTGGCTATTGAAATAGCCTTTGCGTATAAGTTTTACTGTCAGTTATTATTCATTCATGGCATCCCCCATAATATGATGACTCTGGCTCGCAATTCAAAGGGATCTAATAAAAAGGTATGACTTTTTTTGTTCTTGTTCCCATTGGATTGTTTCAGGAGTATTGAAATCCTAGTACAGGGAGAGTTTAATTTTAGGCGCTATTTTTTCATTGCTTTCCAAGTTCGCTTTGTAAAATCTTATCACTTAAAAGAACTCGTACAGATAACAATAACAATAATAATAACAGTAATAATAATAGTAATTATTATTATTAATCAAGCAAATACTAGTTATTTTCGTAACTGAAGAGCCAGCTTTGTTTCGGCGACAAAAACAGGTATTACACAATGTTGCAAGGAACAGAACTGGAATAAACTTAAACTGAATGTAGTGGACTGGCCAGACAGCCAATCCACTATACCCGGTAGCCGAAAAGCACGCGTTAAGCTCACGCAGGCTGGCGTGACGTCTGGAACAATGTAAAGTAGTTGAGTCTAGTAAGAAAAGAACGTAGTTGCTGGAATACTTAACTTTAATCCATGACTGGTGTACATCGCTCTTGACGGTAGATGTTTTACAATCTCAATATAAACTGGTAATGGCGCCTTGCTAGGTCGTAGCAAATGACGTAGGTGAGGGGTATGCTAACTATCGTCTCGGCAAATGAGAGCGTAATTTGTCAGTTCCATCTCTAGCAAAGTCGGCTGTACAACTGGGGCGAGTGCTAGGACGTCTCTCTAGACCTGCCGTGTGGCGGCGCTCGGTCTGCAATCACTGACAGTGGCGACACGCGGGTCCGACGTATACTAACGGACCGCGGCCGATTTAAAGGCTACCACCTAGCAAGTGTGGTGTCTGGCGGTGACACCACACTGAACATTACGGTCCAATAACAAAATGTATAATCAATACTGAATGAGACAAATTTGACACATTAAATTTTCTCTTATGAACGATTTGCTTAAGTTTCCTGGGTAGGCCGATACAATACACGTCGGTAGAATTTGTTCCTTTATAGTGGATACTGATTTCTTTACTGTAAACGATGCATTGACTGATGATATTGAAACGTCCCCTTAGAACTATTTATACATGACTGTGCTTAAACTGACACAATATTTTTTACCGCAACGCAATCTGACTTTCAAAAATCCCTACAAAAGAATGGCCCTGACTAACATTAAACTATACCTTTCATAAATAACTTACCTCACAAAAATCTTCGTTACTCGAACTACTGCAATACAGCGAGCGCCACTACTGCCAACTAAATAACAGATTCAAACTACGGAAGGCACTAACTACTGATAGGGATAGTTAGCAAATGAAAGATTTTAATAGAGAACAAACAATGTATTTACCTTAATAGTCATAATATATATAGCAGTTCATGACAAATTACAAAACTCCGCCATCTCTCTCCTTACATCCACCACTGCTGGCGGCTCACCTCCAACTGTGCAACGCTACGCGCTGTTCACATCCAGCTGCCGCTGCCTAACACTACAATGGCAGACAACAATGCAAACTAGCCACAGACTACACACAGCACAGCCAGTGATTTTCATATAGAGCGCTACGTGGCATTACCAATAAGAAAATATAAACAGCCTACTTACAATATACATTATACACAAGAACGATGTATTTGAAACACATAGAGAAAGGTTCGGAGTAAGAATTACGTATGTCGGAGATGCCATTTTCGTACTCTAGTTTTCATCGAGAATATCGAAAAAGCGATGAAGGTAATGAAATAAGATTCTGGGTTAAGGGATATCTGTGAGAAGACCTGCTGATAACATTGCTATCCTCTGTCTGTTAAACAGAATAAGTTACAGGACCTGACGAAACGAATGAGCAATCAATTGAAAGCAGAAACCACACAATTATAAAAAAGCGTGTGTGTGTGTTCCACGCCTCCTCATAAATCACTGGAGCGATTTTAAGCATACTTGGTACACGCATCCCTTATTACCACGCAACAACCAGTGTTTGGGTAAGAACTACCTACCTATCACAGTTCAGTAGCTACGACATCATAAACAACGAGAAGCGTGATAAACTGCAGCATAGTGCATGGCGTTTAAATTTATTACTTGTCTGCTACGAACTCTGATCCCGATAAATTTCACAGACAGTCTCCACATATGCTGCTGAATGTACCTTCAAAGTTAAATCGTTTATGACTCATAGATCAGGAGCTATGACGTCATAAACACTGAGATTCGTGAAAAATTATCGCTTTATGCATGATGTTTATTAAATCTTTGGTTCAAATGGTTCAAATGGCTCTGAGCACTATGGGACTTAACAGCTGTGGTCATCAGTCCCCTAGAACTTAGAACTACGTAAACCTAACTAACCTAAGGACATCACACACATCCATGCCCGAGGCAGGATTCGAACCTGCGACCATAGCAGTCGCGCGGTTCCGGACTGAGCGCCTAGAACCGCGAGACCATCGCGGCCGGCATTAAATCTTTGCTACAAATCTATTCGCATCATATTTCGCTGATAGTAACCACATATGCTGCCCAATATACCTACACAAATCTATCAATGTACAAGACAAAGCTCAAAAACGTCATAAACACCGAAATACTTGAAAAATACCACATCATCTATGTTTTAATGTATTTATTTTTCACTACTAAGACACTTCTACAGTCGAGTCAACCTAGGAAATCCAGCGCTTCCGAAAGGTTTCAACTCCGATGCGCAATCGGCTTCAGGCGAAAACGATTGCGGCCTATACAGCTACACTATGTGGTCAAAAGTATGCGGACACCCCCAAAAATTTACGTTTTTCATATTAAGTGCATTTGCTGCACACCTACTGCCGGGTACTACACTTCAGCGAGCTCAGTTGTCAATAGACATTGCCGGCCGGAGTGGCTGAGCGGTTCTGGGCGCTACAGTCTGGAACCGCGCGACCGCTACGGTCGCAGGTTCGAATCCTGCCTCGGGCATGGATGTGTGTGATGTCTTTAGGTTAGTTAGGTTTAAGTAGTTCTAAGTTCTAGGGGACTTATGACCACAGCAGTTGATTCCCATAGTGCTCAGAGCCATTTGAGCGATTTTTTTCAATAGACATCTTGAGAGAGCAGAATGGGGCACTCCACGGAACTCACGAACCTCGAACGTACTCAGGCGACAGGGTGTCACTTGTGTCATATGTTGTACGCGAGACTACCACACTTCTTAACATCCCTAGGTCCGCTGTTTCCAGTGTGACAAGGAAGAGGAATTAAACAAATCGGACTGTTTCAAAGCACTACATGTGGTGGAGTAGGTATTTAGATTATAAAATTAGATTGCCTTTTTCGTTCTGTATGCAACATGGGCCTGAGAACTGAGAAACAGTCCTTCACGTACAGCACAAAAGCGTACAGGTCGACCTCGTCTGTTGACTGACAGAGAGCGCCGACAGTTGAAGACGGTCGTAATGTGTAATAGGCAGACATGTATCCAGACCATTACACAGGAATTCCAAACTCCATCAGGATCCACTGCAAGTACTACGAGGTGCATTCAAGTTCTAAGGCCTCCCATTTTTTTTCTCCGGACTGGAAAGAGATAGAAACATGCGCATTGTTTTTAAATGAGGCCGCGTTCATTGTCAATACGTCCCAGATGTGGCAACACCGTATGGCAGGTGGAATTTTACCGCCAGCGGCGAGAATGAGAACTGTTTTAAATACTTAAAATGGCGACGTTTTCCTTACTTAACAGCGTGCAATCATTCGTTTTTTGAATTTGCGTGGTGTGAAACCAATTGAAATTCATCGACAGTTGAAGGAGACGTGGTGATGGAGTTATGGATGTGTCGAAGGTGCGTTCGTGGGTGCGACAGTTTAATGAAGGCAGAACATCGTGTGACAACAAACCGAAACAATCTCGGGCTCGCACAAGCCGGTCTGACGACACGATCGAGAAAGTGGAGAGAATTGTTTTGGGGGATCGCCGGATGACTGTTGAACAGATCGCCCCCAGAGTTGGCATTTCTGTGGGTTCTGTGCACACAATCCTGCATGACGACCTGAAAATGCGAAAAGTGTCATCCAGGTGGGTGCCACGAATGCTGACGGACGACCACATGGCTGACCGTGTGGCATGTTGCCAAGCAATGTTGACGCGCAACGACAGCATGAATGGGACTTTCTTTTCGTCTGTTGTGACAATGGATGAGATGTGGATGCCATTTTTCAATCCAGAAACAAAGCGCCAGTCAGCTCAATGGAAGCACACAGGTTCACCGCCACCAAAAAAATTTCGGGTAACCGCCAGTGCTGAAAAAATGATGGTGTCCATGTTCTGGGACAGCGAGGGCGTAATCCTTACCCATTGCGTTCCAAAGGGCACTACGGTAACAGGTGCATCCTACGAAAATGTTTTGAAGAACAAATTCCTTCCTGCACTGCATCAAAACCGTCCGGGAAGGGCTGCACGTTTGCTGTTTCACCAAGACAACGCACCCGCACATCGAGCTTACGTTACGCAACAGTTTCTTCGTGATAACAACTTTGATGTGATTCCTCATGCTCCCTACTCACCTGACCTGGCTCCTAGTGACTTTTGGCTTTTTCCAACAATGAAACACACTCTTGGTGGCCGCACATTCACCAGCCGTGCTGCTATTGCCTCAGCGACTTTCCAGTGGTCAAAACAGACTCCTAAAGAAGCCTTCGCCGCTGCCATGGAATCATGGCGTCAGCGTTGTGAAAAATGTGTATGTCTGCAGGGCGATTACGTCGAGAAGTAACGTCAATTTCATCGATTTCAGATGAGTAGTTAATTAGAAAAAAAATCGGAGGCCTTAGAACTTGAATGCACCTCGTATGACAGTTAGGCAGGATTTGAGAACACTTGGATGTCATGGTCGAGCTGCTGCTCACAAGCCACGCATCACGCCGGTAAATGCCAAACGACGCCTCGCTTGGTGTAAGCAGCGCAAACACTGGACATTTGAACAGTGGAGTGACGAATCACGGTACACAATGTGGCGATGCGATGGCAGGGCGTGGGTATGGCGGATGCCCGGTGAACATCAGTTGCTAGCGTGTCTGGTGCCAACAGTAAAATTCGGAGGCAGTGGTGTTACGGTGTGGTCGTGATTTTGATGGAGGCGGCTTGCACCCCATGTTCGCACTATCATAGCAAAGGTATACATTGCCTACCAGTGCTGAAGAGCAGTTCGGAGACGGCGATTGCATCTTTCAACACGATCGAGCACCTGTTCATAATGCACTGCCTCTGACTGAGTCGTTACAAGACAATAACATCCCTGTAATGGACTGGACTGCACAGAGTCCTGACCTGAATCCTATAGAACACCTTTGGCATGTTTTGGAACGCTGACTTCGTGCCAGGCCTCACCGACCGGCATCCATACCTCTTTTCAATGCAGCACTCCGTGAAGAATGGGCCCCCATTCCTGAAGAAACCTTTCTTGCTGATTGAACGTGTGCCTGCGAGAGTGGAAGCTGTCATCAAGGCTAAATGTGGGCCAACACCATACCGAATTCCAGCGTTACTGATAGAGGGCGCCAGGAACTTGTATGCCACTTTCAGCCAGGTGTCCGGCTACTTTTGATCACAAAGTGTAGCACGAACTAAAACGGAGTTTCTAGTGGTACTCTTTCTACATATAACGTTTGGTAAACCATCTGAGTGTCTGACAACTGGAGACTTGAATGTGAGCAACGTGGCAGCTTTTTTAAATTACGTCCAATTTTTATATCAAAAAGGTGTACACATTCACCAGAAACTTGTGTGTTATCTGATCACACCAATCCGAGCTAAATGGAGGAACCTTAATACACGGATTTTTGGATATCGAGAGCAAGCAGTACCTGGCACTAAGACTAATGTAGCCGGCCGCGGTGGCCGAGCGGTTCTAGGCGCTACAGTCTGGAACCGCGCGACCGCTACGGTCGCAGGTTCGAATCCTGCCTCGGGCATGGATTTATGTGATGTTCTTCGGTTAGTTAGGTTTAAGTAGTTCGAAGTTCTAGGGTACTGATGACCTTAGAAGTTAAGTCCCGTAGTTCTCAGAGCCATTTGATCCATAAGACTAATGTAAAGAATGTGTGGCACATTTTTTTCCACAGTTTGACGCTTTTAACAAGCTTAGGGACGTGCAACATAGTACCGAGAAGACAAAAGCACTGAAAACGCGTTTTGAGAAAAAAATGGCGCTTCTAACGTTTAACATTTCCACTCCTCAATTAGCGTCAGGTGCGGGAGAATGTTTCCGAGTCACACACTGCTACACCTTCAATTTCGCTTTCTCCATGAACACTTTTGGAATTTCTTAAGGGATTTTTATTTACATCGCTCTGCCCGCCACCGCTTGTACTCGGAGGAGCATTCCTGTTACACTGTTCGGTCGAAACTTGACTCGGCTTTTCTGTATCAGCAAACCCAGTTGCCTCCGTCTGTGTACGTTCTATTGTTTCAGACGGTGAAATCGCAGACGCTGTCGCTCGATGTGCCATCGATAGCGTTCAAGTCCTGTCCCCGGATCACCTCCCATTGCGTCACGCTGAACTGTCTCCGTCGCGGACATTTCTAACTTGTCTGCTGTGAACGGTCCGCCCGCCAATGCGATGCTACTTCGAGAGTCGGATCGTTTCAAGTTTGTTGCATCACCAGCAGTAGAAGCAGCAGTGCCGTTATCTTCAGCTGTACTGCTAGCCTATAGAGCTAGCTCTTCTTGTAGTCAGCGTTCCCCACATATGTACTTGTTTTGTAAATAAAACCGCCTTTCCTTGTTAAAATTTTACTTGTTTTTCCCAGACGCGTTTCGCCAGTTTCTTGCTCTAAGGCATCATCAGTGGGATCTGTAACGATACAGTTTTGTTATTTTTAGATTATCAAAGAGTTCACGTCGCAATTTTTTATGCAGCTAAGTAATTACTTACGGCTTGCTGTGATCTGCGTTTACTCTCATCTGGTCTGGAGGTCGCACTACCACTTCCTTACCGATACGTAAACACCTTTATGTATTCCCAACTTTTTTACACTGTCACCAGGTTTCTCGTTTTTTGTGGCGTACTGTTATTCTTTTGCCACTCGATGTAACTATTTCTTCGGACACTGTCCTCTTAAAAACGACAATATTGGAACTTCACTGCGTGTTTCGTCCTCTTTGGTTTGTTTACCTACATGTTGTGAACTTAACATAGTATATGTCCAAAATCAACTTTATATATATATATATATATATATATATATATATATATATATATATATATTGTTGTGGTCTTCAGTCCTGAGACTGGTTTGATGCAGCACTCCATGCTACTTCATCTCCCAGTACCTACTGCAACCTACATCCCTCTGAATCTGCTTAGTGTATTCATCTCTTGGTCGCTCAACGACTTTTACCCTCCACAGTGCCCTCCAATAGTAAATTGGTGATCACTTGATGCCTCAGAACATGTCCTACCAACCGATCCCTTGTTCTAGTCAAGTTGTGCCACAAACTCCTCTTCTCCCCAATTCTGTTCAATAGTTCATTAGTTATGTGATCTACCCATCTAATCTTCTGCATTCTTCTGTAGCACCACATTTCGAAAGCTTCTATTCTCTTCTTGTCTAAACTATTTATCGTCCACGTTTCACTTCCATACATGGCTACACTCCGTACAAATACTTTCAGAAACGGCTTCCTGACACTTAAATCAATACTCGATGTTAATAAATTTCTCTTCTTCAGAAACTCTTTCCTTGCCATTGCCAGTCTACATTTTATATCCTCTCTACTTCGACCATCATCAGTTATTTTGCTCCCCAAATAGCAAAACTCCTTTACTACTTTAAGTGTCTCATTTCCTAATCTAATTTCCTCAGCATCACCCGACTTAATTCGACTACATTCCATTATCCTCGTTTTGCTTTTGTTGATGTTCATCATATACCCGCCTTTCAAGACACTATATATATATATATATATATATATATGTGTGTGTGTGTGTGTGTGTGTGGGGGGGGGGGGGGTGGGAAAGGGGGCAGTTGATGGTTTGACTTGTAGAGTGTTGAACATGAATGGACTAGATGTTATCGACTGGTGACAGCTGATTTGTCTTTTCGTTTCAATGTTCTGTGGAGGGTTTCATGGATAGGTGAGTGTAAGGACGCTGGATGGTATTATTGTTATATTGGATGGTATTATTACATTAATCCTCTTTGGGAGGGCTATTCTATTATTTTATTCATTAGTGTAAACAATGAATTGTTTGGCATAAGGATGCTGGGTGGTATTATTGTTATATTGGATGGTATTATTACATTAATCCTCTTTGGGAGGGCTATTCTATTATTTTATTCATCAGTGTAAACAATGAATTGTTTGGCATAAGGACGCTGGGTGGTATTATTGTTATATTGGATGGTATTATTACATTAATCCTCTTTGGGGGGGAGGCTATTTTATTTTTTAGTGTAAACAATGAATTGTTTGGCATGTGTACTTGATCATTCAACAGGGCTTTCCTTTCTGCTTTGGTTTCCTGTATGTGGTATTTTCTTGCAGGGTTAGGAGATGTTTTTTTAATGTTGATTCTAGTTCTTTTCATGTCTTCTTCTCTTAGGTTCTGTGCAGATGTGGAGTGGTTTGTCCCATATTTCCAGGCTGTCGTGGGTATCTGACATCAAATGTTCTACCTGTTTGTCCTGTGTATCTGCTTTCACATGTGTTATACTGTAAATATGTACCTGTGTTCTGGAATATATCTTTGTTTCTTGTCAGTTTTGGGGTGTATTTTTGTGTAGAATTGTCTGTTGTGCATGCTACGTTTATTCCCTGTCTTTTGAAAATGTTGGTGATTTTATGTGTGAGTTTGCGTTTGTTTGTCATTGTGTACCATCTTTCATCTTTTTCTGATTATTCTGTGTGGTTGCTATGGGACTGCATGTTTGTGTGTGGTTCTTTTGTGTTGTTGTCTGTGGTTTGGTGCTTTCTGCTTTTATTTTACTTTTAATTTTGTTGTTCAGCTTTGTGACTATGTTCTATTCTAACCATTGTTTTGTGCTGTCTGCATTATTGTGTCTAGTTCTTTTTGGTGGTTTTCTTTGGTGAGTGGCACCGTGTTGAGTCTATCGAGCATGTGTCGAAGTGCTGCTTACTTTTGTGAGTGTGGGTGGTTCGAGAATTAGGGAATGATAACGTCCATTGCTGTGGATTTCTTATTAGTCCTCTATTTTCAGCATACTCATGTACCATTAAATTTCAGACACTTCGATTCTTTTCAGGTATTCCCACTGTCCACTGATCACATCTGTACGATACTTTGTGCAGATGTAAGACATATATTTTCACAGACATTTCTTCCTGCCGTTGATTGCACAATGTTGGGTCACATTATTGTGACCACCTGTTAAAAGTCTTAATAACCACCTTTTTTGGGAAGGTGTGCAGGTAGAGAGTCAGTGATGTTATGGAACGTACCGACAGGGATTTGGAGCCATGCCAACTACAGTGCTGTGGTCAGCTGAACTAGGTTCCTCAGTTGAGGATGCATCGCACCAACACGCTGATCGAGGTGAGCCCCACAGATTCTCTATTGGCTTTAAATCTTTCCAGTGTGGTGGCCAGAGGAATACCGTGTACTCTTCCTGGTGCTCTTCGAATGATGCAAGTAGACTACTGGCTCTGTAACACTTTGCGTTGTCCTGCTGGTAGACGGCAACGCGCTGAGGAAAAACAAATTGCTTGTAATGGTGGGACATGGTCTTCAGGGAGAGACGTGTACTTGTGTTGATCCATTACGCCTTCCAGAATGACAGCATCACCTAATGCCACGATAACATTCGCCCGCCCAAACGCTCTTTCCTTGTTTGCTTGAAAACGTTCCACACTATACACACCGTCTGTCTTGTAGGTCATAAAAAGTAATTCATCTCAAAACAACGTCTCCATTCAGTATTGACGTGCAAATTCCAGCCTCATCTTCGATGAAGAAAATCCAGCATGGGTGTATGAACCAGGAGCCTATTACGGATATCCACACGCAGCAACGTTCGCTGAACAGTCGTTGAGGAGGCGCTGTTGACAGCCCCTTGGTTTATCTGGCTGATAAATTGCTGAACATTGCACCTCAGTTCGCCTCTACACCCGTCTGCAGCCGTGGTTCATCCCTGTCCCCAACGGCCTTCGTGCACCACAGTTGCCTTGGCGATGGTTATGGATACCATCATTTTGCGCCGGCCGGGGTGGCCGAGCGGTTCTAGGCGCTACAGTGTGGAACCGCGCGACCGCTATGGTCGCAGGTTCGAATCCTGCCTCGGGCATGGTTGTGTGTGATGTCCGTAGGTTAGTTAGGTTTAAGTAGTTCTAAGTTCTAGGGGACTGATGACCTCAGCTGTTAAGTACCACAGTGCTCAGAGCAATTTGAACCATCATTTTGCTATGCACGGTACACTTCAATCACAGCAGCACGCCAACACTTTAAAAGTTTAGCCATTCCGGAAATGCTTCCACTATTGGCCTAAAAGCCAATGACCTAGCCGCTTTGGACGTCAGATAAATCGCTCCGTTTCCGCTTTAAGACAGCGAGAGGGCTGTTTGCCGCGTCTCCTCGACACGCTTTGAAATATCTCGAAACCTACAGAACGGATCAAAAAAAGTTATAGTTAAAATTTGTTTGTCTTGGAGGGGGAGATCCAATGTCACCACACTCGAGCCTCTCACCACACACTGTGCGCAGATGGCGAGGGGGGGGGGGGGATTGGGGCAACTTTGAAACCTTCGATGGGGACTCCCACTTTTTATTGCAGATTGCGATTCTATGGCAAAATCTACATACTTTTGTCTGAAGCATTTTCTTCATTTAGCGGCGCTTAATCATAGGACTCGAAGAGGGTCCACATTTGTAGTTTACGACATGCTACTCAATGGCCCTTGAATATCCATTGGCATGTGGGACCCCACCTCCTATTCTACATGCCACCGTGGCTGTGTAGCGAACTACGACGTATCGTAATGGGCAGTACACTGTGATAGGAGCTCACGTATCGTGTAGACTTAGAACAGATAGTGGCTCTAAACATCACAATACTTGGACAGTATTTAATGCCTTCACTCCTACCTATCATTTGGACGTTGAATGTTGCAACTACAGAAGAGAAAATTAAAATGATCCTGATTGATGGAGAATGCAGGAGGAATGTTGAGACTGCTGTTGCCCTACACGCCGAGCGTTTTCCAGAGAAAATTCGCTCTCATTCTTTCTTTTACGAGATTGTGAACGCCTTTATGTCTGATGGCAGCATACAGACCGGCAAAAGGAAACGAAACAAACGTGTTACAGAAGAAGCTAATGAAACAGCTGTACTAGCGGCAGTGCACCACAAACCTCCGGGAAATTACGCTGTGAGTCTCCGATATATCTGTAAGTAGTAATATCACCATACTGCATCGTCCTAAGTATCAATATGCCAAGAACTTCATGGCGCCGATTTCCATAACCGAGTAGTTTTTTGTAAATGGTTGTGTCAACAAATACAAAGGATCCCCATGTTAGTTGCTGAGTTACTACTTTCCGTTGAGTCTACATTTGCAAACCATGGTAGTATTAAGTGGTATAACACGGATTACTGGAGTGTAGACAATAGTAGGGGGACAAGGCGGGAATCAGCACATTTTGTTAGTGTGGGGTGCCTACATTAGGGGCAGGTATGCACTCAGGGGCACAACTATTGTTCTCCTTTGATTGACAGGTACTTAACCTATTGTTCTTCTTTGATTGACAGGTACTTAACCTATTGTTCTGCTAACAGGATCATCCCTTTTGATTAACAGGTCCTTAACCTATTGTTCTGGTAAAAGGTTCCTTTTAGCAGAACAATACGTTAAGTACCTGTCAATCAAAGGAGAACAATAAGTTTGCCCCTGAGTGTATACCTGCCTCTGATGTAGGCAACCCGCACTAACAAAATGTGCTGATCCCTGCCTTGTCCCCCCCAATTGACAATCCCCATTAGTTTCAGCAAGTTGACCATCATCGCCCTTGGTCGGTTAATGTATGGGATGGTAACATGGGGCACAAACTCCTTGGTATCGAAGGCACGTTAAATGACCGCAAATATCGAACGTTTTTGGAACAGAAACTCCTGGCACTACTGCAGGATGTTACCCTGGATATTCAATGACATACGTGGTTTCAACAAGATGGCTGCCAAGTACATTATGCAAATGAAGCACGGGAAGTATTTCACTGTGTTTACACTGGTTGGTGGATTGGCAGAGGTGGCCCTATTAATTGGCCCACTTGGTCGACGGATTTGACGTAGGCGGATTTGTTCCTGTGGGGATATTTACGAGATAAATTGTACCAGCAAGTGCCAACAGGCCATGAAGATACAGTCAACCGCATCAAAAACGCCTGTGCTGACATTTCAGCAGATACGCTTCAGTGCTGTATACGGTCGTTTGAAAAGCGAATCAGTAAGCGTATTTATGAAACTTCCTGGCGGATTAAAACTGTGTGCCAGACCGAGACTTGAACTCAGGACCTTTACCTTTTGCGAGCAAGTGCTCTACCATCTGAGCTACCCGAGCACGACTCACGCACCGTCCTCACAGCTTTACTTCTGCCAGTATCTCGTCTCCTACCTTCCAAACTTTAGAGAAGTTCTCCTGCAAACCTTGCAGAACTAGCACTACTGAAAGAAAGGATATTGCGGAGAAATGGCTTAGCCACAGCCTGGGGGATGTTTCCATTCTGGAAGTGTATTGATGTTGGCAGTAGTACGTTTGAACACTAACTTTAATCGGAAGAGCAGAGTAGCGTTCGCCTCAAGCCACAGCCAAAGTGGTGCGTGAGTAGTCCACTGTTCGATATGTCAGAGGAATACAACTTTGCAAATGCGGTTTCCAATCAGGAGTTACGAAATTGTGGCCTGTCCTACTCTCGCAACATGGAGGTGGGATCCCACGTGCCATTGCATATTCAAGGGCCATTGAGTAGCATGTCGTAAATTACGACTGTGTAACCATTACCATTCCTCCGTTTACGGCGCCATCTGTGCCGAAACGAAGAAAATGCTGCAGACAAAATGAATGTAGATTTTGCAGTAGAAGTGTAATATGCGATAAAGAATGGGGGTTCCCATTGAAAATTTCAAAGTTTCCGCCCTGCTACCCACGCACGTCGTTTGGTGGAGGGTCGAGTGTGCCATCATTGGAAATCTACCTTCGAGACAAGTAAATTGAAATTATAACTTTTTTTGGTCTGATGTGTAGTTTTCGGAATATTTCAATGTCTTCAGTTAAGCCACGACCTAGTGCAGCCACCTGCCGTGTGTGAGTGGTTGCTGCTGGTTTGTGTGATGATGATGATGATGATGTTTGGTTTGTGGGGCGCTCAACTGCGTGGTTATCAGCGCCCGTACAATTACCCAATCTTTGCTCAGTCCAATTTCGCCACTTTCCTGGAGGATGATGAAATGATGAGGACAACACAAACACCCAGTCATCTCGAGGCAGGTGAAAATCCCTGACCCCGCCGGGAATCGAACCCGGGACCCCGTGCTCGGGAAGCGAGAACGCTACCGCGAGACCACGAGCGGCGGACCTCTGCTGGTTTGTGGAATGCAGGGGGTGGTCACATTAACGTGAATGGAGCGTGTAGTAGTTTTAGCGAGGCATATTCTCCTATGCTAGTCTGTTTCTACATCTCCTAAATAATATTTGCTGACTATGCGCTAGAACTCCTTCACTCTACATTCCTACTACATGGTCCCCTATTTCGATGTTAAAGGTAATCTTATTTTTTCTACTCCTCATTGTTTTAATGTTTCCTTAATTTGTTTCAGTCTACATCCTACGCTCGTTATTCTATCATTCCTTGCAACAAGTGTAAGACATTTGCACATTAACAGAGGATAGCCATGGGTAAAATAATATTGAAACTGAAGTAACTACTGTTTCGATATGAAGTCTAAAGCACGATATAACGTCTTTGCCTGTAGCTAATAAACCGCCCCTTTCGTAGCCTGTGAGGGGTCAGGCGCTCTCTCTCAAGCTCCGAATTAACCGCGATCCTCAAGATGTTCCTCTTAGATGTTGATCACCGATAACTGGCCGAAGGCTGTATATCGGCAAGTGCTGTTAGTTATGTGGGACGCTTTGACAACTGCCAAAATCGAATGGAACACTGCACAACGCAATTAATGTGCTTTTTCGAAACACCGTAATTATTTCCCTTGGCGACGCAACAGTTTGAAACTCTGTAATGGTGCAAAAAACGTAGCGCCCTGTGACGTCACCCGCTGGTCGTTGACGTCTCAGACAATGTCGACACGTGCCACAAAGGCCAGAGCACAGAAGTTCATGTGAGGTGTAAGGTGGGCCAATGACGTCACAACTGCACCAAATTTTACCAGAATTCGGCCCAACACCGGCGTGAACCTATCACACTGTGGGTACATCGTCATATCCCCTCTTACCCAAATTTCCCACCTTTCTCCCGACAGCTCTCACCAGAAACGCGATACCCAATGTTTCTTATTTGTATAAAATGCGTATTTGAACCATCGGCTGTTTTTATTTTAAATACAAATACCTACTGGTTTCGGTAGGGTTAAAATGGTGGCTTCAAGATGGCCCAGGACCGTAACCGGTAGATATTTGGGTTTGAAATAGAAACAATTGATGGTCCAAATATGAATATTATACATTACTTAACGAATGTTGACTGTCACCTACCGAAAATGTTTACTATTTGTGGCCGAGGTAAACATTTCAGACACACCACCGCTCAGAATTGACACGAAAAGACTTCATGGGGTGGCAGAAGGGGCTGTTCATAGACTGTTCGAACTACACAAAGTCTGAAACTTCCTGGCAGATTAAAACTGTGTGCCGGACCGAGACTCGAACTCGGGACCTTTGCCGTTCGCGAGCAAGTCCTCTACCAACTGAGCTACCCAAGGGCGACTCACGCCCAGTCCTCACAGCGTTACTTCTGCCAGTACCTCGCCTCCTACCTTCCAAATCTGCCAGGAAGTTTTATATCAGCGCACACCCCGCTGCAGAGTGAAGGTGTCATTCTGGAAACATCCCCCAGGCTGTGGCTAAGCCATGTCTCCGCATTATCCTTTCTTTCAGGAGTGCTAGTTCTGCAAGGTTCGCAGGAGAGCTTCTGTAAAGTTTGTAAGGCAGGAGGCGAGGTACTGGCAGAAGTAAAGCTGTGAGGACGGGTCGTGAGTCGTGCTTGGGTAGCTCAGTTGATAGAGCACTTGCCCGCTAAAGGCAAAGGTCCCGAGTTCGAGTCTCGGTCCGGCACACAGTTTTAATCTGCCAGGAAGTTTCATATCAGCGCACACTCCGCTGCAGAGTGAAAATCTCATTCTGGATATGCTAAGTTTGTTGTATAGTCACAATA
Organism: Schistocerca cancellata; assembly: GCF_023864275.1. Taxonomy (NCBI): domain Eukaryota; kingdom Metazoa; phylum Arthropoda; class Insecta; order Orthoptera; family Acrididae; genus Schistocerca; species Schistocerca cancellata. The sequence goes on from NC_064635.1 coordinate 196,500,785, forward strand.
TCCTTGTCGTTAAAACGTAACTGTTGTAGCTACGCTTCAGACACCGAAGTTTATATTGACAAGAAGCTCCGAGTTGTCACTTGTACCAGTCTAAACAGGGGCGCTACTTCCAACCAAACATGAGACACACGTACCTATAAGCGAAATTATTGAAATGAGCACACTTCTAGTTAAAAAAAAAACATTTATTCAGTGACACAGAAATACTCAAGTTCAAGAGCTCATTGTACTATATTCCTAGCTTGCGACAATCCTGCTCTGAGGCTAAGTCCAGCTGTTACACACTACATTTTTCTGCCTGGTGTAGGCATTGTTGTGGCCATGTTGTTGAAGAGTGGCTGATCCTTCTTCGGACAGTCGAGCTGCAATGAACTGGAGCGATAGCTGTCTGTCACTGGAGCTGTAATTCCCACAGAAAGACGCACTCGAGCACACTTTGTTCGTTAAGCCACAGTGTGCGACTTATATCCTGGTGCGCTGTCATACTAAGCTCTGCAAAATTTGTCCCAATTAATGCGTGATGAGAAATATAGTTTCGCCGCGTTAGCGACCTATGCCACAGGCGACATTGATCTGCTGGCGGACACGCTTCGCCTGGTAAGATACACAATCTTGCGTTGTTTGAGGGAAGTCTAACTTGCAGGAGCTACGATTCACGGTCACGATATCTCTCCTCCTCAAGGGAGAGATGCGGATCATCTTCTTCTGATGCCAATACTGTGGGCTGATAAGATCCACCTCCAAGATGATTTCCGCGCTGTTACAGCTGGACTGAAACTAGACAAGTTCTGGTTGCGGCAGAGCGTCAGCGCTGATTGATGGCTGCGATTCTCCAACTCGTCCTCCCCCTCCAAGTAGGACCTGTAGCCCCCAACAGAAGATGAAAAAGATTTGTAGTCTATGGAATGGATAAGTTTACCATGTCGCGGCCAGAGCTGGTACAGATGCTTCCGGTGATTATCACCTCCGTCCTTCCATTAAGCGTCTGCTCCAATTATTAATTTATTCTTAGGGTTATATGTGACAAAACATATCGAATCCTACACTGAAGAGCCAAAGAAACTGGTACACCCGCCTAATATCGTTTAGGACCCCGCGAGCAAGGAGAAGTGCCGCAACAAGGCGTGGCATGGACTCACCTAATATCTGAAGTAGTGTTGGAGGGAATTGACACCATGAATCCTGCAGGACTGTCCATAAATCCATAACAGTACGAGTGGGTGCTCAATAATGTTCGTGTCGGGGGAGTTTGGTGGCCAGTGGAAGTGTTTAAACTCTGAAGAGTGTTTCTGGAGCCACTCTATAGCAACTCTGGGTATGACCGAGCGAGGTGGCGCAGTGGTTAGCACACTGGACTCGCATTCGGGAGGACGACGGTTCAATCCCGTCTCCGGCCATCCTGATTTAGGTTTTCCGTGATTTCCCTAGATCGCTTCAGACAAATGCCGGGATGGTTCCTTTGAAAGGGCACGGCCGATTTCCTTCCCCATCCTTCCCTCACCCGAGCTTGCGCTCCGTCTCTAATGACCTCGTTGTCGACGGGACGTTAAACACTAATCTCCTCCCTCCTCCTCCTCCTCTGGGTATGTAGGGTGTCGCATGTAGGGTGTCGCATTGTCCTGCTGGCCAAATCCTTCGGATTGCAAAATGGACATGAAAGGATGCAGGTGATCACATAAGATGCTTACATACGTGTGACCTGTCAGAGTCATATGTAGATGTATCAGGGGTACTATATCACTCCAACCATTACAGAGCCTCCACCATCTTGAACAGTCCCCTGCTGACATTCAGGTTCCATGGATTCATCAGGTTGTCTACGTGCCCGTACACATCCAACTGCTCGATACAATTTCAAACGAGACTATTTCGACCAGACAACATGTTTCCAGTCATCAACTGTCTAGTGTCAGTGTTTATGGGCTCAGGCGAGGCGTAAAGCTTTGTGTCGTGCAGTCGTCAGGGGTAAACGAGTGCGCCTTCGACTCTGAAAACCCATATCGATAATGTTTTGTTGAATGTTTCGCGCTCTGACAGTTGCTGATGACCTAGCATTGAAATCTGCAGCAACTCAGGGAAGGGTTGCACTTCTGTCACGTTGAAGGATTCTCTTTAGTCGTCGTTGGTCCAGTTATAGCAGGATCTTTTTCCGGTCTCAGCGATGTCGGAGATTTGGTCTTTTACAGTGTTCCTGATATTCACGGTACACTCGTGAAATGGTCGTAAGGGAAAATCCCCATTTCATCGCTATATCGGAGATGCTGTGTCCCATTGCTCTTGCGCCGACTATAACACCACGTTCAAACTCAATTAAATCTTGATAACCTGTCACTGTAGCAGCAGTAACCGATCTAACAACTGCGCCAGACTCTTGTTTTATATAAGCGCTGGCGACCACAGCGCCGTATTCTGCCTGTTTACAGATCTCTGCATTTGAATACGCATGTCTATACCAGTTTCTTTGGCGCTTCAGTGTATAAAGCACTTTTCAGCTACTTGGTTTTTTCATGTAGCTTTCCGAAGCTATGAAATTCTCAGTTAACATGTATGCTTAACAGGCATTACGTAATTTTACAGTTTCATTTATCTTTAGTGCCCCTATGAAAATTTATCAGTCAGTATGTTTTCATGATAGGGTACAATGGCGAGCAAAACGTCTGATTATTAGTTCATCCTGTAAGGACGCAATTTTTCAACAAAATTGCAAAGACGTTGAGCCATCGAAAAGTAAAATATGTTAATGAAAACGTCTCTTAATTTTTTATTGGTAGCTGTTTTTATAACATATTTTATAATATAAGAGACAGACCCTACACAGTTTCAATTACCAGCAAAAAAATTCAGTGGTTACTTTATTACTTTCCGCACAATTGACCAAGTTTGCCTTGCAGGCCATCCTCAAGTGTTATAGGTACCAACAACATGTCTTAGTCTATCCGACTATCAGCACTGAATCCGTGGTGTAGGGGCCTCGTCTGTCACTAGTAATCGTCATTGTTCCCGGCTTCGATGCCAACGGTTTGTCAAAGAGGGTGGAGGAACGTGCAGAGTATCAAGGCACGCTCTTGCCCTCGGGTTTGAAACTGTCCCAAATAGGTGAAAGAATCCACAGTGTTCAACGGCATGAGGATGCAAAAGTCAACAGAAACCACTGCATTAAAGACAGGTAATGTTATCCACAAGACATGTGGTCTCGAATTCAATAAGTAACATGGTTTTTTCATAGGCAAAAAATTCTCCTAATCTGGTCTCTGGGGAGGGAGGTGGGGAGATCGGTTACCATGAGAAAAGAATGAATAACCAACGACGCCATAACATTCTATGAGTCAGAGAATTGAATATCTGACGTTTTAACGTAATAAGAAAGCTAAAAAACCTTGAAAGAGAAATGCCAAGGCTCAAATATAGTGGGGGACTGTGAGTGAAACGGAAAGATGATAACAATATCTGTACAGATAAATATAGGTTAATATCAACAGCAGACCTTGAAAAAGGTACAAGGAAGAAGGATTGGTTATGAATAAGGAAGCAGTCTAGAGAGCTACCTCTATGGTTCAAATTGCCCTAAGTACTATGGGACTTAACATCTGAGGTCATTCGCACTGACAATCCCCTTCCCCTAGCCCGAGGCGGGGTCGCTATAGGCCACCTCCGGCATCTCCCTGTCCGGCCACAACCCCTCCTCAATGACCCGACCGAACACCTTCTCCTCAGCCTATTTCTTCCCTCTCTCACCGTCACCTGTGCCACTATCTATATCCGCCCAGCAGCTCCTCTCCCCTTTGACTTCATTTCCCATGTTGACCGTACCTTCTCCACCTATGTGACCGCCGCTGACCTCAACATCCACAGCCGTGACCCTGCCGCCCTTCGGCGGTGGCATCAGTTCCTTGCCACCCTCCATAGTGACCTTGTTCCTCTCCCACAGCACACCCCTCCTGAAAGTAACTCCACCCCCGATGTTATCCTCGCTTCCCCCAACCTCCTTGGTCGCATCGCCGTTGATGTCCTCGATCCTGTCGGTAGTGACCATCTTCCTGTCCTTCACACCATCTCCTCTACCCGTCCCGCCACTGCAGCCACCCGCCCAGCTGCCCCTCCAAAGTCTGTTCATGACTACCATCGTGCCAATTGGGATGCCTACCGGGAATCCATTGCCTTACAGGTCGAAAGCCACCCCCTCTCCTTTCACCACCCTGCTGACATCACCCATGCCTCTTCCTTCCTTCAGAAGACCATCACCGACGCTGTGGAGGCTCATGTCCCTACCAAACTCATCCACCCTCACCGCCCTGCGCTTCCTCCACAGGCTGTCCTTCTTCTGCGTGAATCCCGCAGGCTCTAACGCTCCTTCCTCCGCACTCGTGACCGGGATACTCTCACCCACCACCGGCAATTACAGCGACATATCCAGAACCTCCTTACAGCAAAGAAACGCCGGGACTGGCGCCAGACATGCACACGCCTCAACTCCACCCTCCCTGTCAACTCCTCCAAGTACTGGTCAGCCTCCCACCGCCTTACTAGTAGCCATCCCACCCTGCATTACCCCATCCTCCATGACGATCGACCCTTTCCTGACAACCTCAGTAAGGCTAACCATTTTGCTTCCCACCTATCTGAGGTCTTCTCCATTCCTGACGTTCCTCATTTTGAATACTCCCTCTCCCCCACCGTCCTTGACTGCACTGACACCTCTGTCCCCCCGCTCACCCCTAGCTTCCAGCTTCCAGGTTGGGTCGGTTACCCCCCTCAGACATCAACACTCCCATCACCACACAAGACATCACACTCGTCCTCCACTACAAACGCAACACCGCCCCTGGTCATGATGGCGTCACCTACCGTCACCTCAAGGAATCCCCTCCATCCTTCCTGTCTGTCCTTGATACCCTGTACAATGTCCTCCTCTCCACTGGATTTTACCCCGACCTGTGGAAGACTTCCCGTGTCCTGCTGTTCCCTAAACCTAACAAACCCCCCTGTGATACCTCTTCCTGTTGTCCAATCTGCCTCACCTCTGTGTTCAGTAAGGTCTTCGAGGCCATCCTCTCTCGCTGTATTCACCGCCACCTTAACCAGCACCGCCTCCTTCCTGTTACCCAATGTGGCTTCCGGCCTTCCTTCTCTGCTGACGACCAGCTCCTTAACCTTACCAATCTTCTTTCCCTCCAACTTAACTCCCGTCGCTCCACTATCTTTGTTTCCCTTGATCTCCAGAACGCCTATGACCATGTCTGGCATCCTGGGCTCAACTTCAGACCTATGCTCTCCCCATCAACTTCATCCGTCTCGTTGCTTCCTTCCTCTCCCATCATTCCTCCTATGTGACTAACCACAATTCCTACTCCCGTACTTTCCACCCCTCTGCTGGCGTACCCCAAGGTTCTGTCCTTTCCCCTCTCCTCTATCTCCTGTACACTGCTGATATGCCCAAACCTCCCCCTCCTGTTCATCTTCTCCAGTTCGCTGATGACACTGCCTTCCTAGCCCTTTACCCTACCCTTCAACGGTCCCAACGTACCCTCCAAACCCACCTTGACCACTTCACCGCTTGGTGCAACCGATGGTTCATCCATGTTAATCCCTCCAGGCGATCATCATAGGCTGCACCACCCGCTCCTTATGCCTCCATGATTTCTACCTCACCATTTATTGCCGTCCTATCCACCTCACTCCTACACCTGGACTCCCCGTCTCCTTACCATCCAAGACAAACCTCACAACTGCTTCCACCTCCTGAAACTCCTGTCTGGCCAGACGTGGGGTCTGCATCCTTCCACCATCCTTCACACCTACAAATCCTTGATCCACCCCATCCTCTGTTATGCCAGCGTCGCTTGGATTTCCGCCCCTCCCCAGTTCTATAAAGCCCTCCAAATCCTCGAATGCCATGCGCTCTGCCTCGCCTTCCGTATCCACCTTCCGTCCCCCACGCGATTCTTCTACGACCTCATCACCTTCCCCCACCTTCTCATTTTCCTTGAACACATCTGCACACTATATATTGTCCGCCACCTTGAACCCCTCACCCCCTGGTTTCTCTCATCCTCTCCACCCCCAACCAGTTGCCACACCTTTACCATTGTGTCCCACCCTCTCTCCATCTCCACACCCTCCATCTCCTTTCCCAACACAACTTCCACTGCCTGCCCCTCCCGGATGATAAGTTTCGCCCTGACATCTACCCTTCCTACCAACTCTAACCCCAACTTCCTGCCTCCTCCTCAGTGCTCCCTCTCCTCCCCTCCCTCCTCCTGAACGGCTTCCCCTTCCTACTCCCCCTCCATCTCTTGTGCCTCCTTTCAGTGTCTCTGCGCTCCCTCCTGCCCTGTCTTCCCTCTTCCTCTCCTGCCCCACGTGTCTCCTGCCTCTTCGTAACCCCACCCCTTCCTCTCCTGCCCCACGTGTGTCCTGCCTCTTCGTAACCCCACTGCTGCCCCTCCTCTCTTCATCCCGCCGCTTCCCCAGCTGCCCCATGCTCTCCCCTCCTTTTCCATACTCTCTGACCTTTCCCTCGGCAGGTCCCACCTGGCAGTTTTATTGTTCTTCGTGTGTGCTCCAAGTGGGTTTTAAGTGTGTTGTTCTGGAGTGTTTTTACTACTGTGGCTGACTTTTAATCTGTGCCTGCGCATTCAGTGTCTTCTCTGTGTTTTAAGAATCGCCAACTGTGTTTTTTTAACTTTCTGGTGACTTTTTTAACTGTCCCCCATGAACATCTCCATGTCAGTGTATATTTTACCTCCATTTTCTCTTCTTACTCTGTTTTATGTTCCCCTTTTTTATCTCCTTATGTATGTATCATTTTATTCTTGTTTTAGTTGTAGTGTCACTCGGCTGAAGAGCGGCGGATTGTGCCACTGACAGCCCTCCCCTGCCCATATGGGGCAGGGGAATGAAATCACAATAAAGGAAAAAAAAAACCGCACATCGGCAGTTCATCGACCACCAGCAGACTTGGATAGCTGCCGTCCCGGCAGCCCGGCTTGGACCTTCTCGCTGATCTCTGGATTAGGATTGGTATCGTGGAGAAGTCTCTGGCGGAGACTAGTAGGAAATGATTTCAGTTGTTTTCTATCTTATTCTTGTATGTAGTTGTGATTCGAACACGGATCACTGGTTTGTGTTGGTATTATACTTGGAGAATTTGTTTTGGTTAATTAAACAGTCCAATAAATTGTTTTCGGACTTCGATCGTTAGTTTCTTCTGCTTACGCAGACATATCACATAAATCTCGCGTATTGACCATGAGGAGAAAATTCGAGAAACTAGAGCCAGTACAGAGGCTTACCGACAGTAATTCTTCCCACGTACTATTCGCGAGTGGAACAGGATTGGAGGTACCAGATAGTGGTACCGCAAGTACCCTTCGCCACAGACCATTAGGTAGCTTGCGGATTACGATGTAGATGTAGATCAGGATTACAGTACACCACACTATTCCCCACTCTTTTGGCTACAGAACACTATTTGTCAACAGAGGCTCCGTTCAGGGCTTCGTCCTTACGGCACCTCACAGGGAGGACCTGTATGTGTGCATGGTACCACTCCGCTGGTCGACGTCACAGCCAACGTCTTGCAGCATCAATAACCTCCCCACCATCCACGTACTGTGTCCTGTAGAGTGTATCTTCCATTGGACCAAACAGATGGAAGTCGAAATGTGCGAGATACGGGCTGTAGAGTGGATGAGGAAGAACAGTCCAGGGAAGTTTTGCGAGATTCTCTCGGGTACACAGAGTTGTACGAGGCCTTTCGTTGCCATGGAGAAGGAGAATTTCGTTTGCATATTTGTGGCCACAAACACTCTGACGTCGTTTCTTGATCTTTCTGTGGATAGCACAATACTCCTGATAGTTGATCGATGCACGATGAGGAATGACATCAAAGAGAATAACCCTTCAGATTCCCAGAAGACTGTCGCCACGATATAACCGGCTGGGAGTGCGGATTTGGACTTTTATTTCCAACGGGAAAAGGTGTGGTGCAACTCCATGGATTGTCGTTTTGTTTCCGGTACGAAGCGATGATCTCATGCTTCACCGCTTGTGACTATGTTTCATCATTCATCGTCATTATCAGTAAAGACTGATTATGCCTTTCAGCGTTCAGTCTGGAGCATAGTCCCCCTTATAAAATTCCTCCATGATCCCCTATTCAGTGCTAACATTGGTGCCTCTTCTGATGTTAAGCCTATCACTTCAAAATCATTCTTAACCGAATCCAGGTACCTTCTCCTTGGTCTATCCCGACTCCTCCTATCCTTTACTGCTGAACCCGTGAGTCTCTTGGGTAACCTAGCTTCTCCCATGCGTGTAACATGACCCCACCATCTAAGCCTGTTCGCCCTGACTGCTACATCTATAGAGTTCATTCCCAGTTTTTCTTTGATTTCCTCATTGTGGACACCCTCCTGCCATTGTTCCCATCTACTAGTAGCTGCAATCATCCTAGCTACTTTCATATCCCTAACCTCAACCTTATTGATAAAGTAACCTGAATCCACCCAGCTTTCGCTCCCATACAACAAAGTTGGTCGAAATATTGAACGGTGCACGGATAACTTAGTTTTGGTACTGACTTCCTTCTTGCAGAAGAGAGTAGATTGTAGCTGAGCGCTCACTGCATTACACCTCGCTTCCAGTTCTTTCACTATGTTGCCATCCTGTGTGAATATGCATCCTAAGTACTTGAAACCGTCCACCTGTTCTAACTTTGTTCCTCCTATTTGGCACTCAATCCGTTTATATTTCTTTCCCACTGACATTACTTTCGTTTTGGAGATGCTAATCTTCATACCATAGTCCTTACATTTCTGATCTAGCTCTGAAATATTACTTTGCAAACTTTCAGTCGAATCTGCCATCACAACTAAGTCATCTGCATATGCGAGACTGCTTATTTTGTGTTCACGTATCTTAATCTCACCCAGCCAGTCTATTGTTTTCAACATATGATCCATAAATAATATGAACAACAGTGGAGACAGGTTGCAGCCTTGTCTTACCCCTGAAACTACTCTGAACCATGAACTCAATTTACCGGCAACTCTAACTGCTGCCTGACTATCCATGTAAAGACCTTTAATTGCTTGCAAAAGTTTGCCTTCTATTCCATAATCTCGTAGAACAGACAATAACTTCCTCCTAGGAACCCGGTCATATGCCTTTTCTAGATCTATAAAGCATAGATACAATTCCCTGTTCCACTCGTAACATTTCTCCATTATTTGCCGTAAGCTAAAGATCTGGTGCTGACAACCTCTAAGAAGCCTAAACCCACGCTGATTTTCATCCAATTTGTCCTCAACTAACACTCGAACTTTCCTTTCAACAATACTTGAGAAGATTTTACCCACAACGCTGATTAAAGAGATACCTCTGTAGTTGTTACAATATTTTCTGTTTCCATGTTCAAAGATTGGGGTGATTACTGCTTTCGTCCAGTCTGATGGAACCCATGTTTGTAATGGGTAATTTTGGAGTTTTATTTAATGTTGTTGTTGTGGTGTGTAAGTGTTATTGTAAAACATATGAAAATGTAAGAGCAAGAATAACAGAATTATTTGAAAGAAATAAATAAACTCTGATAATTCTTGTTTATGTGCTGCTGAGCCCGACTATAACGAGTTTCAGTAATTCCATACTTGTCATTAAAATGTATGCACCAAATAACTAATATATCACACCACCGTGTCTACCGATAACTACAGTGGTGACGTAAATATTTCTATTTAGAGTCACTGATGAATCAGTTTTGCAAAAATTAATCTTACGCACTAGCCATAAAATTGTTTCATTACGTGAAGTCTAAGATTATTCTACTGAATGTTATCTTCATTTTTACAATAGAAAAATAATAAGTTCCTGTGGGTTCATGTCCTCTGAGTTACAATATTGAAATATCGATCGAAAGAATTAGTGTCTGATTATTTCTGCAGTTTAAAATTGCCGCTCCATACGCTCACGCAATGGCGGCAAAAAAAACACAGTCGGGACTGCTGCGGACACAAAGCGTGAAACATCCATAGTTGGTTATTTAGTTACAAATAAAAGTCCGCACACTAGAATTCCATTTTGTAAATTTTACGTTATATTTTTTCCTTTGACCACTTATGACTACCTTTTACAATATTTAAAAGAACAGACCTCAACTTTTCTTCGATCTCATCCGCTTCATAGAACGTAGAGAAGAACATAAGAAAGAAGAATTCCACAGACAATACAAAGCCAATACACTCTTTTAGTGTTATTACCTTTTGTTATGTGGTTATTCTTTGCAGGAAACTGGATATAAAACATATTGCCGTTATTTCGCAATATAATAATAATTCACAATATAATAATAAGTCTTTTCTCAGTTAAAAGTCATTTCTGGATAAAGCACTCGCTAATTCACAAGTTCGAGCACTGTCCCACACGCTGGCGATACAAAATATTCGCGTTGACATTACATGTTCGATAAAAATTTGTAATGATCAGGTTATTAAGGCGCCAGCAGTTTGGTTCTTCATTGGTCTTTGTTGTCTTCTGTTACGCAGCAAGTAACCCAACGGGTGCACACATTGAAGTACCAGAAATGGTGGACCGGTGAGTCATCACTACCAACAGAGACGTCCGGTTACGCAGCTCGCTGTTTGTTTGTGATGTGTCGACCAACTCGACAGAGTGTTCTCACTTTCCATCACTGCAGGAGTCACAGCCGTTTGCGACCGGTCAGTACGCGGAAATTGGACAGGTTTGTGCGACGTTGTTTTGATAACGACGGACGCCTTGCCCAACTACTCGTCTACTTTTATTCACTGGCAGATCTCAGTGTACATTCCAAAAGCGTCTATGAGTATTTGCGAGGCTCTAGTTTTCACCCTGTTGGCAGAAAGTGAAGAAGAATTGAGAACACTCTTACTAAAGGTGAAAGACGAAAGTGAAAAGGCCGGTCTTATGCTGAATGCGAAGAAAACGAAAATTATGGCAACTACACCTACCAGTTCGTTGGATATAGCAGGAGAAACCATGGAGGTAGTGACCACATTCAGTTATCTCGGTTCCCAGACCTCTGCTGGTGGCGACTGCAGCCATGAAATCCGGAGACGCCTGTTGCTCGGTAGACAGGCGATGTCAAACCTTGACAACGTTATAAGGTCCAGAGATATAACACTAGCAACAAAGATCCGTATTGTGAGGGCTACGGTCTTTCCAGTTCTTATGTATGGATGTGAGACCTGGACCATTAGAAAGGCTGAACGGCGAAGAATTGACTCCTTCGAATTGTGGTGTTGGAGGAAACGTCTTAGAGTTCCGTGGACTGCAAAGAGAACCAACAGATCAATATTGGAGCAAATTAAAGCAGATTTCTCCCTGGAAGGTCTAATGTTAAAACAAAAGCTGACCTACTTTGGACACACAATGCGAAGGCATGCCTCGCTGGAAAAAACATTAATGCTGGGGACGATTGAAGGAACTAGAAGAAGAGGACGTCAGAGGATGAGATGGATCGATGGCATCACAGAAGCAATGTGTTCCAACGTGGAAGGTCTACGGGAGAAAGTGCAAGACAGGAAAAAGTGGCGTGATTTGGTTCATGGGATCACGAAGAGTCGGAACCGACTAAACGTATAGAGAGAGAGAGAGAGAGAGAGAGAGAGTTTTCACCCAAAAGAGACTCAATGAGAGATCTCCGCTTGGAATGCACCTCCGTTAAGGGGACGTGGACGTGAAAGTGAAAAATAGATAAAAATTATCTCCATCTGAAAGACAAATTTCTCCCGTTTCCAAAAATGTATGCATTATCAACTTTCGAATTGTTTATTTGTTCTTAAACGCTCTTTGAACAAAAGTCTGTACAGCAGCCAAGTCTCCTTTCAGTTCACTGGCGCACTGCCACAGTCATGCAAACAATAAATCCAACATACAGGGACTTTGCAGATACAAAATTATTTATCAGATGTCTACATGGCCACACACAGAACCATAAGAAGAGTTTCAACAGTCGCTAGAGAGCGCAGAAAAATGGTCTACCTTAGGGAAGCGTCTTGGTTCCACTTCTCTTCAACATATGTACCAACGACCTGCCATTGACCCCAGGCACAAGGAGATTCTTATATGCAGATGACCTAGCCCTTGCTTCGCAGAGCTCATGCTTTGAAAGAGTTAAAAGAAACCTGACAACAGCACTTAGAACACTGTCAAGCTACTACAGTCGGAACCAACTCAGACCAAACCCTTCGAAGACACAAGTGTGTGCCTTTCATTTAAGGAACGGGGAAGCTAATCGTGAGCTGCATATTGCATGGTCAGGCATCCAACTCCAGCATCATAACGCACCTAAATACTTGGGAGTCACTCTCGATAGAACTCTGACATTCAAAACTCACTGCAAGAACACCAAACTGAAAATCTCCGCTCGAAACAGCCTAATTCGCAAACTAGCGGGGACACAGTGGGGATCACATCCACAAAATATTCGCTGTTCTGCAATGGCACTGTGCTTTTATACTGCTGGATATGCTTCTCCAGTCTGGTACAGGTCATCTCATTCCAGACAAGTAGACATTGCCCTCAACGAAACCTGCAGGTTGGTCACAGGTTGCTTAAGACCTACCTTAACTGATAAGCTCTACTGCCTGGCTGGAATAGCGCCACCGTGGGTACGCAGAACAGTGGCTGCCAACAAGGAGAGACTGGAAGTGAAACAGGACAGTGCCCACCCACTGCACGGACATAGTCCACCAGAGCAACGGCCGAGATCGCGAAAGAGCTTCCTGAGAACATCCGAGAAGCTCACCATTTCACCAGAGAAGGCGAGGCTGGAGTTACGGAAGCAGTCGACGCCTCACCTCCAGACGCCAGAAGCTGAAGAACTACCGCCTGGACACAACGAGAGCTGGCTGGTGTGGAAATCTCTAAACAGATTACGATCAGGAGTTGGACGATCCAGAGACAACCTGAAGAGATGGAGCTTCTTAACATAAGATACGTCCTGTGATTGTGGACTAGAATAAACCACAAGCCACATGCTCCAGTGCCTTTTGTGTCCTACATCGTGCACGAAGATTGATCTCCTGCAAGGCACTCGAAGCGCCTTGGAGGTTGCAAAGTACTGGGCACATGTAATATAAATACAATTGGTATATATATATATATATATATATATATATATATATATATATATATATATATATATATATATATATATACACATACAGGGTTATTACAAATGATTAAAGCGATTTCACAGCTCTACAATAACTTTATTACTTGAGACATTTTCACAATGTTTTGCACACACATACAAAAACTCAAAAAGTTTTTTTAGGCATTCACAAATGTTCGATATGTGCCCCTTTAGTGATTCGGCAGACATCAAGCCGATAATCAAGTTCCTCCCACAATCGGCGCAGCATGTCCCCATCAATGAGTTCGAAAGCATCGTTGATGCGAACTCGCAGTTGTGGCACGTTTCTTGGTAGAGGAGGTCTAAACACTGAAACTTTCACATAACCCCACAGAAAGAAATCACATGGGGTTAAGTCGGGAGAGCGTGGAGGCCATGACATGAATTGCTGATCATGATCTCCACCACGACCGATCCATCGGTTTTCCAATCTCCTGTTTAAGAAATGCCGAACATCATGATGGAAGTGCGGTGGAGCACCATCCTGTTGAAAGATGAAGTCGGCGCTGTCGGTCTCCAGTTGTGGCATGAGCCAATTTTCCAGCATGCCCAGATAGACGTGTCCTGTAACGTTTTTTCCGCAGAACAAAAAGGGGTCATAAACTTTAAACAGTGAGATTGCACAAAACACGTTAACTTTTGGTGAATTCGAATTTGCTGCACGAATGCGTGAGGATTCTCTACCGCCCAGATTCGCACATTGTGTCTGTTCGCTTCACCATTAAGAAAAAATGTTGCTTCATTACTGAAAACGAGTTTCGCACTGAACGCATCCTCTTCCATGAGCTGTTGCAACCGCGCCGAAAATTCAAAGCGTTTGACTTTGTCATCGGGTGTCAGGGCTTGCAGCAATTGTAAACGGTAAGGCTTCTGCTTTAGCCTTTTCCGTAAGATTTTCCAAACCGTCGGCTGTGGTACGTTTAGCTCCCTGCTTGCTTTATTCGTCGACTTCCGCGGGCTACGCGTGAAACTTGCCCGCACGCGTTCAACCGTTTCTTCACTCAGGCCGACCCGTTGATTTCCCCTTACAGAGGCATCTAGAAGCTTTAAACTGCGCATACCATCGCCGAATGGAGTTAGCAGTTGGTGGATCTTTGTTGAACTTCGTCCTGAAGTGTCGTTGCACTGTTATGACTGACTGATGTGAGTGCATTTCTAGCACGACATACGCTTTCTCGGCTCCTGTCGCCATTTTGTCTCACTGCGCTCTCGAGCGCTCTGGCGGCAGAAACCTGAAGTGCGGCTTCAGCCGAACAAAACTTTATGAGTTTTTCTACGTATGTGTAGTGTGTCGTGACCATATGTCAATGAATGGAGCTACAGTGAATTTATGAAATCGCTTCAATCATTTGTAAGAGCCCTGTATTTATTGACGTGTATGGCTGCTGTAAATTTGTATGTTTCTGACTCGAGAATATAACAGTTGTGTGTGGCAACAAGTACCAAAAACAGTGTTTGTTGGAAGGACAGTACTCAGAATAGATGTGATGGATGCTGTCATCTGTTTCACTGATGGTGCAATTAGCAGGATAAAAATAACGGACGAATTGATCATCTAACCAGGAAATAATATAATAGTTCCTCCGACTGCCATAGATCGTCAGCGAGTAGTTAAAACTGAAGGGCTGCGGAGTCCACCTCTGAAGAGCTCAGACTAAGGAAAGCACTCCTGAAAAAGTGTAGAGGGTAAAGAAACAGCTGGCCAGCAAGAATATGCCGCTTGGATTTTCTGAAAGAGGCATACGGTCAATGAAAAGCACTGTTAACAGTCTTTTCTCATTTTCTCGAAACTACATTTTCCGAACTTTAGGTATATCTTCACTAAGGTTTGAGCTACGTTCACCAAACTTCTACCAAGTGAAGAATGGTGTAGTCTCATTGTATTATGTCTGATGCATTGCGTAAAATTTCTATGTCTGTCATTCTGCATGAATTAGCGGTAATTTCTGAGCAAAATGATTATGTGGTATAATAATGATTTTTCTGTTTCCTTAGGTGCACTACAAACTACAAAACGACAGGCATAATGTGTTCGTATGAATGTTGGCACCAGCCTGCCACAGTATGAATGTTGTTAGACTGATGATACACTAGAAAATAGTACCGGAAATGAAACGAGTGTTATAAAACCATCTATTAGACAAAATGTTGTAATTCTTAAACTATAACTGACAAATTAATAAATTTCCTTGTACAGCTTCAGTTAATGTCATTGCCGGCCGAAGTGGCCGTGCGGTTAAAGGCGCTGCAGTCTGGAACCGCAGGACCGCTACGGTCGCAGGTTCGAATCCTGCCTCGGGCATGGATGTTTGTGATGTCCTTAGGTTAGTTAGGTTTAACTAGTTCTAAGTTCTAGGGGACTAATGACCTCAGCAGTTGAGTCCCATAGTGCTCAGAGCCAGTTAATGTCATTCAGTGTTGGTACAAAACCGCAACTTCCACCGCATTCCAGGTCAAGGGTAACGCGCACCGAAAGCGAAGCACAAAAACACAGGCCGTTTACGTCAACGTCCCCTTAAGAAAATGTATTGCGCCACCACCTATCGGACCTAAATGAAACTATAGGGGCTGATGCGGGAATATTCCACAATATCCGGCAACAAGTTCCCCATTCTTGCAACCGTAAATGGCCGAGAAAAGTATTACTTATTGAACGCGCATTGCAGTTCAAAAATAAATTTCAAATGGTAATAGCGAATACCCTGTTGAAGCATCACAAGAAGTGGAAAAGACCTGGGGCACGGGAAGATTCCAGCTAGATTAAATTATGATCAGACATTGTAAAGTGTACCAAGGAGAAAATATAGACTTAGATCATAGACTACTGGCCATTAAATTTGTTACACCACGAATATGACGTGCTACAGACGCGAAATTTAACCGACAGGAAGAAGATGCTGCGATATGCAAATGATTAGCTTTTCAGAGCATTCAGACAAGGTTGGCACCGGTGGCGACATCTACAACGTGCTGACACGAGGAAAGTTTCCAACCGATTTCTCATACACAAACAGCAGTTGACCGGCGTTGCCTGGTGAAACGTTGTTGTGATGCCTCGTGTAAGGAGGAGAAATGCGTACCATCACGTTTCCCACTTTGGTAAAGGACGGATTGTAGCCTATCGCGATTGCGGTTAATCGTATCGCGACAGTACTGCTCGCGTTGGTCGAGATCTAATGACTGTTAGTAGAATATGGAATCGGTGGGTTCTGAAGGACAATACGGAACGCCGTGCTAGATCCCAACGGCCTCGTATCACTAGCAGTCGAGATGACAGGCATCTTATCCGCATGGCTGTAACGGATCGTGCAGCCAGGTCTCGATCGCTGAGTCAACACATGGGGACGTTTGCAAGACAACAACCATCTGCACGAACAGTTCGACGTCGTTTGCAGCAGTGTGGACTATCAGCTCGGAGACCATGGCTGCGGTTACCGTTGACGCTGCATCACAGACAGGAGCGCTTGCGATGGTGTACTCAACGACGGACCTGGGTGCACGAGTGGCAAAACGTCATTTTTTTCGGATGAATCCAGGTTCTGTTTACAGCATCATGATGGCGTCATTTTTTCGGATGAATCCAGGTTTTGTTTACAGCATCATGATGGCGACATCGCGGTGAACGCACATTGGAAGCGTGTATTCGTCATCGCTATACTGACGTATAACCTGGCGTGATGGTATGGTGTGCCATTGGTTACACGTCTCAGCCACCTCTTGTTCGCATTGACGGCACTTTGAACTGTGGACGTTACATTTCAGATGTGTTACTATCGTGGCTCTACCCTTCATTCGATCCCTGCGACATGCTACATTTCAGCAGGATAATGCACGACCGCATATTTCAGGTCCTGTACGGGCCTTTCTGGATACAGAAAATGTTCGACTGCTACCCTGGCCAGCATATTCTCCAGATCTCTCACCAATTGAAAACGTCTGGTCAATGGTGGCCGAGCAACTGGCTCGTCACAATACGCCAGTCACTACTCTTGATGAACTGTGGGTATCGTGTTGAAGCTGCATGGGCAGGTGTACCTGTACACGCCATGCAAGCTCTGTTTGACTCAATGCCCAGGAGTTTCAAGGCTGTTATAACGGCTAGAGGTGGTTGTTCTGGGTACTGATTTCTCAGAATCTATGCACCCAAATTGCGTGAAAATGTAATCAGATGTCAGTTCTAGTATATTATATTTGTCCAATGAATACCCGTTTACCATCTGCATTTCTTCTTGGTGTAGCAATTTTAATGGCCAATAGTGTAGTTTAGTAATGATGAAGATTCGACTGAAATTTTAAAAAATCGTGTGGGTATCAGTTTGGATGGAAATAGGGTTGTGAAGTACTGGAGAATGTTGACACCCGTTTAAAGTTCGCTAAGGATTTGGGTATTCCAACAAGGAATATCACAGTTCAGTTGGAGGGGAGTGGACATTTCTAATGGTTGAAATGGCTCTGAGCTCTGTGGGACTTAACATCTGAGGTCATCAGTCCCCTAGAATTTAGAACTACTTAAACTTAACTAACCTAAGCACATCATACACATCCACGCCCGAGGCAGGATTCGAACCTGCGACCGTAGCAGCCGCGTGGTTCCGAAAGTGCCTAGAACCGCTCTGCCACAGCGGCTAGAAAAGGACGATCGCAGATGATGGAGAGTCAGACATGGGCACAAGGAAGGTAACTCCGGAGAATCATTGGGTAACAGGAGAAGTAATTCACTGTATAGTCGAAAGGAGGAAGTATACAAACGTTCAGGGAAAGAAGTGAATACAGCAATATAAATCAGGAATGAAATAATTTATAAGTGCTGGGAAGCTAAGGCTGTGTGGCTACATGAAAATTGTGAAGAAATCGAAAAAGAAGTTATTATCGAAAGCACTGATTCAACACGCAGTCAAAACAGCCTTCGGTTAAATGAAAAGGAGAGGCCGTAACATTAAGAGAGCAACGGGAATTCCACTGTTAAGTGCAGAGGAGAGAGTGGGCAGGTGAGAAGAGTATTTTGAAGGCCTCTGTGAGTGGGGAAGAGGTGTGCGGACTTATTTGACGACTTGGTAGAAGAAGAAATTGCAGTCGATAAGAAAGATGTAGGGTATCGAGTGTTAGAATTTAAAAGACCTGTGCAAGACTTGAGATCAAATAATGCAGAAGGTTAGATAACACGGTTGCGAGTTTATGGCAAGAATGGCACAAACCATGTTATACCATTTACCACTTGGATTTCAAAAGAGAATGTATTCTTCCCCGTG
Source organism: Schistocerca cancellata (assembly GCF_023864275.1). Classification (NCBI taxonomy): domain Eukaryota; kingdom Metazoa; phylum Arthropoda; class Insecta; order Orthoptera; family Acrididae; genus Schistocerca; species Schistocerca cancellata. The sequence continues at coordinate 196,519,208 of NC_064635.1, forward strand.
AGGTCACGCCTCATACTGCTGTTGAGTATCGACGTAAGTTCCACATGAAATGAAAGTTCACTCATTTAATACCAGTCACGTGGTGAGTGTCTCCACACTGCTCAGAGTATTTCGATTAGGATAATTTTTCCACTCCTCTCGTAATTGCACGCTGCTTGTCCGGTTATAGTTGTAATCTCAGGTTTTGACTTTCACAGCACCCTACGTGGAAATAAAATAGGAAGCAGTTCAAATATCTTCTAACAGTACAGTGACTGATCTGGCCAAATCAGCTATAACTGCAGTGTCATTCGCTGGGTGCTGTTGCTAGAGCTGTGAAGGTACCATAGCCTACCGTAGACTGTCGTAAGAAACTGTAGACAGAGAGCACACGAAAAGAATGTACTTGTGCACGTTATCAGACTGTTCAGGAGAGCAATTATAAAGTTCTAAATCGAATTTCATGGGGGCTCATACCGTAAATATTTAAATTGTAGCTTTCTTCGCATAATACTTAAAGTAATATCATGCCTTACAAGAGAGAAAGGTACTACTTGTATATTGCGAAACAGAAGTTATTGCAAGTAAAACTATATTTTCCATTAAAAATTATGTGTAAACTATTTTGTAATGAAAAACAGTGTTTGAAACAATGAAGATTCTTCTTGTTATACAATTTCTCTTCGCTATCTTAACTTCATACAGTGGTAATAAGAATGTCCCAAAATGCGCTTCTCAGCCTAGTATAAAAAGTCTGTAAAATACTCTACCATCTTGTCTGCAATAGTCCTTCAAAGCCTGGACGTACTGATACATCTCTTTCGATTTGCCAGAGGACCTGTAATGACAAATTATTATTAGCGTTATTTAAAATTATTCTAAAATAATACTTTATTACATTTTATATTTTACCTCTGTAAGAAAGAGATAGGTGTTCTTTAGACAGCTGCTCTTGAAGCCTCTGTGAAGCTCCAATCTCCGATGAAACCCAAGCTCCATTGTACGTTTCTCGATGTTGAATGACGCGTGATTTTTTTTTCTGATGACTACCTCTCTGATAGGCCTTGTTAGGAATGGGAACTTCCTCGAATATTTTTTCTCCAGAAATGATTCCCTATTTTGTATCAATATTGATTGAGCACCACCACCACTTCAAAAGGTCTATGTATGTCCATCCGTTTGACTGGATGTCTTAGGGACCGCTGCAGTTCACTATTGTAAGAAAATGAAACGCCTATATCGGTCCTTATGATCTTGTTTATTGTGTACCTGTGTAGCTACAAGTTTCGGTGCTTCAATGAGCCATCTTCATGCCTTAGTTGATGCTGAAAGGATTATCACGATCCATATATACGCTGCATCACTGGCCAACATAGCTGATTTACGCAGTCAGTATTCCAACCACCAACTGGTTGTTTTATTACTTCTGTACTACTAACACTACATTTCGCAAACGTGTTAAAAACTACATTAAACTGGCGTATTTCAATGCAACGTTGGGTCAGAAGTTCAACTCAACCGATCAAGAACTTTATAAGATCTACGATGAGGCACATTTACATTTTCTACTCGTTTGTTTTGCAATAGCAAATACCGTGAAGTTCTTGAACGATTGATATGAAATTTTGACACAACGTTGCAGTCTAACACAGGCGTGCTTTTATGTACCCACTTTTGTAGCACTTCGCCCGCGAATTTAATTTAAGGGGAGGTGGAACGTCCTATCCAGACAATGTTAAATTTGGTGACTTGGCTTCCCTGTATTTCAGTAACCACTGAAGCCATTGACATGAAACTTTAACAGGACATTAAACTGTATGTTATGAGTCGTCTGGACTACAATAATTGCATTTCAGCTACTGCTTTTGGAAATACAATTTTTTATTTACACAGTTAAAATTTTGTGTGCGTTTTTTGTACGTTATCCTACATTTTAATTATACATAACATTATGTTCTTTTTTGAGTTGAGTAGACTCGGAATATGTATGTTACTACTTCCTGAAAATCTGAATACTCGAAGTGGTTTCTGAGATTTAGGGAAAAATGCAACAGAAAATGTAAATTTTCAGGAATGGTTTCTAAAGTTTCAAAAGACTGTAAATAACCTAACATGTACTTAATTTTTTTTTTAGTCACTCAGAAGCACGCTCCACCATACTGTATCTCATCCTCTTAATCTTTTTCCACGTTTTTTCTTCTTTTCTTATTTCTAGACTTCTTAGTGGCCAACTGTGCTGCATACTCGGCTTTATCAATGCGAACCTTGTCCATCCGTTCAAGTTCTCTGATGCAGTTTGCTCCAGGATTAATTCCCATATCCTATAGCACTTTCACGCTACCAATGTTGCCATTATTAAAAGCAATAACAGCATCACTGACCCCCCACTTCAGTGTCTTCATTCCAGCAAAAACATTTTTTGGTAAGCGAGTCCATATAAGATTACTGAATGACTCATTAGGATTTTGAGTCCATGCAGACACTTCTTCAGTAATTCAGGATTTGCCAGGTCTCTGTAAATAGATTTTATGATATCCATGGCTGCTGCTGGGTTGAAATGTTTATGGCTATATGACTGCTGAGTACTGGACATTGCGGTTATAGCACTATGAATCAGGTCCAGGAGGGCAAAGCTGGTGTGCTGGTTTTTCATCAGTTGACAGTCTGTGGAAGAAGATAGCCCATACTGCCTGCTTCATTTTCAACAAATCCTCAGTATTATTTCTAATGGCCGTCCCATAATACTGCTGTAATTCATCAGTCATTTTGTCTGTCAACCTGCCTCTTACGGTTTTAGCGTCAGAAAGTTTCTTGTCTCTCAAATTTTGTTTCAACTTCCTCAATCTGGTAACTATCCTCTTCTGGACATGACCAACACATTCCAGTTTTGTGATAATCTTCTCACCATACGGCTGAGCGGCTACTACACGGTTATATGCTTTTGAGTCTCCATCACCTAAGAAATTAGTGTACCACACTCCCCCTTCGTTCACAGATCGACTAAAAATGTCAATAGCTGCAGAGGCCTACATACCACCACTTATTCCTACATAATTTCTGTCACAGATATGCCCTCCTTCATTCCCTGATTTACACTTATAACAATGTTTGGTTGAAATCTGAAAATTTGCTAGCTTTCGAATATCCACGCTGGTCACCGTAGCAACAGAATTTTTAGAACTGAAGCCACACTTCTGCCAAGTGCCATCAAAAACTACTGGTATGTCAGTCATACCATCATTTATTCCCACGGCTTCATTTGCGGCACCCTTCATTGACTCACATGCAACAGATTTCATAGCAGCTTCAATAAATTCTGTATACTCGTCGATTTCACGAGGTGGGTGTGGAATCTTCATTATGGGACACATTGTTTCTGCTGCAGTGTGTCCTTTGCCAATAGCTCTCAATCCATAATACCATCTAACATTTGCTTCAAAATAATTATCTTTAGACATATCAAAATTCCAATATGAATGAGTATATTTACAACTGGCACAATTTATGATAAGTTTCCTGGTTAGTCCATTTTATATCTCACTGTCTTCATGTAAGCGAACTGGCCCTCCACATATTTTACAACACACACATTCACCCAACACCCTTGTTAGGATGTGTAAATCCATCAGACTATAACCTAACCTACCATTTACATCACTTTCGTTTTGAGAAAACTGTGTATCACAACATTTAATTTTAATCCTCGATGCACTAATGAGTGTTTCTGTAGATACTGATGAGTTTGCCTGTATTTCACTGTCTGTAACTTCACACTTCACTTGTTGAACACAATCTTCCCCTTTATTCGAAAATGAAACCTATGTTTCTTTTGGTGTCATTCTGTAGTTTTTAAGAGATTTACCAATCTGTTCCTCACTTTTCCTCGGAAAAACGTTAGCATTTCGACATACAACGCGTGTTTATCCTATGAAACGATGCGATACTGTTTTGACAGTGCTACCAATACAAACACGTAATTTAATCTTTATATCATACCAATCTACAACTTTCTATATAAAATTTACCGATTTTATTAGATATAGAAGTAATGCACGTAAAAAGTTTAGCATTTTAAACCGGAGTAGATTATATTTACAAAAATAATGAGATAAAAATCCGTAAAAAAAATTTTTTTCCATTCTAACTCCCCTAAAGTGTATCTTGTATGAAAATACCAATAAAACAGTGTTTTTTTTTCCTTTATTGTTATTTAAAACACCTTTACATAAGGTGGGCTGGCAGCAGCATAGTACGCCGCTCTTCAGCCAGAAGTTGGGCAATGAAAATACAAAGAAGACACATAAGATACTGAACAAAGTGGCAGGCAAAAAACAGTAGACACAGAAACAAATAACACGAAGCCGTTCACACTCGACGAAAAACACTGCGCACAAACACTGACGACGTAGAAGGTACAGGTGAACGAAGGAGCGTGACGGTGAAGAACACTAAATCACAAGCACGATGGCGCACACATATGAGAAACTGAAGGCGATGATCTCTGGCGCGCGAATGTCCACTTAACGTGTGCGAGTCCAGGGACCTGCCAAGAGGGGAAGAAGGTGATGGGGGAGGGAGAGGGGAGAGCAGAGATGCCAGTGGCAGAGGAGACGGTGGAAGGAAGGAAGGTATGGGGGTAGGGGCATCCCAGGGGAGGAGTGGGGAGAAAGGGAGGAGGGTGGGAAGGGGGAGAGAAGGGAGAGAGGGTGCCCATAGGAACAAACACAGGAAGAGGGCGGAAGATCAAAGTTGGTAGGAGGGGTAGATGGAGGGGAGGAGGCCATCATCAGGGAGAGGGAGCTGGCGGAAGCCACCGTGGGAAAGGGTATGGAGAGCAGGTGGGACGTAAAAATACAGGCGCGGCAGTGGACAGGGGTGGGAGAGGATGGGAGAGACCAGTGGGTGAGGAGGATCGAGTTTACGGGAGGTGTAGAGGATCTGTATCTGTTCGAGGAAGAGGAGGAGGGAACGGAATAAGGTCGTACAGGATCCGTGTGGGGGAGGGCAGATGGATGCGAAAGGCGAGGTGAAGAACATGGGGTTCTAGGATCTGAAGGGATTTGTAAAAGGTAGGAGGAGCAGAGATCCAGGCAGGGTGGGCGTAGCAAAGGATAGGGCGAATGAGGGATTTATAGGTATGGGGGATGGTGGAGGGGTCCAGACCCCATGCACGGCCAAAAAGGAGCTTGAGGAGACAGAGTCGGGAGTGTGCCTTGGCTTGGATTGTCCGGAGGTGGGGGTCCAGTAGAGGCGACGGTCGAGGGTGACGCCAAGGTGCTTAAGGGTGGGGGTGAGGACGTTAGGACGGCCATAGATGGTGATATAGAAATCGAGGAGGCGGAAGGAAGGGGTGGTTTTGCCTACAATGATCGCCTGGGTTTTGGAAAGATTGACCTTAAGCAACCACTGGTTGCACCAAGTGGTGAACCGGTCAAGATGCGATTGGAGAAGGTGTTGGGAGTGCTGCAGGGTGAGGGCGAGGGCAAGGAAGGTGGTGTCATTGGCAAACTGGAGAAGGTGGACGGGGGTGACGGCAGCGGCATGTGCGCCGTATACAAAAGGTACAGAAGGGGGGAGAGGACGGAACCTTGGGGCACACCAGTGGAGGGGAAAAAGGTGTAGGAATCCGTGTTATGGATGGTGACGTAGCAAGGACGTTGGGAAAGAAAGGAGTCAATCAGACAGACATAGTTAATAGGAAGGGCGAAGGTTTGGAGCTTGAAGAGGAGACCGGAATGCCACACGCAGTCATAGGCACGTTCGAAGTCAAGGGAAAGGAAGATAGCGGAGCGACGGGAATTAGGCTGTTTGGAGAGGAGTGAGGTGAAGGAGAAAGTTATTGGAAGAGAAGTACGGCCGAAAGCCACACTGGGTAACGGGAAGGAGGTTGTGCTGGTGGAGATGCTGGTGGATGTGTCGGGTTAGGATGGAGTCCAGGACCTTGCTGAAGACCGAGGTAAGGCTGATGGGACGGTAGGAGGAGACAGTGTGTAACAATAATAACCTATAATAATTTTTTTCTTTATGAATTTAGATAAATTTTTCTTTCTGAATTTATGTAAAATAATGTAAGTAATGTTGTGAATTTCTTTTTCTTTTCGTGTCATGTTAAAGTAACTGTAAACAACTTTTGAAATGAATGTTATTATTTACGTTAGATTTCAAGCAATTTGATAAACAAAGGGAAATGTATTTAATGTTAAAACTATTGTAAGATATGAAAATTGTAATTTATGCACTTGGTCCATACGTAGGTAATGCATTAGAATATGTGTAGTAGAAAACCTGTGGTGAATACCCTACCTGTAGGGGAGCGGAAAAAGGTGGATGCAGGCGAGCGCGGGAAAACGCACACTGGCGCGGTTCGGCACAATGGGCTCAGTATTACAGTCGGAGTTGGGCATCGGTCAGAGGAACATGTACTGTACCGAGGAGGCTATCTAGGAAAAGTGGATTCCATTGAGCCTCGGATGGGCCGATTCCGACGACTACTTGGCATGGCTATATTCTCAGGCACAAAATTGGAAAGATTACGACGCTAAGAAGAAGGAAAGTGCCGACGCTGTGAGAGCCTTAGCCGTGCTTGTATGTGTGCTGTGCTGCCCGCTATCTCGCTGCCCGCCATACGCCGCACCGACGTGCACAGGTCAAACATTTATTTCATCTTTAGAAGTGTATCTGTGTGGACCAGTGTCGAAACTGTTTTGACTGTTCAATAATAACGTGACTTTTTCCAGAATTGCCTTAGCCGTTACTTATCCTTATCACTGACCTAGATAGGGTCCTTACCACATATTGTGCAACCCGAGTATCCTGAATTGAAAGTTTACAGTTAGTACTAAATTATCTGCAGACCAATTTAAGCTATAAAGACGTTTAAGGTTAGGTGTGTAAATGTAAATGTTAGTAAAGAACAACAGTGTGGTTAAATTGAAAGATAAAGTTTGAATTGAGCTCGCAATGTTATTTAATTAATTTGAGACTGAAAGAATGTTAGTCAATTAATCCAGAAGCGTGACAAAAGAGTAGTAATCCATAGGTTGATAATTTTGAGTGTTAATGTACCTTCAGGACTTACTAGTTTCAGTATAACGACCATAACAGTTTCAGGCCCCCCCCCCCTTTTCTTGCCCATTCTTTCACATCTTGAAGTGTACTGATCAGATTTGAACAGTAAAGTTAATTTCTATATTAAACCTAAGTGTATTAGCGTTTTTACCAATTTTTATACTGACATTGTATGTGTGTTTTCAAAATTGCTAAATCTAGGGTAATCTATGCCCGATTTCAGTCTGATCAATATACAAAGTGCAGTTCGTAGTAATCATTGCTGTGTGGTGTTGTGTAATTTTAGCTCATCCATATTAGTACAAAAGAAGAAAACTTTAGTTCAGTGGATTTTTCCTATGCCAAACTTTGCCATATAACGCAACAGTACTACGTGTTGTTATGCTTGTACATGCACACACTTGTACAAGGAAAAACTCATTCAATGCCTAATTAGGCTGGCGACCGAATTATTAATCATTGGTAATATCTACTGCGTGTACTTCTTGTCCATGCGAACGCGTAATTGTACTTTACATTTGCTTGACGCATCACTGTAGTTGCTGACTGAGTATAGGTTCGATCTTGCTTCCATTAGGTACACGCGGTCAAATTATGTACTAAAATCCTCGTTTACAAGGTGAAGCCCGTGAACTTATTACAGTACAGGCTTTATAAAGTTAACGCACGTCCGACAGGGCGGAAGTGTTACAAGTGGCTTCCCGGTGACAGGACATCCAGTTGTTGTCGGTTACAAATTAATGTAAATACCGAACAGTGGATGTTCAGTGGCACGAATAGCAATAAAGTTCAGTAAAATAAACTGCAGTGTGAGTCAAGTAAAATAGTGTAGTGTAATTGGCATTTAATATGGACAGGAACGGGGACAGGATAGATGTGCCGAGCGAAATGGAGAATGCAGCTAGCAGTTGCAGGAGTTTACGCGGACAGATAACAGATGCCGTTAGCGGAAGACAATTGGCGTACATACAATACCATGAACACGTCAACGAACAGATTGAAATGTCGCGATCGCCTCGAACACAGCAAGGGACAAAACAGGAAGTAGAGGGTGACTTTGTAGATGATAGTGGGTACGTGAACGAATCCACTGACATATTTGATTCACCACAGATAAAGAAAGAACCGAAAGAAACTTATGAAGTAGGACCGGAACACACGGATTCCGTAGAACAAAACAGTGTAAAGATTTTAAGCATGAACGACTTATTTGAACAATTAACCAAACAAATTGCAGGACAGACTGAGCAACTTAAAACACAGAGCCATCAGCTCAAAACACACGTTGCAGAGCAGCTCAAAACACAGAATGAGCAGCTTAAAACACACGTTGCAGAGCAGCTCAAAACACAGAATGAGCAACTTCAAAAACAAGTCGGCAATCAGGTTAATCAGCTCAAAACACACGTTGACGAGCAACTTAAAACACAGGGCCATCAGCTCAAAACACAGAATGAGCAGCTTAAAACGCACGTTGATCAAATTAAAACACAGGTCAAAGATCAAGGAATTAGAATTAGTAAACAAATAGAGCAGGTAGAACAAAAAGTGGGAAATTTAAGTTCTGTGGTAAATAATATGAAATTTGAAATTGACACCATTAACAAAAATATGGATACTATGCAGGAGGAAATTGGAAACATTAATAGTAGATTCGATGTTGAAATTCTCAACATCCAAGAGAAAGTAGAACCTCTGGTTGAAACTAAGGTAGACGAAAAAATTTTCGGTCTTAAAACTGAGATCGTAAATGAATGTCAACACGGAATATCACAATTGAAAAAGGTAGTTGTAGACACTGAAAGAGATTTAGGTGAAAAAGTAACCGGATGTGTTCAAAATTGCGAACAAAATACTACGAAAATTCAAGGCAAAATTTTCGATCTGGAGAGCAAAATTAAAGATAGGCCTGGTGTGGTCTGTAATGGCGCACCAATTACGAAGCTGTTAGAAGGCGAGGAACGCTTCGATCCCGCCAAGAAACATAACGGGTGGCATCCGTTAGATTTCATCAAAAATTGCGAGAGAGTATTTCCTGAGCACTTGTCTGATCAGGAAGAGATAAACGTTGTAATTAGCGCCTTAGCAGGTGACGCCAAGCGCTGGGGAATAAATTTAAATACCGAACGAATGACGTTCGAAGAATTCAGGCAAAGATTTACAGAAGAATATTGGTCTGAACAAAAGCAGGACCATTTATGGCGCGAGTTTATCATGGCCAAACAGCATGATAACAGGGGCAGGAATTCTTTGAAAGATTTCTGCGAGTATTGGTACCGAAAATTGACACACTTAAGAGGTAGAAGATCGGATTCGGAAATTATCTGGGAACTGTATAAAAAGCTCCCAGAAGATTCAAAGAGGTATGTAGGAAGCAACCATCGTAGCTTCCAAGCATTTCTGGAAAGAGTCGAAGACGAGGATCATTGGCGCGAAAGTCGTGCCAATTATCAAAATTTTGGCAACCGTAATAACCGAAACAATGACGAAAGAAATGACGGCGATGGGTTTCGCGTCAATATGATACAGAGAGGAAGAGGCAGAGGAAGAGGCAGAGGAAATTATCCAGGTCACGGTAGGGGGTACACCGCGCAGAATAATAACGACGCTGGAAACTAATTTCCGCGAACGTTGCGGGCCAAACGGAAGCGGACAACACATACCGGCCCCGATTTAAGAAAAGATACCGGACCGACCGCGATGTAATGAGACAGGTTAGAGACAGGCGTGAAACGACGCAACGTATTATGGCGAGACAAGTGTCAGGTGCGGGCCAGCATGAGTCATCTCTGCCGCACAGAATACTCCAGGTTAACAGGCGAGTGGAGCATCAGAGGGCAACGGCCCAGCCTAGCGGAACATCTGTTCAGAGAGAAGCCGCTAGCAATACGGCAGCAGTAGGTACGAACGTAGCCGTAAGAGATAATGAAAATTTTACGAGTGATAATTCCGTGGCAAAGGAAACAATAAATGAGACTGTGAGTACACAGAGAGGTGCGGTTAGCAGTGTTTGCAATGAGGTAAAGGGCGATAATGAATTAGCAGAAGTAACTGATTGGGGTGTGCAGATCGACAATCTGTACAAGGGCCTAAAGCAATGTGAGTGGGAGGATTTTAAGAAGGAGTATGAGGCGACGAAATTAGATGATGGAAAGAGAAATAGCAGGGACGTCAATAAAGTGACGTGGCCCAAATTTGAAGAGGGGAGAATAAATAGCGCCGCGCAAAGTACGCGTGCTGCCGATAGGAGAAAGATTAATAGTAGGAAGGAGTTGGAGGATGAAATCCTCAGCATTGACGAAGAAATAACTTCTGCTAACAATCCGCCAATAGTACAAGCTGCTACCGAGAGGCACCGTGGAGAAGGGGCAGATGATTACCTGAAAGTAATTAAAGTCCACGAGGATTGCACCGAATATGAAGTCAAAGTAGATGTGAATAAAGCTGATGATGAGGCCGTTTTGCCAAAAGAGGAGATTGAATTAAAATCTAAGCCTGACGACAATACCGAGGAAGAACTTAGTGCCTGTCTCAGAAAAGCCTTTATGTTAGAACCTGAAAGCGATCCAGAATGGTCAGATTCCGACGATAGTTCAGATGATGAAACATACGCAAATACAGACAAAATTGAATATACTAACTTTCCCTGTTGCGCAAAAGTAGCGTACTTAAGCGAATCAGATGTGGAGGAAGAGAGTAGTGATGACTCTAGTGAAGATGTATTTTTAGGTGTAAAAGAAAGTGAATATACTTTTACAGAAAGAGGATATGAGAAAATCAGTGAAAATGAAGGGGATGTAGTTAATTGCGATATTGTAACTAACGATGACGAAGTATCAAAACAAAATCCAGACGTTGAGACCGAACAAAGAAAGAAAGGACCACCGGACGACTCGGGGTTTATCTCGCAAAGAGTTCAGGTAATTAAGGACTTTGAACTCCCGGAACCAAAGAAACCGCCAGATATATGTGAAGTGAATGTTAGAAGCATATCTTGGGACGATGTTATCGTCGAACCGGATTTGCTTAAGGAAGACCACGATAAAGAAAAATATTCGACGGTTAAACAAACAATAATACCAGTTGAAATTTATAACATGAAATTGCAAGTACTTCTTGATACTGGGTCTCAGATAAGTGCAATTTCCCAATCGTTTTTCGAACACATTTGTGATAAGCCTGGGTTAGTAATTATGTCAGTAACAGGTGTAAAAATTGTTGGGGCTACTGGCAAGGCTAGCAAGCCGGTAAAGAACCAGATTTTGGTTGAATTTAGTATAAAAGGACAAAACTTTGAACACGATTTTTTGGTTGTACCAGACTTGAGTACTGAAATGATTCTGGGAATAGATTGGTTGGATAAAGAAAAGGTTATTATTGATTGTAGCGAGGGAGTGATCAAAATTAATAGTACATTTAGGAATTTGGAATTAAATTTTGAGGAAATTGGGAAAGTGTTCGATTCAGAAATTGATTCTTTGTTGTTGGAGATCGACCAAGGGAATGATGGGTTGACAAACAAGTATGAGGTGTACCATGTCCAGAAATTATTAAATGAGAGTGACAAGCAGGGGCATGAATTTAAGGGAATGGTGGAAAATTTAGAGGGAATATCTCCCGAACAGAAAGCAGAATTGCTTGAAATTTTAGATAGTAACAGCCCCGTATTTTCGGACAAATCTGGCCTAGTGAAGAATTTTGAATACCAGATTGAGACAATAGAGCATAAACCTTTCTTCGTAAGACCATTTTCGATACCCATATCAAAGAGGCAGGCTGTTCAAGTGGAAGTAGATAAGATGATAGAGTGGGGGGTAATCGAACGAAGTAGCAGCGAGTATAATAGTCCCCTTATCATAGTGAACAAAAGGGATGGGGGAGTGAGAGTAGTTATCGACGCTAGAACTTTGAACAAAATTGTAAAAAAGGAAATAGATAGACCTGAAAATCTGGACGAAATGCTCCAAAAATTTTATAACGTAAAATATTTAACCAGTCTGGATATGACCGCCGGATACTGGCAAATCCCATTGAGTAAAGAATCCCGTAAATATACCGCTTTTCTATTCGCCGGGAAATGCTATCAGTATAAAGTAGTGCCATTTGGGCTTAGCACATCTGTGGCAGTATTTATTAGGGCACTGGACTTTGTATTAGGGAGAGAACTGAGTTCCCGGCTAACCATTTATGTAGACGATTTACTGATTGCTACAGAAACATGGCAGGAGCATTGCGAGTTATTACGGAAAGTTTTTGTTGCTCTACAAGCAGGGGGCATGACACTTAAATGGAAGAAGTGTGAATTTGTGAAATCGGAAATAAAGTTTCTGGGGCACATTATTACTACAAACGGTATTGGCAAGGATCCGGAAAAGTTAAGTGCAATATCGGGATGTCCAGCTCCTAGAAATAGAAAACAGTTAAAAGCCTTTCTAGGTTTATGTGGGTTCTATAGAAAATTCGTCAAGGGCCAAGTTTTTAATAGTCCTCATTTGAATAATTTACTTAAGAAAAATAGTGCTTTTGTGTGGACTGAAGGATGCGTGAGAGATTTTGAAAACTTAAAAAGGGAACTTTTGAATGACAATATTTTGCATCACCCCATACTGTCAAAACCTTTCCATATGAGTACTGACAGCAGTGCTTATGGAATTGGCATAGAAGTTTTCCAAGAAATCTGTGAGGGCAAAGAAATCGAACACTGGACTATCGCATTTGCCAGTAGAACCCTAACAAAATACGAGAGAAACTACACTATTTCGGAAAAGGAAGCTTTAGCCATTATATGGGGGCTAAAGAAATTTAGAAATTATCTGTGGGGCCATAAGCTCATTATACATACCGACCACAAAGCTTTGACCTTTCTTAAAGATTGCCGTTTATTTAATGGTAGGCTAACTCGTTGGGCTTTGTACCTGCAACAATTTGATTACGATATTTGCTATGTTAAAGGTACTGAGAATTATGTGGCAGATGCCTTATCTCGATTGCCTAATGGTATGAGTGAAGTGCCCAATGAAAATGGGGAAGAGGGTACTTTTCAGATAAGGTATATGAAAGAGATTTCAGGAAATAGGAAAATTGAGCAGATATGTAAAAATATGAGGTACCATCAGAATGAGGATTCAACCTGGAAGTCAGTGAAGGTAAATTTTGACAGTGTGCAGTATCCTCAAATTAAGAAATATTACAAAATTTATAAAGGCATTTTATATAGGAGGAAAGATTTAGTTACTGAGGAATGGAGGGTATGTTGGCCAAACCAGTTTGATACTGATGTCATAGATTATTTTCATTTGGCATTGGGGCATAGTGGGGCGAAAAAGTGTTTAGATAAACTGAATAATGTCATAGTGATTACTGGTAGTGTAAGTAAGAAGGTAAAGGAACGGATTAAGTCATGTGACGTCTGTCAAAAGACCAAAGTACCGAACAAAACTAGTAGGGGGCCAATGCAAAGTACATTGCCTGAAGACACCCTAGACTTATTATCGGTAGATTTATATGGTCCCCTCCCAAAGACTTCGGGAAATTGTGCATATGTTTTGGTGATTTTGGAAGTATTTTCTAAATTTGTGAAATTATACCCCTTGAAAAAAGCAACAGCAAAAGCGGTATTTTGTAGGATGGTCGAATACTTCAGGACCATCGGGAAACCCAAGGCAGTACTATCGGACAATGGACCCCAGTTCATATCCAAAATTTGGAAAGAGGGAATGGAGAAAAATGGTGTGGAGGTTAAATATATTGCAGCCTACCATCCTGCAAGCAACCCGGTTGAAAGGTACATGCGCGAAGTCGGGAGATTGTGTAGAACATACTGCAGTCACAATCATAGAGCATGGGGCAGGTTCATATCGGAATTTGAGAATGTCATGAACACATTACATCATGAAACTACAGGATTCCCACCGGAAGAAATTTTGTTAGGCAGAAGTAGTAAAAGTTTAATTGAAGAAAATTTAGAGTTTCCACCTTGTACAAGTTTGGGATTGAATCAAAAGAAAGAATTGGTAATAAAAAGGGCAAAGCAAAAAGCTGAATCTAGATCTAGAAGACACGATAAAAATCTAAAAGTTTCAAAATTTAAAATTGGAGATTATGTACTTTTAAAAACCCACGAAAAATCTAGTGAACTAAACCATGAAATTTCAAAATTTAAATATATCTATAATGGACCATATATAATACAGAATATTCCACACGATAATGCTTACTACCTAATCTACCCAAAATCCAAAAGACCTTTAGGTGTAAGAAATATTGTGGACCTGAAACTGTATGTTCCCAGAAACGAGTAATTGTGCTGTATCTTATGCTGAACCCAAGTTGTTTCAAATGTAACTAATCTTTGTAAATGTTTGTATACCATTGAAAGTTTGCTAATGTAGTTATGTGAGTTTCAGATTACCAATTGTACTGTAACTGTAAAAATGTATGGAGAAAAGGACTGAAAAGAAATGATAAATGCTATCAGCCAGATAAAAGATGGAACTGTCAAAACTGAAAATGGGCAGTGTATGAACCATAATATGAAGGACTGCCAAATACCAATGAGGGCAGATAAATAGTCGATGGAAAATTGTACATGTGATACAGGAAATATGACTATATGAAGTAAAATGGACTGCCCAAATCCGCATAATAGGCAGCAAATATGTGTAGTTAATTTTCTGAAAATTTTGTGTGTGTGTTTTGTTTAGTAAGTTAAGAAATGGACTGCTATTCAAAGCAAGCAGCGACAAATTATCTTATAGTGTATACGAAATATGCATTTGTTTTTGTAGTTAAATGTTTGTATTCCAGGATTTTAAATTATTTCTTTGAGAAATTTGGGAAAAAATGATTAAATTGCTATTTTAGTAAGGTTAGGATGGGAAGTTGGACTGTGCAAAAGGCACTTAAGTAAATAACGAGAAATTGGTCTTGATATGTTAAAATAGTGTAAACCTATATACAGTGAGTGAAAGAAAAGGTGTAGTACAAATCTTTTTGGACATTTACGTAAAGATTCAGAACCAATGTATAATTGTTAAATTTAGTGTTCCCATAAAATTTAGACTTAAGAAAATTTTCTGGAAACAGGGGCATGTGTAACAATAATAACCTATAATAATTTTTTTCTTTATGAATTTAGATAAATTTTTCTTTCTGAATTTATGTAAAATAATGTAAGTAATGTTGTGAATTTCTTTTTCTTTTCGTGTCATGTTAAAGTAACTGTAAACAACTTTTGAAATGAATGTTATTATTTACGTTAGATTTCAAGCAATTTGATAAACAAAGGGAAATGTATTTAATGTTAAAACTATTGTAAGATATGAAAATTGTAATTTATGCACTTGGTCCATACGTAGGTAATGCATTAGAATATGTGTAGTAGAAAACCTGTGGTGAATACCCTACCTGTAGGGGAGCGGAAAAAGGTGGATGCAGGCGAGCGCGGGAAAACGCACACTGGCGCGGTTCGGCACAATGGGCTCAGTATTACAGTCGGAGTTGGGCATCGGTCAGAGGAACATGTACTGTACCGAGGAGGCTATCTAGGAAAAGTGGATTCCATTGAGCCTCGGATGGGCCGATTCCGACGACTACTTGGCATGGCTATATTCTCAGGCACAAAATTGGAAAGATTACGACGCTAAGAAGAAGGAAAGTGCCGACGCTGTGAGAGCCTTAGCCGTGCTTGTATGTGTGCTGTGCTGCCCGCTATCTCGCTGCCCGCCATACGCCGCACCGACGTGCACAGGTCAAACATTTATTTCATCTTTAGAAGTGTATCTGTGTGGACCAGTGTCGAAACTGTTTTGACTGTTCAATAATAACGTGACTTTTTCCAGAATTGCCTTAGCCGTTACTTATCCTTATCACTGACCTAGATAGGGTCCTTACCACATATTGTGCAACCCGAGTATCCTGAATTGAAAGTTTACAGTTAGTACTAAATTATCTGCAGACCAATTTAAGCTATAAAGACGTTTAAGGTTAGGTGTGTAAATGTAAATGTTAGTAAAGAACAACAGTGTGGTTAAATTGAAAGATAAAGTTTGAATTGAGCTCGCAATGTTATTTAATTAATTTGAGACTGAAAGAATGTTAGTCAATTAATCCAGAAGCGTGACAAAAGAGTAGTAATCCATAGGTTGATAATTTTGAGTGTTAATGTACCTTCAGGACTTACTAGTTTCAGTATAACGACCATAACAGTTTCAGGCCCCCCCCCCCCTTTTCTTGCCCATTCTTTCACATCTTGAAGTGTACTGATCAGATTTGAACAGTAAAGTTAATTTCTATATTAAACCTAAGTGTATTAGCGTTTTTACCAATTTTTATACTGACATTGTATGTGTGTTTTCAAAATTGCTAAATCTAGGGTAATCTATGCCCGATTTCAGTCTGATCAATATACAAAGTGCAGTTCGTAGTAATCATTGCTGTGTGGTGTTGTGTAATTTTAGCTCATCCATATTAGTACAAAAGAAGAAAACTTTAGTTCAGTGGATTTTTCCTATGCCAAACTTTGCCATATAACGCAACAGTACTACGTGTTGTTATGCTTGTACATGCACACACTTGTACAAGGAAAAACTCATTCAATGCCTAATTAGGCTGGCGACCGAATTATTAATCATTGGTAATATCTACTGCGTGTACTTCTTGTCCATGCGAACGCGTAATTGTACTTTACATTTGCTTGACGCATCACTGTAGTTACTGACTGAGTATAGGTTCGATCTTGCTTCCATTAGGTACACGCGGTCAAATTATGTACTAAAATCCTCGTTTACAAGGTGAAGCCCGTGAACTTATTACAGTACAGGCTTTATAAAGTTAACGCACGTCCGACAGGGCGGAAGTGTTACAAGTGGACGGCGGTTTACCAGGTTTAAGGAACATCAGGATGTGGGAGGTTTTCCACAAGTTGGGGTAGTAGCCGATGGACAGGACTACATTATAGAGCCTGGCCAGGGTGGAGAGGAAAGAGGCAGGAGCTTCATGAAGGTGGCGATAGGTGACATGATCGTGACCCGGAGCAGTGTTGCGTTTCGTGAGGAGTGTAGCGATGGATCCTGTGTAGTGATAGGGACATTGAGTTCCGTGTGAGCAATGTTGTCCAAGTACTGGAAACCAGGAGCGAGGGATGGGACAGAGGTGTCAGGTCGATCGCGGACATCTGGGAAGAGGGAGTAATCGAACTGGGGATCGTTGGGGATGGTAAAGACATCGGAGAGGTAGGAGGCAAAGTGATTGGCCTTACCAAGGGTGTCAGGGAAGGGTTGATTATCATGAAGGAGAGGATAGTAGGGGGGGGGGGGGTTAGCGGAAAGCTGACCAGAGCTTGGACGAGTTTATAGGAAGTGAAGCATTTAAACAGGCGCATGTCTGACGCCAGTCCCGGCATTTCTTAGCCACGAGCAAGTTTCGGGTGTGTCGCTGGAGTTGCCGGTGGCGTCGTAGTGTGTCCGGGTCACGTGTGAGGAGGAAGGCGCGGTAGAGACGGCGGGATTCACAGAGGAGGAGGACGGCCTGCGGGGGTAAGGTAGGACAGTGGGGGTGGATGGCGACAGTAGGGACGTGGGCCTACACGGCCTCAGACAAGGTCTGCTGGAGAAAGGAGGCGGCACGAATAATATCATCAAGGTGGCGGTAGGTGAAGGGGTGGCCATCGACCTGGGTGGAAAGGGTAGCCCGGTAGGCATTCCAGTAGGCACGGAAGTTCTTCGGGTGAGGTTCATTACGAGGGTCGGGGCAGGGGCGACGACCGTCTGAAACGGTGAGTAGGACAGGGATATGGTCACTACCAATGGGGACCAGGACATCCGCCGTTATGCGGCCAAGGAGGTTAGGTGAGGAGAGGACGACATCAGGAGTGGAGTTGGATTCGGGGCTGGTGTGCTGGGGAATGGGGACGAGGTCGCCTTGAAGGGAGGAGAGGAACCGATGCCACCGCCGTAACTGGGCGGCCGAACGACTATGAATGTTGAGGTCGGCGGCGATCACGTAGGAGGAGAAGGTACGGTCAATATGGGAGAGGAAGTCAAAAGGAATAGGGGCATTGGGGCGGACATAGATGGTGGCGCAGGTAATGGTAAGGCCGGGGAAGAAGAGACTAAGGATCAGGTGTTCGGTGGGGTCAGGAAGGAGAGGTTGGAGCCGAACTGGGATCTGGCGGCGGTTACCAATGGCAACTCCGCCACGCGCAATCGGGAGGGGATTATCGGAGCGGTGAAGGAGGTAGGGCGAGGTGTGTATGGTGTGGTGGAACAGTACTTGCTGTCAAACCATAACGTACATATTTTCTGTTAAAACCGACAATGAGAAAGCAAATGCTGTGCTGTGAAAATATTTGTTTCGTTTTCTTTCTCAAAGTCAGTTTTGACTAAGATATCCCAGGCATTTAAACCATTAGGCAAATAGTTTCTTCCACATACAATATGTGATCAAACGTATCAGGAAACCCCCAAAAACACGCTTTTTTCATATTAGGAGCATTGTGCTGCCACCTACTGGCAGGTACCTCATATCAGCGACCTTAGTTGTAATTAGACATCGTGAGAGAGCAAAATGGGGCGCTCCGAGGAACTCAAGGACTTGGAATGTAATCAGTTGATTGGGTGTCATTTGTGTAATACGTCTGCACGCGACGTTTCCACACTTACAGACATTCCTGGGCTAATATTCCCGATGTGATAATGAAGCGAAAACGTGAAGGGACACGTACAGCAGAAAAGCTTACAGGCTGACCACGTCTGTTGACTGACAGAGACCGCCAATAGTCGAAGAGAGTCGTAATGTGTAATAGACAGACATCTATCCAGACCATCACACAGGAATTCCAAACTGCATCAGGATCCACTGCAAGTACTATGACAGTTAGCCGGGAGGTGAGAAAAGTTGGATTGCACGGTCGAGCGGCTGCTCATAAGCCACACATCACAACGGTAAATGCCAAACGACACCTCGCTTGGTGTAAGGAGTAACACTGGACGATTGAACAGTGTCAAAACGTTGTGTGGAATGACGAATCATGGTACACAATGTGGCGATCCGATAGCAGGGTGTGGGTATGGCGAATGCCCGGTGTACGTCATGTGCCAGCATGTGTAGTGTCAACAGTAAAATTCGGAGGCGGTGGTGTTATAGTGTGTTCGTGGTTTTCATGGAGGGGGCTTGCACCCCTTGTGATTTTGGGTGGCACTGTCACAGCACAGGCTGTGTGATGTTTGGTGCCCACTGTTGAGTAACAATTCGGGTATGGTGATTGCATCTTTCAACGCGATCGAGCACCTGTTCATAATGCACGGCCTGTGGCGGAGCCGTTACACGACAGTAACTTCCCTGTAATGGACTGGCCTGGTAAGTTTTGGAACGCCGTCTTCGTTGCAAGCTTCACCGGCCGACTTCGATACCTTTCCTCAATGCAGCACTCTGTGTAGAATGGGCTGCCATTACTCACGAAACCTTCCTGCACCTGATTGAACGTATGCTGGAAGCTGTCATCGAGGCTGAGGGTGGGTCAACTCCATACTGAATTCCAGCATTACCGATGGAGGGCGCCACGAGCGTGTAAGTCATTTTCAGCCAGGTGTCCGGATACTTTTGATCACATAGTGTATATTTTTTCTCCTTGTGTACAATTTTAAACAAAAGTTGTATAAAAATATCCAGTTTTAAAAGGAAAGCTGTATTTATGGTTTATCATTTGATGATTAGATTTCGGCTACAGAATGTGAATCATCCGAAACTTTGCAATCCTATCCGGTCAGGGATTAAAACTATGAGAAATACTGTCACTGAAGCTGCTATCCTCTCAAATCCAGTAGCTTGTACCCCTTATATTAATGATCTGAACTGATTTAATAGCCATTCATTTTAAGTGACTTCATTTGCTAATCAAGGCTTCGTTTGCAGTAACAATAAACAAGGCTGCAGGTCAGAGTGAGAGAGAGAGAGAGAGAGAGAGATAGAGAGAAGATGTAGAGAAAGTGGGAGGAAAGAAAATGGACAGAGAGAGGGATTAGGAGGAGATGGATAGAGGAGCAGGTGAGGAGGGGTTGGGGAGAGATTGTGAAGGATCAGGGAGACATGGACAGTGAGAGAGAGGAGAAGATGGAGACGGACAAAGAGAGGGAGAGAAGGAGATTAGGACGTATATACATTTCCCATACATATTTACCAACTGCGAAACATTGTCGGATTCGCTAGTTACTTATACAATGCAATTTATAATTTGTAAGGATATAAAATACATAATGAACGAAATTGAATGACGTGTAGTTGTAATTTTGTGTGAATGTCAGACAACTTCACACGCAATTTTTAATGCTGGTAGCCTGCTTTAAACTGTATATTGATGATGCTCTCGTTCGTTTGAAGACCAAAACCGGCAAAAAAGTGCCACATGTGGCTTTTTTGTAAAACTTTGTTTTGCTAGTCACTCCCCTGCAGGCAATGCCTGCTCTTGCCAAAGAGAACAGTGTTGCCAACAGTTAAAATGAGCTCCCACCAGATTCAAGCGCAAAAACCAACAGAAAACCACTAACAAAAATGCCCCTACTCTCATAATCGCTAAAATTTCCATTAAGTTTTTTAAAATTATTGTGAAAGATACAAATAAGTATATTAGTAATTAGTTTCCTTTATTATTAAGTAATGAAATATTCACAATCATTAAATGAACGTACAATAAAAAAATCAACAAGTCGAGGTCAGGAACATACCATAAGTTCTATAACAACAGCTAATGGTTTAAATGAATTCGTCTTGTTCAGATGAATCATTTTTGTCTGCATCATCATCATCATCATCGTTCGTTTCAGATTGATACGATTCTTTGGTACCGATTTGTTTTACAACGTTTATTGGAATTTTATTCGTTGCAGCATTTTCCTTTCAACCTCAATCCACAGCGTATTCTTAATATAGCAGTTAAAAGATTTAACTTCATTCTATTCCTATGCTTGTTTTTAATTACATTCATAGTGCTAAATAGTCTCTCAACATCGGCATTGGAATGAGGTAGTAATTAGAGAGTAATTGCAAAAGTCGCTAATTTCTCAAATCTGGATTCCCCTTGAACATCTTTGAAATGCAATACTTCATTCCAAAATTTTTTGTACCTTTAAACTCGTTCCACTTCAACAAATGAATTTGTCGCACTGATCATCCACTCTTGCTATAAATTTTACACTTTTATTGAGCTGAGTCATTACATGAATTAGATTTTCTTTGTTGTGATTAAGTGCTTATTCAAAATTATCCTGGAAATTTTTTTCATGGCCGTCAAATTTTCTGGTATACTGTTTTTTTTTATTTCTTCAGTCAGACTTACTATAAATGTTATGCACCGATTACGCAACGTTTGGTTGGTTGGTTTGGGGAAGCAGACCAGACAGCGCGGTCATCGGTCTCATCAGATTAGGGAAGGATTGGGAAGGAAGTCGGCCGTGCCCTTTCAGAGGAACCATCCCGGCATTGGCCTGGAGTGATTGAGGGAAATCACGGAAAACCTAAATCAGGATGGCCGGACGCGGGATTGAACCGTCGTCCTCCCGAATGCGAGTCCAGTGTCTAACCACTGCGCCACCCCGCTCGGTACGCAACGTTTCTCAGTCTTCCCGTGGTAATCCTTTTTCTCTCATTTCAAGCAATTGCTTTTCAAAGCTTAATCCCAGATAACATCTTCGATCGAAGGAATCACGAATATTTTGAGTAAAAATGTTAACTTTATTTACAGCTAACGTAACTTTGCTAACAAGCATATTTATCATGTTGGTCAACTCATCAATGAGTTTGGTGTGATATATATCTTTCGAGTCGAATATTTTATTAACTCTGTTTATTACAATTAATATTGGATGTAAAAATGAAATATGTGCGTAATTAGTCTCCTTCGCATACATAGCGTGCAATAACTCTACCATGTGACATCTTCCGCTCACTTTGGCTACGGAAAAATGTTGTTTTAGCTCTGACCAGAACGTGTATATTCTTGATACAGCAGATTCTATTGATAACTACCTTGCTGGCACGGTTGAACTGTTTTTAACGGTTTCTCTCCATCGCTGATGGTTTTTTATAGCTCCTTATAAAGAGATCGTCTGGAAGAGGAGCGACTAAAACAATCATATGCCTGACTAAAAACTCCCAGTTTTTCGGTAAAAATTCTTTTGCAGTAGCTGAAACAGCCATTTGCAAGGAATGGCACAAGCAGCGTACTAAAATCAGGCGTGGTATCTCTTCTTTCAGTTTCGTAAATACTCCGTTATTTACTACAACCATGACAGAGGCATTATCTGTACGAATGCCCATTAAATTTTCAAGTCGCAAATCGAATCGTTGAAGTGTCTTCATTATAGCATAGACAATAGCTTCAACGTTACACTCATACAGTTCAGCAAGGTCAAGGTATGTAGATACTCCTTTTTGGTGTAATTTACTGTACTATAATCAGGCCCAGGTATTTATGTACAGCAATATCAGTACATTAATCAATTAATGAGCTAAATGGTTGATCTTTGCAATCTTGTTTTAGAACGTCAGTGAAATGTGGTGTTAACACTTTTTTTTTATAACTGGGGTGCATTTAGTTCGGTGCAGCTGAACATTTTCGACATCTTTTTCATGACTGTGATTAATTACCTTTCGCAAATGGTCGACTACACGTACACTAGTATGCATGGCTGTGAATAATGCAAGTGTTGATTCTCCCTTTTTTTATTCCCAATGGGCTCGGACTTGAATCAATTTTAGGCTGCATAGTCACAACCTGCAACAATTTACTTAGTCAAAGAATGGCCAAAGGTGTAAAACCGATCAGTGAATGACTGATCAATTTAAATAAAGGTTGCTTACTTTTTTATTTCGTAGATATTTCTTTGACATCCCATGAGACTTCAAATGCCCATAGTGATTCCTTCAAACTATTCCACAAAATCCGCACTTCGCTATCTGACCGGCAGTACTTTCAATAACTTGAAGCCAGTGTTTTAAATGGGGTCTTGAAGCCAAGAATCACGAAACTTTTGCGTATATTGTGGATTCGGCATAGTTATACACGAATGAAGTCCTGAAATAATACCATACACTGAGAATCACAGTTGTGTAGTGCACACCACGAACGACGACAGTCGAGTTACTTATACTGCGCATCTGACGTGACGCGCCCTGCGTGAGCCAACAAGAGTTCAGTGGTTGTTCGAAGCGACAATGAAATAAGTGAGCACCTGTTTTTTGAAACCGGTTGTTGCGCTCCCTGCACCTGCGCACGCCGCCTTCGCTCGTGAAATGAACTATGACGGGGCGCTACTAAATACTGTTCATTCTATAGGGAATCCGCGCATGTACTCTATCGAGTGTGATGGTTCGTTTGATGTCACATTGTACTGCAACAGCGTTGTGTTCGCCGTAAAAGTTAAATACTCAATGAAATCAAATAATGTTGAGATAATATATTCCGAAACATATAAATACCTTAATGGTTGAGAGACCGCAATTTCAGTAACTGAAACTGAATTCTCCTAAGGCACTATAAAATCCACCAGCCACTAGATGCAATATTTCGCCATTAAAGGGAGGGTAGAAACCACCAGTTTTAGTGGAAAAACCACTAAGTTGGCAACACTGAAGAGAAGTTGTCAGTTCCCAATTTCTCTCTTACAGATTCATTTATGTTTCTTTCCTTACCACTGCTACCAGTGCTAGTAGTAATTCTGTCATAATTTATGTAGCGTACCAAAACTACCGAACCGTAGTTTTGGTAGAGCGCAACTCTAGCCGTTACTTAATGAGAATAACGTGGAGAGAATTGTGCGCCTGACTCTATGCAACTCAACATACTGCACTGCTTCCAACATCGCCTGCTACGCAGGGGCACTCTGCAACAACGTGGAATAAGATACGAGGGTTATTCGGAAAGTAAGGAACGATAGGTCGCGAAATGGAAACCA
Organism: Schistocerca cancellata; assembly: GCF_023864275.1. NCBI lineage: Eukaryota > Metazoa > Arthropoda > Insecta > Orthoptera > Acrididae > Schistocerca > Schistocerca cancellata. Next base: position 196,543,204 of record NC_064635.1, read on the forward strand.
CCGTGAAAATCCGATGAGATCTCGCACAGATATGTTGGGCAGTGTCTCTAGTATGCCCGTCGATCGCGTTACGTCGTTCTTTTTAGTTCTGAGCACACAGGGAGCACATAAAGATACCTAGAACAACAGTGTCTTCCGCCAAGTACGAGGGCCTGGTGAGAAATTTCGCCTGAAGCTATGCAGCCAACATTACATAACTGTAGTGCGTTTTCTTCTTCAAGACAATTCTCAGCCGCATTCGGCAGGGGCAATGAAGATGCTCCTGCATCGTTTTCAATTGGAAATGTTTGATTACCCACAATACAGCCCGTAATTGTCTCCGTCTGAGTTTCATCTCTGCTCACATGAACCGCTGGCTATGAAGTCAAAATTTTGGCACAGACAACGAGCTGTAGGCCAGCGTAGAGAATTGGCGGAAAGCACTGGCGGCTGCCCTCTATAACGAGGGTATTGGAAAGTTGGTACAACGCTGCGACAAACACCTAAGTCGCATCGGCGACTATGGAGGTAAGTAGCTGTAAGTTGTAGCTGACATAAAACAGTTTTGATTTTCACTGCGGTTTCCATTTCGCGATCTATCGTTCCTTACTTTCCGAATAGCCCGCGTGTTTTTGTCTGCGTTCGCTCCAGTCAGGTAGAGATCACTGAGATCGGCAATACACTGTCATGCAGAGGGTGACAGGCTCAAATTAATGAGCTGTGAATAACCTACGAATCTGAAGAAGGGAACGTGAGTCTCAATAATTTTGCTGAGAACAAGAATGCAATTAAATTTTCAATCTATACGTACTGTCATCTATTTACTAAATTTTGAAATTCTATAGGCTTGATATACTGAACCTGGTGACATCTGAGTTCTGAAATGTCCTTCGTATTTATGCCTAATGTCGCACGTCTTTACACTGTGACACTAAAATGCATTACATTTACATTCTGTTCTGTGTTATATTGAGAAGTATACTCTCTTTGCATTTCTGTGCTTTAAAAAGTTTCAGAGTTTTCGTACGGTTTTTAATTTGTTAGGAAAAGAACCGCTTGTATTCGCATTATGCAAGTAGTGATCGTCGATAGACATCGTACACTCTTTTTAATTGATAACGTTTGGCTATCGGCTAATTCTTTCAGCGTCCGACACGCTGAAGCGTTGGGAGAATCAGGCCTGCACCACTAATATCCTGAATGCTGTAAGAGTCTTTGTCATTATGCAAGAGCACATCTGACGTGTTTATCAAACATTTTTTAAAATGTGAACGTTGTGAAAGAAACTTTCTAGAAATTGTTTTGTAGTCCACTAAGAGGCGTTAAAAATGTTATGGATTCTTTTTCTTAGGCAAGTCAGATGGCCCATCGAGAACTAACCCAAGAGACCTCCTTCCTTAACATAAACCCGCCAACGTATTCCCTCACCTAAAAATTACGTGTCAGTGACCAGTTCATTCAGTGATTCAGATATATGAGTTACTAAACTATTAGTACTAGTCCTTAAATATTAATGCCCTCAGTACTTTTTTAGTATATTACATAATTTCTAGTAAGCGACTTTTCTTGCTAACAACTGAATGCGGAGCTTTATAAAAGGAAAGCACAAAGACGTGGACATTACACAGTATTAATTTTTTAAGTAATCGGTTTATCATCTTACTCATCTAAATAGACACAGTCAAGTTATGGCACAATTAATATGAATCGGAAAAAAGGCAAATGAAAATGTATACAGCAACTCTAAAACATGACACAGGCTTTCAGCCCGGGAAACACGTTCTCACTATTAGGCAACAGACTGAAGCACAACGAAAAGTCTTAGCCATGTTAATAAGGAACGACAAAATTTCGCAACGGTGTTGACTGCTGTCACCTGGCGGTACAACGGTGAACTCCTACTGCAGCCCGTACTGGCCTGACATCTGCAGAAGAGGCGAGTACTATGTGATCATTCTCTATGCTAGTTACTAGAGTTGCGCCCTACCAAAACTACCGTTCCATGGTTTTGGTATACTACGTAAATGAGCCGCTGAATGGTAGAATTACCGGTAGTATTGGTACCTTTGGTAGGGAAAGAAACATAAATCAATGTGTAAGAGAGAAACTGGGAGTCGACGACTTCGTTTTGTTTGTTTGTTTTGCAGTTAACTGGAACCGCACATCATTCAGTGTTAGTCTGCTGTGTATTTTGTATCCTTGCAGAATATCAATCGCATTTCGTAACTAATAAAAATTAGTTGATCGCATTACTTCTGGGCGGGCGCGGACGGCGAAGAGTTCGGCCCGCGGGGGGAGGGGATTTAAATCGGCCGCCCGCCCTCAGGAGCTCAGTTCGTCAGCGCACCTGACGATGGCGACATGTCTGACAGCCGAAACATTGTGCCCGTAGGACACTATGAACCGGCAGTATACTCGTGGACTGTTCGAGCAACAAATACGCCGGGAGAAACTGAAGAATCACAGCTTGTCCGTAGTTAATTAACGTGCCTGTTATAAGCTTTCACTGCAGTCCGGAACCGCGGGACTGCTACGGTCGCAGGTTCGAATCCTGTCTAGGGCATGGGTGTGTGTGATGTCCTTAGGTTAGTTAGGTTTAACTAGTTCTAAATTCTAGGGGACTTATGACCTAAGATGTTGAGTCCCATAGTGCTCAGAGCCATTTGAACCATTTTTTTATAAGCTTTCACCACTAATTAAAGTAATTTTTTACGGTTGTTCAGTATCATCAACGCGTCGGTAAATCATAGTATTATGTTGTTTCAAGAACCCTTCAGAGGATGTCATGTAGGCGTATCGAAATTGTTGCTATCTTGGCCCAGTTTGCCCAGGCAGGATGCGCAGTGACCAGTTTTCGTCCGAAGCTCTGGGCGAGGTCATTCGTTTGTTGAGAAGGGGAAGCCGACAGTGTCTGCCCGCTTTCGGCAGGTCAGCAATGCGCTGCGATGACAGAAACGAGGCGCACGCCCTGCTATTTTTCTCAAACGATTTTACAGAAACTATTAGGTAAAAAGATTCTGTTTTTTGCTTTACTTGTAGCTTTGTATGTGAGGTTCATGACGATGTGCCCATCATTTCGTTAATGGTCCCAGTTATTGTGATATGTACGTGGAAGTATGACATTTACGTGGTAGTAAGACACTGAGCGAAATTCAAAAAAGTTTGCAATGAAAAACAGGGGTCGCTATGATTTCTGGTTTGGTGCCAGAGTGAAATATTCACAACATTCCCCATAGTTTATAAACGGTCTGTGATATCGAAATGAGATTTTGGCAAATGATGGCACGCACACAGCAGTGTATTTTTCCATATAATTATTATGCAAAACTTCATTATCTATAATGTTACTCCACTAAGTACAGACTTTTTAGATGAAAGAATGCAATTTTTAAGGGCCATCGATAGCTGGTGAAACGAGAAATTCTACGGGTTTTGGAACTTAAATGAATACATTACACACTTATTTTGTTATGAGAATGTGCTTTTTCATAAGCGGCTAACCTTACTTTTGCTCAGTGTCTCACTTAATAAACTTGATAAACCACTTTTTCAGAATTATTTTTTAACTGCATCTGCTGTGTTTTTGGGAAAGGAAGTAAATTTTAACATGGCAACAGGGGAAATTTACTCAAAAATCGCCGCTCATGACGCTTCTCTCTGCCGCGCGGGATTAGCCGAGCGGTCTGAGGCGCTGCAGTCATGGACTGTGCGGCTGGTCCCGGCAGAGGTTCGAGTCCTCCCTCGGGCATGGGTGTGTGTGTTTGTCCTTAGGATAATTTAGGTTAAGTAGTGTGTAAGGTTAGGGAATGATGACCTTAGCAGTTAAGTCCCATAAGATGCGGGCCTATGGGGTATCGTCTCAGTTGTGCGACTGGATTCGTGATTTCCTGTCAGGAAGGTCGCAGTTCGTAGTAATAGACGGCAAATCATCGAGTAAAACTGAAGTGATATCAGGTGTTCCCCAGGGAAGCTTCCTGGGACCCTGATCTATATAAATGACCTGGGTGACAATCTGAGCAGTTCTCATAAGTTGTTCGCAGATGATGCTGTAATTTACCGTCTAGTAAGGTCATCCAAAGACCAGTATCAGTTGCAAAGCGATTTAGAAAAGATTGCTGTATGGTGTGGCAGGTGGCAGTTGGCGCTAAATAACGAAAAGTGTGAGGTGATCCACATGAGTTCCAAAAGAAATCCGTTGGAATTCGATTACTCGATAAATAGTACAATTCTCAAGGCTGTCAATTCAAGTAAGTACCTGGGTGTTAAAATTACGAACAACTTCAGTTGGAAAGACCACATAGATAACATTGCGGGGAAGGCGAGCCAAAGGCTGCGTTTCATTGGCAGGACACTTAGAAGATGCAACAAGTGTACTAAAGAGACAGCTTACACTACACTCGTTTGTCCTGTTTTAGAATATTGCTGTGCTGTGTGGGATCCTTACCCGGTGGGATTGACGGAGGACATCGAAAGGGTGCCAAAAAGGGCAGCTCGTTTTGTATTATCACGTATTAGGGGAGAGAGTGTGGCAGATATGATACGCGAGTTGGGATGGAAGTCATTAAAGCAAAGACGTTTTTCGTCGCGGCGAGATCTATTTCGGAAATTTCAGTCACCAACTTTCTCTTCCGAATGTGAAAATATTTTGTTGAGGCCAAACTACGTGGGTAGGAATGATCATCAAAATAAAATAAGAGAAATCAGAGCTCGAACAGAATGGTTTAGGTGTTCATTTTTCCCGCGCGCTGTTCGGGAGTGGAATGGTAGGGAGATAGTATGATTGTGGTTCGATGAACCCTCTGCCAAGCACTTAAATGTGAATGGCAGAGTAATCATGTTGATGTAGATTTCACACACATTTGAACGTTTCTCTGAAAGTAACAAATGGTTAACAAGCCAGGCGGAAATAAATCGCGGCATTTTCGGCGAAATTCTTTTTAGATACTAATCAAATCTTTGAATTGTGACCGAGTGAGAGTGGGCGTGAAAGGGCTCTGCATAACATTTACAGAAGATGTGACCATAGGCTTCAGTCTACAGCGGCACTTCCCCTCCACCGCTCGGCATTTCCCCGACAGCGCCTGCCTGCAACCCCCACCACTACTGCTCACCCCATGCGCTCCCTGCCATCTGCGCATCTACCGGCCACCGTATTCTGCGCGCACATGATATGCACTGTTTTTCTCATAAGCAAAATTATCGGCTTGTACACTATGTTTGGAAAAAGCGAAACGTGAAGACTGAGAGATGTGATTACAATGAAATTTATTCCACCAACAAGGGACATAACATTCCGTGACTGATTACCATTACAACCTGAACATGCGTTGGAGCTGTGGAAATTCGGTACGGAGTAGCAACACCATGTGCTGCAATCAGAGCTGCTAGATGTGGTGGCGTGGAATAAAAGAGCAACTGAATATGTTGCTGGGGTGTACCCTGCCATGCAGTTCGTACGTGCGTCCACAAAGCACCAACTGTGTCCGGAAGAGGACCTGAACGAACGAGTTAGCAACTGACCATATCCCAGACATATTCGATGGGCGTGCCAGGCAAATGGGCAGGCCAGCGAAGCAGTGGTACCTGAAGAAGGTTTGCACATTCCTCAATACATGAGCCTGGGTGTTGTCCTGCTGAAATATGGCATATGAGAGCTGGGTGTTGTCCTGCTGAAATATGGCATATGAGATGGCCTGCAGATGGGGCAGTGCCTCCCTCATGTAACGGTCGCTGTTCAGATTGCCCTCAAGACGTAGGCGGCGAGATCGTGCACTATAGGCAATGGCTCCCCAAACATCACACTTGGCGTTTGTCCCCTACATCGCTTACAAATACATTGCGCCCAATTGCGTACACCATGGCGTTGAATGCGTATGCAGCTATCAGTATAGGACAAGCTGAAGTGGTATTCACCATAAGACATATTTTTTCAGTTAACATGCCAGTGACAGCGTTCACGTGACCTTTGCAGTCTGCAGCGTTCGTGGATTCTGGCAAATGGACGCCAACGCTAAGGTACGTGTGCCACAATGCCAGTCTGCAGAAGACGGCGTCGAACCATCAACGCAGACATGCCCATACCCGTTAAAATGTTCCAACATCGCGCCAGCATTGTGGACGAAGCTGTTCTGTCCGCTATGACCAAAATGGAGAGATTAGATAAGGTAGTCACTGTAAAAGTTGACGTTTGGATACATGGCAAGGTGAGTGGGATGTAAGTGATAAGGGATGTAGACTGCACGACTTCCTCCCTGACATTAGGGAGCGGTTGAGAACGAAAAATATCGATCCCAGCCGCGGTATGGTACGTTTCTTAACCGAACGCGGACCTTACCCCACGTCTGAGGCAGACACCTACAAGCACATGCGGTGAACAAGATTCCCCAGAACACACTGCCTTTTTCTATGGGCAATACACGAACAATAGACATACACTACACTTTGACTACACAGAAACAGATAGATATATACCAGGTGATCAAAAAGGTCACCTGCCTTGCGCAACAACATGGCGGTACGCAACACAGCCATGCATGAAATTTGAAAACTGAATAAATCACGGAGTGATGTAGATAGAGAGTTACAAATTGGCACACATGCTTGGAATGACATGGGGTTTTATTAGAACAAAAAAAATACAAACGTTCTAAAAATGTCCGACAGACGGTGCTTCATCTGATCAGAATTGCAATAATTAGCATAACAAAGTAAGACAAAGCAAAGATGTTGATCTTTACAGGAAATGCTCAATATGTCCACCATCATTCCTCAACAATAGCTGTAGTCGAGGAATAATGTTGTGAACAGCACTGTACAGCATGTCCGGAGTTATGGTGAGGCACTGGCGTCGGATGTTGTCTTTCAGCATCCCTAGAGATGTCGGTTGATCACGATACACTTGCGACTTCAGGTAACCCCAAAGCCAATAATCGTACGGACTGAGGTCTGGAGACCTGGGAGGCCAAGCATGACGAAAGTGGCGGCTGAGCACACGATCATCACCAAACGACGCGCGCAAGAGATCTTTCACGCGTCTAGCGATATGGGGTGTTTCTTTTTGGTTCTAATAAAAGCCCATGTCATTCCAGGCATGTGTGTCAATTTTTACCTCTCTATCTTCATTATTCCGTGGTTTATTAAGTTTTCAAATTTATACTGACTTTTTGATCACCCGGTATATAACAATGAGAAACGAAGAACAATGGGCACGATTAAACGTATTGACAAACAGTATTTCAAAAACAACACGTGAAGAGTACACGCGGACATGACATAACAGACACTCCTATGTGCGACGTAACAGGAATCTCCAGAGGGTGGACAGCGATGCCCACAGTGACAGCGAAAACAGTGACAATCAGGAGGAACAGGAGGAGGAAGCCGAGATGTGACAGTAAATAAGCATAAGGTGCTGGCGACCTAGCGAAGAAATTATCAAACGCTGTACACGGAAGGGCACCTAAAGTTAATACATAGGATTAGTAATAAATAGGATCAGCAATACTATTTCTCTACTAATAACCATGTGTGTGTGTGTGTGTGTGTGTGTGTGTGTGTGTGTGTGTGTGTGTGTGTGTGTGTGTGTTTCTGTATGTGTGTGACTGGCGGTCAACGGCTCGAAGAAACCATACCGAGGCATTCACAGTAAGTCACATATGGTGATGGTACTAACAAATCTCTTCTCTATCCTATCATATTTTTATATTATTTTTAAAAAAATAACATTTCATTTATATTTCAACCTTAAATTATTCTTATTTTGAAAAGTATCGTATGAAACAAATTGGTTACACATGTATCATTCAAAGTATTTTCTATCGCTGGCCACTACTTTCCCCCATCTTTCGCGCAGTGTACGAATCACGCGCTGAAAAAATTTTTCATCTTTTGAAGCGAGCCACGAATCGACACAGTTTGTGACTTCTTCATGAGATCGGAAGTGTTGGTCAGCCAGGCCATGCGCCGTTGATCTAAGCAGGTGATAGTCAGGGAAAGCAATGTCTGGAGGATACGGCGGGTGGGGTAGGACTTCCATTTTTAACGTTTCCAAGTACGTTTTGACCTCTTTTGCAACTTGGGATCGAGCGTTGTCGTGCTGCAAAATCACTTTGTCGTGCCTCTCGCTGTATTGCGGCCGTTTGTCTTCTAATCCTCTGCTAAAACACATTAATTGCGTTGGATAACGAGCAACTGTGATTGTTTCACTTGGTTTCAACATCTCATAGTACACGACGCCGAGCTGTTCCCACCAAATGCAGAGCATGATCTTGGAGCCTTGAATATTCGGTTTGGAAGTCGACGTCGAAGCATGGCCGGGACTTTTTTGCGTTTATGGTTATCGTAATGAACCCATTTTTCGTCTCCGGTCACAATGCGATGCATAAATCCCTTCCGCTTTCGCCTCTCAAGCTACTGTTCACAAACACACAAACGCCGTTCAACGTCTCTTGATTTCAGCTCACACGGGACCCAAGGTTCCTTCTTTCTGAATCATGTCCACAGCCTTGAGACGTTTTGAAATGGCTTGCTGTGTCACTCCCACTAATCGTGCCAATTCTTCTTGAGTTTGACGCGAGTCTCCACTCAGCAATGTCTCCAATTCTGCATCTTCGAAAAAATTCTCCCTTCCACCACTATGCCGGTCTAGGACGTTAAAAATCACCGTTCTTGTAGCGTTGAAACTATTCACGACACGTCCTTTCCATACGTACTTGAGAGCATTTGATGAGACTCAGCCGCTGTTTTCTTCATACTGAAACAAAACAGTAACACCTCTCGCAAATGACGAGAATTAGGTTCGTAAAGTGACATTTTCAATCAAGAACAACTTAATGATGCAGGCACAAATCGACTAATGTTTGAATGATGTTATGTTGACCGAGGTCCAGGCTAACTGCCTGACGTCTGCGATCTGTTTCTTTCTACCGCTACTTACCGTTGTCGCTACCTATCGGCAAACGGCGGAAGCAAAGTTGTACACCTTCTAGATAAAACAAAAGAAAACAGCAAGAAGATGAGAAACGAAAAATGTAAGATGTACGACCAGTTTCAAAACAACAGGTTGTTGTTGTTGTGGTCTTCAGTCCTGAGACTGGTTTGATGCAGCTCTCCATGCTACTCTATCCTGTGCAAGCTTCTTCATCTCGCAGTACCTACTGCAACCTACATCCTTCTAAATCTGTTTAGTGTACTCATGCCTTGGTCTCCCTCTACGATTTTTACCCTCCACGCTGCACTCCAATACTAAATTGCTGATCCCTTGATGCCTCAGAACGTCCTACCAACTGATCTCTTCTTCTAGTCAAGTTGTGCCACAAGCTCCTCTTCTCACCAATTTTATTCAATACCTCCTCATTAGTTACGTAATCTACCCATCGAATCTTCAGCATTCTTTTGTAGCACCATATTTCGAAAGCTTCTATTCTCTTTTGGTCTAAGCTATTTATCATCCACGTTTCACTTCCATACATGGCTATACTCCATACAAATAGTTTCAGAAACGATGTCACAGACATTTAAATCTATACTCGATGTTAACAAATTTCTCTTCTTCAGAAACGCTTTCCTTGCCATTGCCAGTCTACATTTTATATCCTCTCTGCTTCGACCATCATCAGTTATTTTGCTCCCCAAATAGCAAAACTCCTTTACTACTTTAAGTGTCTCATTGCCTAATCTAATTCCTTCAGCATCACCCGACTTAATTCGACTACATTCTATTATCCTCGTTTTGCTTTTGTTGATGTTCATTTTATACCCTCCTTTTAAGACACTGCCCATTCCGTTCAACTGCTCTTCCGGGTCCTTTGCTGTCTCTGACAGAATTACAATGGCATCGGCGAATACCTAAGTTTTTATTTCTTCTCCATGGATTTTAATACCTACTCCGCACTTTTCTTTTGTTTCCTTTATTGCTTGCTCGATATAGAGATTGAATAACATCGGGGATGGGCTACAACCCTGTCTCACTCCCTTCCCAACCACTGCTTCCCTTTCATACAGGTAACAGGCCTATAATTTGGCAAATAATAAATATGACCTAGAGTACAAGATGGCGGTCCTCGAGCTGCCGCTTCATTGTCTCGTCCAGGACACAATCGGCGCTGAGTGCGGCCCTCATCTCTCCAGTGTCACGGGATGTCAGTCCCGCCTCCCAGAGATCGATTAACTGATCTGATGGAACGCACGCACGCCAACACCAACTCCGGACTCCCCTCTCACTGCGAGGCTTGGCACAGTTTATACGAAATGCCTTCCAGGCAACCAGTAACCGCCGCAGGAGTTTCACGATTAGCAGACAGCCCCAGCGTAACAGACATCACACATGTGGTTCCCAGGTAGATGCCGTGTTTCTTGACTTCCGCAAGGCGTTCGATACAGTTCCCCACGGTCGTTTAATGAACAAAGTAAGAGCATATGGACTATCAGACCAATTGTGTGATTGGATTGAAGAGTTCCTAGATAACAGGACGCAGCATCTCATTCTCAATGGAGAGAAGTGTTCCGAAGTAAGAGTGATTTCAGGTGTGCCGCAGGGGAGTGTCGTAGGACCGTTGCTATTCACAATATACATAAATGACCTTGTGGATGACATCGGAAGTTCACTGAGGCTTTTTGCAGATGATGCTGTGGTGTATCGAGAGGTTGTAACAATGGAAAATTGTACTGAAATGCAGGAGGATCTGCAGCGAATTGACGCATGGTGCAGGGAATGGCAATTGAATCCCAATGTAGACAAGTGTAATGTGCTGCGAATACACAGAAAGATAGATCCTTTATCATTTAGCTACAAAATAGAAGGTCAGCAACTGGAAGCAGTTAATACCATAAATTATCTGGGAGTACGCATTAGGAGTGATTTAAAATGGAATGATCGTATAATGTTGATCGTCGGTAAAGCAGATGCCAGACTGAGATTCATTGGAAGAATCCTAAGGAAATGCAATCCGAAAACAAAGGAAGTAGGTTACAGTACGCTTGTTCGCCCACTGCCTGAATACTGCTCAGCAGTGTGGGATCCGTACCAGATACGGTTGATAGAAGATATAGCGAAGATCCAACGGAGAGCAGCGCGCTTCGTTACAGGATCATTTAGTAATCGCGAAAGCGTTACGGAGATGATAGATAAACTCCAGTGGAAGACTCTGCAGGAGAGACGCTCAGTAGCTCGGTACAGGCTTTTGTTAAAGTTTCGAGAACATACCTTCACCGAAGAGTCAAGCAGTATATTGCTCCCTCCTACGTATATCTCGCGAAGAGACCATGAGGATAAAATCAGAGAGATTAGAGCCCACACAGAGGCATACCGACAATCCTTCTTTTCACGAACAATACGAGACTGGAATAGAAGGGAGAACCGATAGAGGTACTGAAGGTACCTGTTATATCCTAGCCAGTAATGCCAACCGAGCCCGCTGCCAAAAGGTTGGCAGCATCAAAGTCCGGACGCCAACCGCATAAGCAGCGCCAGCGATACAGGAAATCGCCGCAAGTCTGCGCGCGCCACCGCTGGCTTCTGGCTTCTTAAGCGCTGGAGTCGCGAGCGCTAGCACGGTTCTGTATTCGCCGCTCGGTTGTATACTCGCCACCGATTTGTGTACTTGCTAGTCAGTTGTGTGTTCATCGCAGCAGAGTTGTTGTTTGTCGTCAGCCGACGCTGACCTAGCCGCTCCGACTCGAACTAGACAGATTTCTGTAGACACGGAGTTCACTACTGTGTTTCTGTATCTTCGTTAATAAAGATAAGTACCGACTTTTATTTAATCAGAGTGTTTGGGTTTTCCTCTTTCTGTTCACTGTTCCAGCGGACCGGTCGGCCCGCTATTAAAAGTGTGGCGGTGACTTCGTAAGCCGTTTCTACAGCGAAGTGTTTGTCGCTACGAACGCCGCCACAAAAGTACCCTCCGCCACACACCGTCAGGTGGCTTGCGGAGGATGGATGTAGATGTAGATACGCCCGAGCCACAACTCCGCCAGTCTCACCGGCCGCCCCAAACCGACTGCCTCTCGCCATCCCGCGCGCCCCAGCCGAAAACCCAAAGATGCTCATGCCCGGGTACGCGCCAAAGATAACAAGCCAATCGCAGGTGATCGACCAGCGATCTGGCTCCGTAGAGAAACGATTCTGTTTGGCATGGGTTGTACAAGTCCGTGACAGGATTCCAGAAATATGTGGCACCAGATGTCTAGCCACAGGTCAGACAATTTCCGCAAATTACGGGACGCTGGTTTGTGGGCACGCACCTGGCGCCCGATATGTTCTCCAAGGGTTACAGATCAGGCACGTTTGCTGGCTAAGACATGAATGCGAGTTCATTATCATGCTCTTCAAACGGCTGCAGCACGCGTCTGGCCTTGTGCTGCAGAGGGTTATCGAATGGTTCAAATGTCTCTAACCACTATGGGAATTAACATCTGAGGTCATCAGTCCCCTAGAAGTTAGAACTACTTAAACCTAACTAACCTAAGGACATCACACACATCCATGCCCGAGGCAGGATTTGAACCTGCGGCCGTAGCAGCAGCGCGGTTCCGGACTGAAGAGCCTAGGAGCGCTCGGCCACAGCGGCCGGCACAGCGTTATCCTGCTGGAAGATGTCACCTCCATCAGAGAACACTTCAAGCATGAACGCATGCACGTGATCCGCAATACTGTTCACTTACTTCAGTGCTGTCATGGTGCCTTCGAGTACTACCTTAGCTCCCGTAGAATCAGAACTGAATGTAAATATTTTCAACATTTCGCGGCCCTGTCAGCAACTGTATAAATATTAATTTCAATTTTATTAACCAACAGCCTCAGTTGCACCGTTTACCTAGAATTTACCTAGGTTTCAGTCGGGATAACCCAACCTTCTTCAGAATAACAGTAACTACCGTTTGTCCATAGAGGACATCGTCAAGCTAAAACTGCAAATCCATAAATTATCGTCAGTCTGGCCGGTGCGAGCTGCGACGCCGTGAGACGGGAGATCGGCGCGCCTTCCTGCGTCCGTTGAAGCGGCTGGCAGCGGACGGTTCGGGAGAGCGATTTGGGGGTGCTGCGCCAGGTCTTCGCCAGACATCGCAATTTATTAGAAGTTAAATGATTCGAGATATGTTGTTTCATTTCATTTGTTAAATTCTACTTTTCTTGGTCAGTCTCTCGTTCCCAGTGATCGTCTGTGTCTCGTCCGCATTTGTTAGCCAGTTAGTGTCTGTCTGTCTGTCTGTCTGTCTGACTGTCTGTCTCCCATACGTTAATAGCTGCCTCTTTCATCTTTGTCGGATTCGGTGTTAACGAATTTATAGAATTAGGGCAAAGGCCGAATTCCTGAAATATGTTTTTATCTTGCCTATCAACTTGCGAGGCGGTATATGTGTAATGTAGAGCATGTTGTACACTTTATGTAAGTCTGAATTTCATGGGTTTTATTTAAATAGTCATTTTTATAAAGTTGCCACCCTTCCACCATAAGAGCCATTTAAAAAAAAAAAACAAATTGCACTTTTGGTGGCAAATAGTTTGTTAGTGTGTACCATTTCCATCCCTCTTACGGGGTGCACAGCTAATGTGTTTGCACGAGTTGTTAAAATTTTTGGTTTAAAGTAATCTGGTGTGTTGCAGATTTGCACCAGTGTAGTTTTTCAGAGGTCGTTGTGAGCGGTCGTGACTACGGCCGTGTTGAAAGGGGACGGAAGCTTATCAGCCCGAAAGGATCCTACTGTAAAAAAAAATCCTTTCGGGCTAGGCGCTACATTCTGGAACCGCACAACCGCTACGGTCGCAGGTTCGAATCCTGCCTCGGCCATGGATGAGTGTGATGTCCTTAGGTTAGTTAGGTTTAAGTAGTTCTAAGTTCTAGGGGACTGATGACCTCAGAAATTAAGTCCCATAGTGCTCAGAGCCATTTGAACAATTTTTTGGTTAAGTGACCACTACTTCCTCCTTTGCACTCTGTACAGTTGCTTCGTCGCCTGGTATCAGCAGAAAGCAATGATGAACTACTGATTTAATAAATGTCTTAATCGCATTTGATAGATTAATTACAGTCAACAGGTTTTGACACCAGATAGTGGTCATCAGAACAGTAACTTCTGTATCTTGTTACGAAAGATACGCGTCAAATAGTAACCATGGTCACTTAAAATCAACTAACTAACAAGGGTGTAAGACAAGGCTGTAGCCTTTCGCCCCTACTTTTCAATCTGTACATCGAGGAAGCAGTGATGGAAATAAAAGAAAGGTTCAGGAGTGGAATTAAAATACAAGGTGAAAGGATATCAATGATACGATTCGCTGATGACATTGCTATCCTGAGTGAAAGTGAATTAAATGATCTGCTGAACGGAATGGTCTAATGAGTACACAGTATGGTTTGAGAGTAAATCGGAGAAAGACGAAGGTAATGAGAAATAGTAGAAATGAGAACAGCGAGAAACTTAACATCAGGATTGATGGTCACGAAGTCAATGAAGTTAAGGAATTCTGCTACCTAGGCAGTAAAATAACCAATGACGGACGGAGCAAGGAGGACATCAAAAGCAGACTCGCTATGGCAAAAAAGGCATTTCTGGCCAAGAGAAGTCTACTAATATCAAATACCGGCCTTAATTTGAGGAAGAAATTTGTGAGGATGTACGCCTGGAGTACAGCATTGTATGGTAGTGAAACATGGACTGTGGGAAAACCGGAACAGAAGAGAATCGAAGCATTTGAGATGTGGTGCCATAGACGAATGTTGAAAATTAGGTGGACTGATAAGGTAAGGATTGAGGAGGTTCTACCCAGAATCGGAGAGGAAAGGAATATGTGGAAAACACTGATAAGGAGAAGGGACAGGATGATAGGTCATCTGCTAAGACATGAGGGAATGACTTCCACGGTACTAGAGGGAGCTGTAGAGGGCAAAAACTGTAGAGGAAGACAGAGATTGGAATACGTCAAGCAAATAATTGAGGACGTAGGTTGCAAGTGCTACTCTGAGATGAAGAGGTTAGCACAGGAAAGGAATTCGTGGCGGGCCGCATCAAACCAGTCAGTAGACTGATGAGAAAAAAAAATCTTTTAAATGCGATCAAGACATTTATCAGTAAAAGAATATATTGTAAATACATCGCGTACGCCATTTGATAATTTGAAATTGCGTTGAAAACTGATATATAATTACCATAATTACATTAAGGTTCAAACACAAATATCTTGTGATTTTGTTCTACAACTTTATTTATTTCGAATAGCAAACTGTTTTATGTTCAGGGTTATCGCAGCTGTCGAAAGGCACCATGTTAGGAAGAACTCCGCCAACGGTGAAATTGTTGTTTATAAAAAAAAAAAGCCGGTTTCGCGGCGCAAAGCCGCATCATCAGGTACTAAGTAAATGGTAAAAATCAAAGTACAGTGTCACCACATTTTGTGGATATTAAAATTAATAAACGAATGTCTGAAATATAATCGCAACGTTAACAGATCATAGGTATACCGATACGTCCTAGTCACTATCCCGTGAATATAGCAAATACACACGCCAAAAAAAGTTTTGCATTACCCGGTTCCCAGAACTCCTGAATACAGACATTCACTGTACATATTGTATCACAGACATAGTGCCTTTGAATGTTCAGAGATGTCACTAAACCCACCCAAAGATGTAAACAACCATGCATGAGCAGCGCTTATTAGACGGAGGCGGTCCGACAGCCGATCAGTTCCAGTCATTCCACCAGGAAGGAGGTACACGGCTCGTGTTGTTTGTAGTTCAACTATGCCCAGACTGTAAATACCGCGTCCGCATTGACACTTTGTGCCAGGAAGGGCTCTCAACAATGGAAGTGCCCAGGCGTCTCGGAGTGAACGAAAGCGATGTTCTTCGGACATGGAGGAGATAGACAGGAAATGTCGATAACATAGCTCGCTCAGGCCGCCCAAGGGCTACTACTGCAGTGGATGACCGCTACCTACGGATTACGTCTCGGAGGAACCCTGGCAGTAACGCCACCGTGTTGAATAATGCTTTTCGTGCTGTCACAGGACGTCGTGTTACGACTCAAACTGTGCGCAATAGGCTGCACGATGCGCAACCTTACTCTCGACGTCCATGGCGAAGTCCATCTTTGCGACCACGACACCATGTAGCACGGTACAGATGGGCCCAACAGCATGACGAATGGACCGCTCGGGACTGGCATCACGTTCTCTTCACCGATGAGTGTCGCATATACCTTCAACCAGACAATCGCCGGAGACTTGTTTGTAGGCACCCTGGTGAAGCTGAACGCCTTAGACACACTGTCCAGCGAGTGCAGCAAGGATGAGGTTCCCTGCTGTTTTGGGGTGGCATTATGTGGGGCCGACGTACGCCGCTGGTGGTCACGGAAGGCACCGTAACGGCTGTACGATACGTGAATGCCGTCCTCCGACCGGTAGTGCAACTATATCGGCAGCATATTGGCGAGGCATTCCTCTTCATGGACGACAATTCGCGCCCTCATCGTGCACATCTTGTGAAAGACTTCCTTCAGGATAACTACATCACTTGACTAGAGTTCTCTAAACATGAACCCTATTGAACATATCTGGGATAGACTGAAAAGGGCTGTTTATGGACGCCGTGACCCAACAGCCACTCTGAGGGATCTACGCCGAATCGCCTTTGAGGAGTGGGACAGTCTGGACCAACAGTGCCTTGATGAACTTTCGGATGGTATGCCACGACGAATAGAAGCATGCATCAATGCAAGAGGACGTGCTATTGGGTATTAGAGGTACCGGTGTGTTCAGCAATCAGGACCCCCATCTCTGAAGGTCTCGCTGTATGGCGTTACAACATGCCATGTGTGGTTTTCATGAGCAATAAAAAGGGCGGAAATGATGTTTATGTTTATCTCTATTCCAATTTTCCATACAGGTTCCGGAATTCTCGGAACTGAGATGTGCAAAACTTTTTTTGATATGTGTACTATGGTGAGCGAAAGATAACGAAAACATGCTCCATTCTTTAAAATTTGCCTGCATCTAAAAAGAAGAAAAACATTTCACACTGACGGGACGCTAAAGGTTTTTAAAAAGGGTCTAAACTCGAGATAGAAAATTGTCACTGCTAACATTAGTAGTCGTCCCACTACCGAAATTACTGTGCTGGCAGAGTCCTACTGGAGTGACGAAAAGGCAGCTCTGTGCAGGGCAAAGTAAAAGCGGCCTACACGAACGACAAAGAGAGACTAGCGCAACGAAAGCTATCCACGTGGACAGTCTGACGTCATATACCTATCTAGGTCGCTATCTTTACAAGCGAGGATAATACAGAATTTTATTACGTACTAGTACCTAATCGTATTAACAATCGAAGTTAGCCGGAATGCTATGGTGGTTTCATTCCAATTGGTCATTCAACATCGGCTCATTATGCAGTATGTACAAGAACCAAGAAGTAATGTTAAGACTGGATGACCAAGAACAAAGTGTTCGGATTTAGCAGGTTGTAAGACAGGGATGCAGCCTTTCACCTGTACTCTTCAGTCTTTACATCGAAGAAGTAATAACGGAAATACAAGAAAAGTTCAAGAGTGACCTTGAAGTTAAGGGTAAAAGAAAATCAATGATAAGATTCGCCGATGACATTGCTATCCTCAATGAAAGTGAAGAAGAATTACAGGATCTGTTGAATGGAATGGCCTAATGAGAGCAGAATATGGATTGAGAGTAAACCGAATAAAAGGCCGTAGTAATGAGAAGCAGCAGACATGAATTAGCTAAAAAGTTAAAACTGGTGATTACGACGTATAGGAAGTTACGGAATTCCGTTACCTAGGCAGCAAAGCAACCATGACGAATGGAGCAATGAGGACATAAAAAGCAGACTAACGTACCAAGGAGGGCATTCCTGGTCGGGAAAAGACAACTGCTATAAAACATAGATCTTAATTTCAGGAAGAAATTTCTGAGAATATACGTTTGGGGCACAGCACTGTATTGTCAAAAAATGTAACTCCATCTTGCAATTATGGAGTGTGGAACTGCGGCTGGTCCATGATCTGTAAAATAATTTTCCAACAACCGTTATTCTTACAGCTTTTTATTCAGGCTATGTGGGCTCTTCACAGACGTAACAACAACCCTAACATGTGCTGGTGAAGTCTTCTACAGAAACCAGGCGCAAATATTAGTCCCCTGTTATAGACGTGTATGGCTTGACGCGTTTTGTCGTTCACGCTACTGGGCCTGTAGATAACTCTTTCGAAAAGTAGAGCTTCAATAGCATCTGAGTAATAGTGGGCAACATCTCTGCCAAAGAGGCTGCAGTGCGTGACATTGTTAATAGAACCTTTACTTGTGAGTGAAGTCCAGTCTCAGAGAGATAATAATTTTATTATATTATTTTTCATTTATGGAGAGATATTTTGTAAATTTATTCAGAACACTTCAAAAGGTACTGCAACAGCGCATTTTTCGAAACATCCAAACATAATAATTGATTTGGTCAGGGATTTAGAACTGAAGATTTTTATAACAATGTGTCATTTTTCTTAAAAGATTGGCTAAATTTTACAGACGCACGAAATTTGGCACGGATTCAATGCGAGATGCCTTTAATAGGTTCCACAACGAAACATTGTCTCGAAATTTGGTAGAACGTCCGAAGAAATTCTGGTCGTATGTAAAGCACACAAGCGGCAAGACGCAGTCAATACCTTCGCTGCGCAGTGCCGATGGTACTGTTACCGACGACTGTGCCGCTAAAGCGGAGTTACTGAACGCAGTTTTCCGAAATTCCTTCACCAGGGAAGACGAATGGAATATTCCAGAATTTGAAACACGAACAGCTGCAAGCATGAGTTTCTTAGAAGTAGATACTTTAGGGGTTGCGAAGCAACTCAAATCGCTTGATACGGGCAAGTCTTCAGGTCCAGATTGTATACCGATTGGGTTCCTTTCAGATTACGCTGATACAATAGCTCCCTGCTTAGCAATCATATACAACCGCTCGCTCACCGATAGATCTGTACCTACAGATTGGAAAATTGCACAGGTCGCACCAGTGTTTAAGAAGGGTAGTAGGAGTAATCCATCGAACTACAGACCTATATCATTGACGTCGGTTTGCAGTAGGGTTTTGGAGCATATACTGTATTCAAACATTATGAATCACCTCGAAGGGAACAATCTATTGATACGCAATCAGCATGGTTTCAGAAAACATTGTTCTTGTGCAACGCAGCTAGCTCTTTATTCGCACGAAGTAATGGCCGCTATCGACAGGGGATCTCAAGTTGATTCCGTATTTCTAGATTTCCGGAAAGCTTTTGACACCGTTCCTCACAAGCGACTTCTAATCAAGCTGCGGGCCTACGGGGTATCGTCTCAATTCTGCGACTGGATTCGTGATTTCCTGTCAGGAAGGTCGCAGTTCGTAGTAATAGACGGCAAATCATCGAGTAAAACTGAAGTGATATCAGTGATTCCCCAGGGAAGCGTCCTGGGACCTCTGCTGTTCCTGATCTACATAAATGACCCGGGTGACAATCTGAGCAGTTCTCTTAGGTTGTTCGCAGATGATGCTGTAATTTACCGTCTAGTAAGGTCATCCGAAGACCAGTATCAGTTGCAAAGCGGTTTAGAAAAGATTGCTGTATGGTGTGGCAGGCGGCAGTTGACGCTAAATAACGAAAAGTGTGAGGTGATCCACATGAGTTCCAAAAGAAATCCGTTGGAATTCGATTACTCGATAAATAGTACAATTCTCAGGGCTGTCAATTCAACTAAGTACCTGGGTGTAAAAATTACGAACAACTTCAGTTCGAAAGACGACATAGATAATATTGCGGGGAAGGCGAGCCAAAGGTTGCGTTTCATTGGCAGGACACTTAGAAGATGCAACAAGTGTACTAAAGAGACAGCTTACACTACACTCGTTCGTCCTCTGTTAGAATACTGTTGCGCGGTGTGGGATCCTTACCAGGTGGGATTGACGGAGGACATCGAAAGAATGCAAAAAAGGGCAGCTCGTTTTGTATTATCACGTAATAGGGGAGAGAGTGTGGCAGATATGATACGCGAGTTGGGATGGAAGTCATTAAAGCAAAGACGTTTTTCGTCGCGGCGAGATCTATTTAGGAAATTTCAGTCACCAACTTTCTCTTCCGAATGTGAAAATATTTTGTTGAGGCCAACTACGTAGGTAGGAATGATCATTGAAATAAAATAAGAGAAATCAGAGCTCGAACAGAAAGGTTTAGGTGTTCATTTTTCCCGCGCGCTGTTCGGGAGTGGAATGGTAGGGAGATAGTATGATTGTGGTTCGATGAACCCTCTGCCAAGCACTTAAATGTGAATGGCAGAGTAATCATGTAGATGTAGATGTAGATGTATCCCTATGTTTTTAAGAAAGTAAAGAGAATTTGTTCATGTTTTTCCACTATTAACATAAG
The DNA here is from genome assembly GCF_023864275.1 of Schistocerca cancellata. Classification (NCBI taxonomy): domain Eukaryota; kingdom Metazoa; phylum Arthropoda; class Insecta; order Orthoptera; family Acrididae; genus Schistocerca; species Schistocerca cancellata. The sequence continues at coordinate 196,563,589 of NC_064635.1, forward strand.
TTTTATTTTTTATGTTCTGCAGGCCGAAGTGGCCGTGCGGTTAAAGGCGCTGCAGTCTGGAACCGCAAGACCGCTACGGTCGCAGGTTCGAATCCTGCGTCGGGCATGGATGTTTGTGATGTCCTTAGGTTAGTTAGGTTTAACTAGTTCTAAGTTCTAGGGGACTAATGACCTGAGCAGTTGAGTCCCATAGTGCTCAGAGCCATTTGAACCATTTTTTTCTGTTCCTTTTTTCTTTTTTTTTGTTTTTCCAACTATCAGCTATCGTCTCTTTATTTCAAGTTTCATATATATAATTTTGCTTTCTCTAGTTTCTCAGTAACCGAACGTTAACTGACAATGACACCAGCAGTTATGAGATTTATTACTGCAGGCGTTTTGTGGATGTCTCTATAGTTTAAAGCATTGCATTGCTAGTAGTTTGAATTTTTATTTTTTAACTAGCACAGCAGCCGCAGTAGTTTGGAGACAGCAGCAGCACAACATTTATTCATTGCATAAACAGGGAGGCCATTTATAATTTATGCATGATACGATTAACATCTCAACAGTGACATACTTTTCCGACAAGACTTTTTGGTACTTACTCATATCTCATAATTTTCTTGCAGTCAGATTGCTTGTATTATTGTCATCAGACAGCTTTCCTAAGTTAAACAGAACAGACTGTATTCTCGGCACGAGCGTTGCATTTCCGAATAACTTTTGCATTGCTGATTACTTTTCAAGAGTTGCGAGATTCGTTACGAAGTTAAATATGAGCTTAACTGTTTCCCTAAACACGAGTTCAACTTCACATTACCGCACAAGCAAAATACCAGTAAATATGTCTGTACATTCCAGAATGAGATTTTCACTCTGCAGCGGAGTGTGCGCTGATATGAAACTTCCTGGCAGATTAAAACTGTGTGCCCGACCGAGACTCGAACTCGGGACCTTTGCCTTTCGCGGGCAAGTGCTCTACCATCTGAGCTACCGAAGCACGACTCCCGCCCGGTACTCACAGCTTTACTTCTGCTAGTACCTCGTCTCCTACCTTCCAGACTTCGGTAGCTCAGATGGTAGAGCTCTTGCCCGCGAAAGGCAACGGTCCCGAGTTCGAGTCTCGGTCGGGCACACAGTTTTAATCTGCCAGGAAGTTTCATATCAGCGCACACTCCGCTGCAGAGTGAAAATCTCATTCTGGAAACATCCCCCAGGCTGTGGCTAAGCCATGTCTTCGCAATATCCTTTCTTTCAGGAGTGCTAGTTCTGCAAGGTTCGCAGGAGAGCTTCTGTAAATTTGGAAGGAAGGAGCCGAGGTACTGGCAGAAGTAAAGCTGTGAGAACCGGCCGTGAGTCGTGCTTCGGTAGCTCAGATCGTAGAGCACTTGCCCGCGAAAGGCAAAGCTCCCGAGTTCGAGTCTCGGTCGGGCACACAGTTTTAATCTGCCAGGAAGTTTCATATCTGTACATTACCGTTCAACAAAAACTAATTAGCCACTTTCAGTGGTACAGGAACGATAAAACGTTGTTTGGACTACACAGTCGTGTATAGTGAGTGTATTGTTTGGAATAGCCTCTGTGAACTGGTGTAGCATTTATTTTCATCGGCGCTGGCAACTTCTGCCTCGACTGTTCAGTGTGTGTGTGTGTGTGTGTGTGTGTGTGTGTGTGTGTCCTCTCTCCATCGAAAGTGACGGTGCGTGGACAGCTGTGTAGGTAATCCTGTCACGGTCGCCATAAGTCACCAATGCTACACGCTCGCTCCTCGCAGCCTTCCACCAATTCCCCGAAAGCTAGCTGCGTGCGCCTTTTATTTTTCCGTGTAAAAGGGGACCGAGTGCGTGCTGTGGGATGAGTCAGCCCACTGCCGGAAGGAACGCGTTCTCTCACGCACCGAGCCGTTACGCAACAGCCAGGTCCGTGGTCAGTGGGCAGAGGTGCCCTCCACGACGTGTGTGTGTGTCTCTCTCTCTCTCTCTCTCTCTCTCTTTCTTTCTCTCTCTCACTCCTCATTTCCTTAGTCTCCATTTCCTCACTGTCTTTGTGAGACGAATGGCTGGTCGAGAGAGGCCACTGTAGAAAGCAAAAGTGGACGCCATTGCGTCTCGCGCCAAGGTTGCGTGGTACAGCGGTCGGAGAGAGTCGTTCGGAGACCTGACCATTACGTACTCAGGCGTAAGGGAGCGTTACTACGAAATACAGTGGCGGTGGCGGGTGTCTCGAGGTCGTGGGAGAGAGTAAGGACACAAAAAACTGAGCACTGTTTACATCCGTTCCGCACTTTGAACAGATGTTGGGAAAAACCGGCAGAAAAAACAATTACACCGATTAATCTCGTAATTGTTGAAAAGTGATCATCGATGCAAAAGTCAATCAGAAACGCAACGTTAAATCGTGTACTGCAACGCTTATGCCGAGACTACAGTCTGTTCTGCTTAATTAGTCTATATAACCTCATTAAATACTTTGAAACAAGTAGTTTTCTTGTGGAAGACAGTTTTTAGGATTCCGTAATTAGTAAAAACGAAAACCTTATAGGGTCACTTTCTTATCCGCCTCTTTGTCTGTGTGTCTGTATGTCCGACAGTTCAGACCACTTTTATTCAGGAATGAGTTGACGTGTGAAGTTGAAATTTATACCACGTATTAAGGTCTACGGTCCCTTGGCGACGTTAAAGAATGAAACTCCTAAGTTAGTGGAGTCAAAAATACGGCAATTTATATCACATATTTTGATACGAACTCACTCATCAAAACCTAAAGAGTATTTCCAGTTGACTTTGTAATGGTTCTTTATTTACGTGACCATTACGGCACTCCAACCCCAGTTGTCGATACCAGTAATATCGTACTACTTTTCTGCGAAGTAACAGGCATACATTTGTGACAATATTCACATTTGGTTTTATTAGTTTATAGGTACTCCGATGTATCGATATATTACAGTGATATGGTTCTTGTGTGTATCCATTTCTGTGAGACTGTCATAATCTTTGACTTACTTGTAACCGTTTTGGCGGGAATGCGCACAGAGCAGTCTTTGTTTCACTTTGCAGAAGTTAAGTTGTTATTTCGCTTTGTAAAAGAACAGTCAAGTGTTTGGTTAAAGTGGAAATTAAATATATGAAGATTGATAAAAAACTGTTTTCTTGATGATGTAACAATTAAGAAGAAGTATATGTGAATTTATAAGAAGTTTAATTAAAATGTGGATCGTGAACACCAAGTCAAAACTTATTTCTACCATACCATTGTTCTGATCTGGGATTGTTTGATCATTAAGAATTTCCTGAAAAACGCATTTGTTAGGTCTTCAAATGTTGCTAAAATACAGATCTGGACCTTCTAGCACTCAAAGTGGTATCACCCTAGAATCAAGAAGATGAACCATAACAACTTCGACGAAATCTACGTGGGAATTCATTCAAGATAAGTGCCAAAATTAAAAACATTTTTTTTTTGGAGACTTCATCATTTCCATTCCGACGATACCATCCGCAGTCAATAACTTTGTTGTTGCCCGATAAAGCGACCATATGCTGCGTGAGCAACATTATCAATCTGATTTCTAACCTACTTTGCAAGTGGTGGTATTGTTATAACTTAGAATCGTGAAATTTCCCAAGAAGTAAAATTTCACACTACAACCACGGGAAAAGATCCGAAGATTTTGAATTCATAATTATATCACACGAAAACCTTCTTTTTGTCACTTGTAGTCAGACACTTTGTCAGACCGTCTCTCTACTAAGGCCTCTTTCTCTCAGGAACGGGTAGACATCTACATATATACTCCGCCAGCCACCAAGCGGTGAGTGGCGGAGGGTACAATTCACGCATTAGTTGTATTTCCCCCCGTCTGTTCCACTCGCGGATCGCGCGAGAGAAAAACGACTGTCTGAACGCCTCAGTACGAGCTCTAATTTCCCTTATCTTTGAATGGTAACCACTGTGCGATGTGAAAGTTGGTGGTAATAATATATGCTCTACATCCTCAGAGAAGATCGGATTTCGGAATTTAGTGAGCAGCCCCATCCGTTTAGCGCGTCGTCTATCTGCAAGTGTGTCCGAAACTATCAATGAGATTTGTAACGTATCAAGTTGAAGTTTATGTCACATACTAAGCTCAATGGTCCCTTGGCGGCATATTAAACGTTAGCTTCTAAGTCAGTGCAGTCAAAAGGTACGGTCGTTTGTGTCACATACTTTGATACTCGCAAATTCACTTACCAAACCCTACACGGTACTTCCCGTTGAACTACGATCACTCCCGGAATGGATGAACTGTCTCTCTATACGTAATTAAGTTTGTACTGAACCCACAGTACGCGAGTCCTACTGACACCTGGCCAGTATCTATTTGATATCAACACATTTTACATTTATGGAAGTGTATTTCGTCTTTGCAAGCGAATTAAAGGCAAACTACTTTGTCGTCAGGGCAGTCACAGTTTACGTTATGCACTGTTACCGCAAAGAAATTTTCGAAAGTTCTCCAAAATTATCTCAAAAAATCTTTTGAAAATTGGTTTGGAATGACCCCTTTTATTGTGCGACTGTCGTAACATACCTCTCTAATGGGTACCGTACAAAACCGTCTCTCAATAGCCTGGAGCAACCTACCGCCGGATGATCACCTTAAACTTTCATAGCTCCTTCCCTACCTTCAAACCACAGGTTTACTGATGACATACATAAACCATGGTTTCATCGACCAGGCGGAGATCTTGAATTTGCTAACTACACTCCTCTTTTAGTGCCGACTGTATTTTAGGACTACGTTTAATAAGGAGCTGACTGTTCAGACCTTGAGTCTGTTATAACTCATCTTTGGTATTTTATCGGAGCATGTGTGTTGATGCTTGCGACGTTCACCGTAATTTCCAAGTTTAGCCATTCGATGATCAACCTTTTAAGAGGTTGCACAATTAATCGAGTTACAACTTGAACTTTGGGACATTGTAGGTTCTCTCAAATGTTGCGAAGTGAAAAGTTATTATCAGTTGAAGATGCACCTATATTGGTGAGAAACTGCCTGTGTTGCCTAATAAACGAACCTGTGTACAGCTAATTCATTCATTAAAAAAAAATTTTTTTTAAACAAAATTTTAAGGTTTTCGGAGAATTTTTGGAAATTTCTTTACAGCAACAATAGATGAATGGCAAGTTTTTTGTCAAAAGCGTTTCGCTTCTTTTATTTATTAAGCATCTTCAGTGGCCTGTAATACACGTTTGTTTTATGTACGTAATGAATGCGTTATATGGTAATTTCAAATTACGTTTTCTTTTGCTGTTCTCTAAGTTTTCAGATTAGAAATAACATTCGTTACGCTTGTTTCGTGAGGCTAAATTATCACTTTCGCTTTCTGATGTTCTCAATCCATGAGCGTTGTACTGGAGGCGACTGCATACTCCAGATGGCCAATTTCCGGCGTTTTTTCGACCACTTTTACTTCACCACTTCCACTTTTCACCGTGTACTGAATGTGGGTGTTTACAATGTGTAGTGTTACCAGCTGTCGTTGCGGTTTTATCTCACGGCTTTTCTTTGTGTTGTTGCAACAGAACACACTGTGAATAAATAAACACAATACACAGTGAAAGGTGAAAGTGAAATGTTGAAGTGAATGTTGCCGAAAAATGCCGAAAATTGTACAGCTGTATTACGCAGACCGAGTAAACACATCTCCATGACCACACACGGATTGACATCAGAAATCGTAAACAACATCAAATAGTAATTTAATCTCAAGAAAACTGTGCTGGAAAACTTATTTTTAACCTGAAAAACAAAATAAAAACACGTTTGTAACTAGTATATAACGCATTTATTATATACAAGAAACATACACTTCACAAATAAAAGAAAGTGGGTGGCAAAAAGCAAGCTTTCATTTAGCTGGGAATACGGAATATGCCTCCATGAATTTTGAAGTAACTAAGGAGTGCCGGATGAAACGACCTACAGTAAAGCGCCAAAGAGACTGTCATAGGCATGCGTATTCAATCACAGAGATATGTAAGCAGGCAGAATACGCCACTGCGGTAGGAAACGCCTTTATAAGTGTCTGGTGCGTTTGTTGGATAGGTTACTGCTGCTACAATGACAAGTTATCAAGATTTAAGTGAGTTAGAACGTGGTGTTGTAGTCGGCGCAGGAGCGATGGGATTCAGCATCTCCGAGGTTGGGATTTTCCCGTAAGACTATTTCACGAATGCGCCGTGAATAACAAGAATCCGCTAAAACTTCAAATCTCCGACATCGCAGCAAAGATCCTGCAACAACTGGATCAACGACGGCTGAAGAGAATCGTTGAACGCGACAGAAGTGGGACCCGTCGTCAAATAGCTGAAGATTTCAATGCTGGACCATCAACAAGTGTCAGCGTGCGAACCATTAAACGAAACATCATTGATATGGGCATTCGGAGCCGAAGGCCCACTCTTGTACCATTGTTGACTGCACGACACAAAGCTTTACGGCTCGGCTGGGCCCGTCAACACCAACACTGGGCTGTTGACGACTGGAAACATGTTGTCTGGTCGGACGGGTCTCGTTTCAAATTGTATCGAGCGGATGGATGTGTACGGGTATGGAGACGACCTCATGAATCCATGGAACCTGCATGTCGGCAGGGGACTGTTCAAGGTGGTGGAGGCTATGTAATGGTGTGGGGCGTGTGCAGTTGGACTGATACGGGACTCTGATACTCTAGATACGAGTCTGACAGGTGACAAGTACGTAAGCATCCTGTCTGCAGCTGCATCCACCCATGCTCACTGTGCATTCCGACGGACGTGGGCAATTCCAGCAGAATAATGTGACACCCCACGCCTGCAGTACTGGTACAGGGTGGCTCCAGGAACACTCTTCTGAGTCTAAACACTTACGCTGGCCACCAAACTTCCGAGACATAAACCTTACTGAGCACATCTAGGATGCCTCGCAACATGCTGTTCCATCCCCTCCTACTCTTACGGATTTATGGACAGGTTTCATGGCGTCAATTCCCTCCAGCACTACTTCAGACATCAGTCGGGTCCATGGCACGTCGTGATGCGTCACTTCTGCATGCTCGCGGGGGCTCTACACGATATTAAGCAGGTGTACCAGTTTGTAGACTTAGAGAAAGCTTTTGACAATGCTGACTGGAATACGCTCTTTCAAATACTACAGGTGGCAGGGGTAAAATACAGGGAGCGAAAGGCTATTTACAATTTGTACAGGAACCAGATGGCAGTTATAAGAGTCGAGGGACATGAAAGGGAAGCAGCGGTTGGGAAGGGAGTGAGACTGGGTTGTAGCCTCTCCTCGATGTTATTCAATCTGTATATCGAGCAAGCAGTAAAGTAAACAAAAGAAAAATTCGGAGTAGGTATTAAAATCCATGGAGAAGAAATAAATACTTTGAGGTTCGCCGATGACATTGTAATTCTGTCAGAGAAAGCAAAGTACTTGGAAGAGCAGTTGAACGGAATGGTCAGTGTCTTGAAAGGAGGATACAAGATGAACATCAACAAAAGCTAAACGAGGATAATGGAATGTAGTAGAATTAAGTCGAGTGATGCGGGGGGAATTAGATTAGGAAATGAGGCACTCAAAGTAGTAAAGGAGTTTTGCTATTTGGAGAGCAAAATAACTGATGATGTTCGAAGTAGAGAGGATATAAAATGTAGACTGGCAAAGCGTTTCTGAAGAAGAGAAATTTGTTAACATCGATTATAGATTTAAGTGTCAAGAAGTCGTTTCTGAAAGTATTTGTATGGAGTGTAGCCATGTATGGAAGTGAAACATGGACGATAAATAGTCTGGACAAGAAGAGAATTGAAGCTTTCGAAATATGGTGCTACAGAAGAATGCTGAAGATTAGATGGGTAGATCACATAACTAATGAGGAGCTATTGAAAAGAATTGGGGAGGAGAGGAGTTTGTGGCACAACTTCACAAGAAGAAGGGACCTGTTGTTAGGACATCTTCTGAGGCATCAAGGGATCTCAAATTTTGCATTGGAGGGCAGCGTGGAGGCTAAAAATCGTAGAGGGAGACCAAGAGATCAACACACTAAGCAGATTCAGAAGGATGTAGGTTGCAGTAAATACTGGGAATTTTCTGTTCTTAATCTACATACTAGGCCCATACTTCTCCAAAGCGCTACTTCCAATCCGTGTAAACTTTGCCCATTGTTCCTCTACGTCCATCACACTGGAACAAGATGACGTCATTGCATTCTCTGAGATGCTAACAGCTGCTTGTCTGATCTTTGCAGTGGGAATACTTTGTATCTCTTGCTCTGCCTTATCGACGGAGCTTGTTATGCGGCCTTTGGATTTTACATAGTTACGTTTATTTTACACGTTCTGTTAAGCAGATTCTGCTGTTTTATGGCAAGCCTCCTAAAATTTCAGAGATTGCACTGATTTAGGTTCTCTAAGAGTGTGAAGATCTAACAGTTTTAAGATTTTCTGTTTGATGTTAGATTATTATAAAGGAATCAAGAGGGTGATCCAGGGTAGTAGAGTATCGAAACCTTAATCAGTCTACGCAAAGAGCGAGCAGTAAAGGAAACTGAAGACGTATTCGCAAGGGAAATTGAAATTCACCGAAGGCAAAGATAAAGTTTGTTTGCGGTGTTTTCGTTCTGCCAAAGGACGTGAAGTATCGGGTACCGGAACGGGTAGTGTCCTGAGAAGGGGATATGGAGACCAAAAAAGTAGCAGCAGGTAAGAGCAGATGATACAAAATCAGGCAATCTTGAGGGAACTTAGATTAGGAAGAGACACTCGAAGTAATAGACGAGTTTTGGTATGTAGGTGATAAGGTGATTCAAGAAGTAAAGGTGATATAAAATGTAATCTGGCGATAGCAGGAAATACTTTTACGAAAAAGAGAAATTTAACGATGAATGTAAATTTAAATGTTAGAAAGTATTTCCTGAGAGTGTTTGTATAAAATGCAACTATATGTGGAAATGAATCGTGTATCGTATACGCCAGGGAGCTGAAGAGATTGGAAGGTATCGAAATGTGTTGCTACAGGAGAATTATATATTATATGAAGTTTATCCATAGTGGATGCTATCTAACTCCGTGATTGTTCCTCTATGGGGTGTAGAAAAAATCCGCTACCAGTCACAATAAAAGGTTATTTATTTGTCACACGACCGGTTTCGGGCTTGCGCCCATCTTCAGGTGTTTATACATTCATGTACATGTTTGTACTTTTGGAGATCACTGTATAAATACAAAAAATTATTTGCTGGTGACTACACAGATACAAGTGGGACAATTGTAAGTGGTAAGGCAGCATTTGACGAAAATATATCTGTACTTACATAAAGATGAAACACCATTATTACAGTTATGCTGTGGTGATAGTTTTGCCACTTAGTTACACACTTGTGGTCATTTTCACGTCCATATGTCAGTTTTACCAAGTATAGCTTCATATTACACTATTACGATGTGCACTCGTGAAAACCTACAAACAACACACACTGTGAGCAAAGGAAAGAAAATGAATCTGCTGGAAGAGCTAGAAATTTATATCCACAGCTCTAACTCACCAGACCTTGTTCTCAACGAACAAGTGGAACTTGCAAACAAATACTCTCTTCACATATTTCATGAAATATTCAAAAACAGAAAATAATTATCCTCTGATAGAATAACAAAGTAATATTCTTTAGAAATTCGATGTAGCAGTCATACAACAGTCCAAGTGTCATTATAGTAATTTGTAACAGTCATATTGTAAGCACAAGCTGTAACTGGGATTGTATAATGTGTAATAGCTTTCAAAATTTGATGTGTGTAACATTATTGTACCCCCTAGACCTAATTTCTCTGACAACAGTGTGGCTCAAAACAGTTCTAACTGTCATTTTTTAATTTGTAATAGCTTTGAGTAATTTCATAAATATAACAACATAGTACTTCCTAGATCTAAGCTCTCCGACAAAAAGAAATCCATAATGTGTATCAAGAAACGTCGCAGCCTATAATAGCTTTTTAAATTTCTATTTATGCAACACCCTTGCACTTCCCGTGGCTAAGTTCTTTGACAATAACCTACAAGTTTCTGTATGAGTAACATCTTTACATCTGCTACATCTAAGTTCTTTGACCACATCCCACATGTTTGTATGTAAACATAGTGCATTTCACGAGTGCACATCATAATAGTGTAATGTGAAGCTATACTTGGCAAAATTGAAATATGGACGTGAAAATGACCACAAGTGTGTAACTAAGTGGCAAAACTATCACCACAGCATAACTGTAATAATGGTGCTTCATCTTTATGTAAGTACAGATATATTTTCGTCAAATACTGCCTTACCACTTACAATTGTCCCACTTGTATCTGTGTAGTCACCAGCAAATATTTTTTTGTATTTATACAGTGATCTCCAAAAGTACAAACATGTACGTGAATGTATAAACACCTGAAGATCGGCGCAAGCCCGAAACCGGTCTTGTGACAAATAAATAACCTTTTATTGTGACTGGTAGCGTATATTTTTCTACACCGCATTATATGTTATACTGTATAACAAATGATGTTGTTACATAGTCTTCAGTCGGAAGACTGGTTTGATGCTGCTATCTACGCTACTCTATCCTGTGCAAGTCTACATTCTACAGTTACAGCTAGAGGGAGGTAGAATCAAATTTGACATATCTTGCAAACCAACGACAAGGAATTCCATTACTGATTCCTCTTCTTGTCATTCATATTGTCATAAGATGAGTTCCGTCAAATCAATGATTGGTTGGTTCAAATGGCTCTGAGCACTATGGGACTTAATTTCTGAGGTCATCAGTCCCCTAGAACTTAGAACTACTTAAACCTAACTAACCTAAGGACATCACACACATCCATGCCCGAGGCAGGATTCGAACCTGCGACCGTAGCGGTCGCGCGGTTCCAGACTGAAGCGCCTAGAACCGCTCGGCCACATCGGCCAGCCAAATCAATGATTCACCGCATCACACGACTTCCCCTTAGTCAATCTTCCATCGAGAAAGAATTAGCTAACCTTAAGCGTATTGCTATCAGCAACCATTGTAGCCCTAACGTTGTAGATACTCTGTCAACAAAAAAACCAATCCTGATGAATCTAAACTTCCGTTACGGCTGTTACCCAAGTATACTAGATTTTTTTAAATTCCCTTTTGTGGGCACCTTATCGTTTGGCTTTACAAAACCATTTAGAAAATACGGTGTTGGTGCCGCTTTTTGTCGACAAATGATGTCTATTATCGGTACAACGGTAATGAAATAGCTACTAAAGACAAATACGCTCAAACTGGAGTTTATAGAACAGAGCGCATCGACTGTGAAGCTTCATATGTGGGCAAGACTAGTAGGAAATTTCGGACCAGATTTAGTTCAAAAATGGCTCTGAGCACTATAGGACTTAAACTTCTGAGGTCATCAGTCCCCTAAAACTTAGAACTACTTAAACCTAACTAACCTAAGGACATCACACACATCCCCCGAGGCAGGATTCGAACCTGCGACCGTAGCAGCAGCGCGGTTCCGGACTGTAGCCCCTAGAACCGCTCGGCCACCACGGCCGGCCCAGATTTAGTGAACATTTGCTTAACAAGTATGGACAAATCAAAAAGAATCCGGCCTTTGCACAGCACCTAAAATCTAGTGAGCAGCGCTCCGCGACGTTGAGCAATTTACGTGTATTCCGTACCACCAGAAATAGGAAAAGTTTTAATATTTTACAGGAAATTGAAATTCTGAAACACTCCGGTTCAGGGAAACGTATTTTATTGAATGATCAATTGGCTAGCAGAAACCAGTCTTATTATGATATATGGCTTTTGTTGTGAATATGATGCTATCTTTCTTATTCCTTATCTTTTAACTGGTTTTAACGGTCTCACTAATGTTTTAGCATCATTTTAAGTTTGACTTGCACTTTATAGATATCTTCCTTACCGGTACTAATTTTGTGGTTTTACTCCTATTTTATTAAATTTTGCGTTAAATTCAATTTTTAATGATCCACTGCTTTACCTAATTTCGCATTTGCAATTTAGTTATGCAACAGCTCTTTGTAAGCATTTTGGTTATCCAGTTCCCTGTACCTTTAAAGTCTGCTGCTACGGTCGTATAATCTTGCCTCTACTGCTCTATGTTTCTGTGGTCGGCTTTGAGGGCTGACGTATCCTTTTTCTCGACAGCATTATCTACTATTTATCAGCTGTACGCAGCGCTCCAATGGTACGCGGTTGGCTCCGTGTAACGTGATGTTTCATAAATGTTTCTTGGTTTTCCTGTGCAGCCGACACTGTAGTAATACTTGGCATTACATTCCTGTTTCCATGTTTCGTAATGCTTTTATTCATCACTTGAGGCACCAAGAGATCTTCAGTTTGCTATTGAAAGGGCGCGCCTGTGTGTGTGTGTGTCTACATCTACATCTACATTTATACTCCGCAAGCCACCCAACGGTGTGTGGCGGAGGGCACTTTACGTGCCACTGTCATTACTTCCCTTTTCTGTTCCAGTCGCGTATGGTTCGCGGGAAGAACGACTGTCTGAAAGCCTCCGTGCGCGCTCGAATCTCTCTAATTTTACATTCGTGATCTCCTCGGGAGGTACAAGTAGGGGGAAGCAATATATTCGATACCTCATCCAGAAACGCACCCTTTCGAAACCTGGCGAGCAAGCTACACCGCGATGCAGAGCGCCTCTCTTGCAGAGTCTGCCACTTGAGTTTGCTGAACATCTCCGTAACGCTATCACGGTTACCAAATAACCCTGTGACGAAACGCGCCGCTCTTCTTTGGATCATCTCCATCTCTTCCGTCAACCGTGTGTGTGTGTAGAGATGAACGAAGGGGAGGTTAAAGTCACTGAGGGGGGCTTGTCTGACTACACTGATTAGGTTAAAGTGGATAAACATCTCGGCTGCAAAATCTATTTTATTTACAAGAAACGATGCATTTTGTCTCATTGGGGCGTCATCAAATTGGCCTAGGGGTGAAAAATGACAATAGTGAGGCATATACAGATTAAAATACAAAGGTTCCAGGCTGTGGGGCCGTCTCTACATTAACCTTAACAGCGTACCTCCGTAAAAATTAATGTGGGAAACCAACATTTGTCCATTAATGCCCACATATGGCATTAAGACTAATTTTATAAGGAACCAACGTCCTATCTGAGACCTGTTACCAAGGATGGCAGGATTGGGTTGCTATTGTGGACGAGGCGGTAATCAATTACTATCGGTTAGTTCATTTTTTCAGTCACGTACACTTTATTTGGAAACTACAACAAATAAAAGGTGACAATAAATTAATAAATGTTCCATGGCTGAAGGCCTTAATGACACATTGCGGGGTTTGTGACGTTGGGGTTTTATCCTCTGTCCCAACACGCCCTGCATATTTTCTAATGGTTTCAAGTCAGGCGACTTTTCAGGCCAGTGGAGGAGTTCCAACCGAACGTGCTAGCGAGAGAACATGGCAACGGGAACTGCGTGCAGTGAATATTTGGAGTCGGTCGCCTCTCAAGGAGACATTGCTCACGCAGGTACATGAAAACGACAACGGCAAAGTTCTAGAGCTGGTGTAATACGTGACTGGTTTTTCTGAACACTCTGCCATTCTACTGCTCCTCCACTGGCCCGAAAAACCATCTCACTTGAAACCATTAGAAAGTGTGCGGGACGTGTTGGAACAGGGGATAAAACCCCAACGCCACAATCCCCGCAATGTGCAGGGACTGCACGATCAAAACCGCAGCGATTGTCTTAACCTGGACGCGACGTACCTGCGCAACCTTTTGGACCAACCGAATCCAGGGGCGGATTTATACGGTATTAAATGATGCTTGTAATGATTTCTGTAGGGGTGGTCTTACCTTCAGGAACGACCTTCCAATAGTTCAATGTATATTCGGTGCTAAGAAATATGTCCTTTGCAGAACATTTTTTTTCTCATATTGCAAGTATTTCTTTACATACTCCATACTTGGACCATCGCCGGTTATTTTGCTGCCAAATTAGCAAAAGTATCTACAGGGCTTACTATATAATTTACTAATCAATTCTCTCAGCACCACCTGTCTGAATTCGAAACGTACCAAGTCCAATGTTTTTTATGGTACAGTTTGACTAAAAGAAGGGATTGATTCATAGAACGTATTACTGAGGTATCGAAGATCGGTTAATTTCATGAAGCACCCTGCGAAGCCTGTGAAGGTTGAATTTGTGTAGGGAGGGAGACATGGGAGGGAGACATTGGCGTGAGTAAAGCAAGGAGACCGAAGTGTACGTAGGTAGTAGTACACTCACGGAAAAACTTTCCAATACCAAGAAATAACGAATATAGAGTAATGAAATTTCGGGAATACATATTTAACCCTTTCAGACCCGACTTTTTTCTGGTGGAAGGAAAATTTTTATTTATGTGGTAATGCTCTTAGATGACTTCTTAAAGAATTTATATGCAAGTTTTATACAAAATTCTGTGCCTGTTTTCAAAACATATTTCGTATATTTGACTTCATTATATTGACCAAAATAACTAATTTCGAAATTTTCTCTACTGTAGTAATCAGTAAAATATTCATTCAATAATTATCATGCAAAATAACAATAACAATATTGGATTATACGGTGTAATATATCGAACCAACCACAACTGTGTATACTGTTGTTCATCATTTGCTACACTGTCTTGCTGATATTTTCACAGTGAAGCCCAACAGTTGGCAGCACTTGCACAGGATGGAAAGATTGAACACGCACAAATGTATGCTTCAGGTTAACATTGGTAAAAAATACTTCTGCTGCAGCCAGGACACAGTAAAATTTAATGTACACAATTGTAGCCAGAGGGTCTGAAAGGGTTAAATGATTAACGTTGCAAGATCACAGGTAAAGGCAAGCGCGGGAAAAGCCATTCCAAATGCGAAATTCTGGTGCATTAATAATCGGTGTAACCGCCAGAATGTTGAATGCAAGCATGTAGACTGAATGCACTGTGGCGTACAGGTGTCGTGTGTCTGTTTGTCGAATGCAGTTGCAGCCTGTTGCAGTTGTTCGGTCAAAATAGGGGCGGTTAATGCTGTTTGTGGATGACGCTATTGTTGTCGTCCGATGACGCCCCATATGTGCTCCACTGGAGACAGGTGTGATGACCGGGGAGGCCGAGGTAACGTGTCGACACTATATAGAAACGGTGGTTCAAGGATCGCTTTAGCAAGCAGAAATCTGCTAATACTAGTATTGTTGGCCCCTGTTTTTATCACAACCGAGGTGGAATCTTCATTCACGTCGGTCAGGGACCTGCAGATGGTGTAGTAAATCACCGAAACTGGTAGCCAAGTAAAGTGAGTTTGGTGACTGGACGACATTTGACATCCTGTGTGGAACATATTGGGTTACAACAGCGGTATTTGGGCGAGCGTTATCCTGTTGGAAACACCCCCTGGAGTGTTGTCCATAAATGACATCACAATGGGTCAATAGACGTACAAATATGCAACCTTGGTGTGTGGGATAACCACGCGAGTGCTTCTGCTGTCACACAAAATCGCGCACCAGACCAAAACCCCAGGTGTAGGTCCAGTGCGTCTAGCGCGGAGACAGGTTCGTTGCAGGCACCCACCTGGCCTCCACCTGACCAACTAACGTACATCACTGGCACCGAGGCAGAACCAGCTTTCATCAAAAACCACAGTAGACCTTGTGTCGGTTCCAGCTGCTTTAATTATTTCGTTGATCGTTTGTTGATTGTCCTCGGTGTCGTCGTGCTGCGTTGCTACACTGGCTGAATAAATGGGTTATGGATTCCGACACTGACTACTGCAAATTTTGTAGCCGACAGGTGCACAGTTGTGTTTCACAGTGCTTTAATTTCACTGTTCACAACCCCCCAATAACATACATTTATATGTGTGGTGTGCGTACTGTAAAACCTTCGGCACACACGCCATCAGATTATTTGACTTGTTGCTCTAACGAAGTAGGCGAGTGTCAGCAATGTGTCTCGTGGTCTTATCGTGGCGTGTTTATCTTCTGCCGTTAGGTCAGACGATAGAAATGCCACTTGCACGCTTAGAGTAGCAGATTGAGGGTGACCAACTTTAAACAGAACTTGATTAAGTTTCACACACATTTATTAAAATAACAAAAAGCATAGACATTACGTAACTTGATTCTGGATGCTGTTTACAATTGACAATCTGAAGTTCCTTTGGTCTTGGTATGCTAATCTTATTCTCATATATCTCTGATACTTGACAAAAGTGTATACATTTATCTTCATGGCTATGTACAGGAATATGGTAATCTTATTAGGCGCAGACTGAAACTTGACTATAGTCTGGTACAGACAAATGCAGACTGACTAATCGGAGGTCTGTACACTCGTTTTAATACCTCGCGCATTCAGGTATCACTGTGCGAGTGTGATCTGCGTGGAGAAAAGGTTCTACGTTAGCAGAAATCTCATTGGCTGCGTTACATATTAATACGCGGATCGACGGAAGCAGAATTTGGTCCGTCTCTATGGCAGCGCCATCTCTTAGTGCGGAGATGGACGAGCGCTGCACCTGCGCTGTTGTGCTTAGCGGGGCGCGCTCTAGTGGTAAAGTTGTGTACGCGCAGACTACGCGGAACTATGTACACAACAATATGGCCAGTGTATTATTATTTAAGTTGCGATAAGCCTCCTTAATTGTTTGCAGGCGGAACTCCACATACTGCTACAATAGTTTTGTGTTGAACATCTACGAGCAGTAAAACCTAGTAGTAGTAGCAGTAGAATAGCAGTAGCTTTATTCATCCGTAGATCTCTTTTTACAAGGATATAGGACATGAAAAAGTCTCAACAAGTATAGATCAATTTAAAATAAGCTAATTCGAATACATATATATTTACAGACTTCTAGTTAGACGTAATGATTAGATTTACTCCTGGTATAAAATACTTATTTTACAAATAACTTATTAAAATAATGTAATGCCACACCGTTCACTCAAATCTCACTATCAGTCACTGCACACAATACACACACATTGTTTCATAACACTTCACTCACTACACACTACACACGCACGCGCACACACACACACACACACACACACACTAGTGTTCTCTGGCCCATTTTCTGTACCGCCACGAAGTTCACAGTTCTTGACGAATCTTGATCAGGGCCTGTCACTGTCTTTACACACGGCCTAATTGTTTAACACTTATTCCACAGTTAAGTTGAAGCACTGTTGCTGTTCTAACAAGGGAACCTCCCCATCGCACCCCCTTCAGATTTAGTTATAAGTTGGCACAGTGGATAGGCCTTGAAAAACTGAACACAGACCAATCCAGAAAACAGGAAGAAGTTGTATGGAACTGTGAAAAAATAAGCAAAATATACAAACTGAGTAGTCCATGTGCAAGATATGTAACAACTAGGTTACGGTAAACCCGCGGTTGCCGTGGTCCCGTGGTTAGCGTGAGCAGCTGTGGAATGAGAGGTCCTTGGTTCAAGCCTTCCCTAGGGTGAAAATTCTAACATCTTATTTTCAGTTTCTGTGACATACGCTTATGTTTTCATCACTTTTTAGGAGTGATTATTGCGTCCACAAGAAAACCTAAATGGGGCAAGGTAGAAGAACCTTTTTACCCATTCGCCAAGTGTACAAGTTAGGTGAGTCGACAACATATTCCTGTCATGCGACGCACATGTCGTCACCAGTGTCGTATAGAATATATCAGACGTGATTTCCTGTGGAGGAATCGGTTGACCTATGACCTTGCGATCCAATGTTTTCGGTTCCC
The DNA here is from genome assembly GCF_023864275.1 of Schistocerca cancellata. Classification (NCBI taxonomy): domain Eukaryota; kingdom Metazoa; phylum Arthropoda; class Insecta; order Orthoptera; family Acrididae; genus Schistocerca; species Schistocerca cancellata. The sequence goes on from NC_064635.1 coordinate 196,581,385, forward strand.
ATTGGAGAGGCACGTCCTTTCGTCTACTAATCACACGGTTTTGTGGTGCGGTCACAAAACACAGACACTAAACTTATTACAGTGAACAGAGACGTCAATGAACGAACGGACAGATCATAACTTTGCGAAAATATAGAAAGTAAACTTTTCACCCAGGGGAAGACTTGAACCAAGGACCTCTCATTCCGCAGCTGCTCATGCTACCCACGAGACCACGGTGCTCCTTAGCTCACATTATCCTTGATGTTGCCTACCTAGCGCATGGACTACTCAGTTTGTATATTTTGCTTATTTTTCCATAGTTCCACACAACTTCTTCCTGTTTTCTCGATTGATCTGTGTTCAGTTTTTCAAGGCCTATCGAATGTGCCAACTTATAACTAAATCTGAGGGGGGTGCGATGGGGAGGTTGCCTTGTAAGCAACACAAGTTCCACGTCTGAAACTCGCCGTGGACTGACTGTCTCGTGAGCAAAAATCGGGCCCTTATGTATCATCACAATAATAGGTGCTGAAACTACACATTGTTCGAAGTTTAATTTACAAAATTTACGATTGAAACTTAACTCATTAAATTAAATGAATACATCGAAAAATTGCGTCGTTTTAACAGTTTCTTCTACTGCAAGAGTTAGGCCAAATTATCTGTTTAAGTCATGAAATTAACAAATATAATTACGCAAACAATACTTTTGACAGAACTGTTAATTACTTTGGAATTACTTCAGGTCTGGTTTGGCTAACATGACTTCGAATAGAGACAAATAGGTACTTTAAGATTACTAGTATTTCGTCTTCCAAATGTTTATAATTAGTACAGAATTTACATTTGTTTGTATGTCAGCAATTGAATTTAAGTTACGAAACAATTACTGATTTTGCCCTATAATGACGGTATTAACTAGGAATAACCAAAATAAATTTGGAAATCAAGTATACACAGCGCAAAATTAGATCTGGTGTTATTTACTTTAAAACCGAGGGACAATCTTTCTTCTTTATGAAAATGCAGATTATATTCAGGTATGTTAATGATAATTCGTCAAAAGTAACAAAACGAATTTAAGGAGGCAGATGGCGAAACAAGAGGGGAATTAAAATTATCCCAGCTTGCTTCGTCACAACCTCCATCCTGCCTTCCAGTGACCTCTCGCTTAATAACACTGAAATTGCAAATGGCGGTGGTTTAGCGTCAGTGGTATTCACACTACAGGGCGTCCGGCTCGGAGCTGTCCTTCAAGTAATCGACTTGTAACAGTTGGCCGAGTCACTGTGGTGCCAGCTGCTGCTGCAGATCCACTAGGATGATCCAGAACCATACGACGAACACGATGGAATTCCCTCTTGGCAGTGCCACGTGACCGTCCGGAGTCCGGTCTTCTTACGACAGTGCTTTCTCATGGCCACCGCTGCTATCAGTCATGTACAGTGGATATACATTCCCGCAAAGTCTTTCTGCAATATCGCGGAAGGAACATCCAGCTTCTCGTAGTCCTATTACACGACTTCGTCCAAACTCAGTGGGGTGCTGACTAAGGCATTTGTGAAACTTCCTGGCAGATTAAAACTGTGTGCCCGACCGAGACTCGAACTCGGGACCTTTGGTTTTCGCGGGCAAGTGCTCCATCATCTGAGCTACCCAAGCACGACTCACGACCCGTCCTCACAGCTTTACTTCTGCCAGTATCTCGTCTCCTACCTTCCAAACTTTACAGAAGCTTTCCTGCGAACCTTCCAGGTAGGAGACGAGATACTGGCAGAAGTAAAGCTGTGAGGACCGGGCGTGAGTCGTTCTTCGGTAGCTCAGATGGTAGCCGGCACGGTAGCTCAGCGTGTTCGGTCAGAGGGTCACGTGCCCTGTGTAACAAAAAAACTGAGTTAATCGATCAACAACGAACTTCACTGGACATCTTACGACGTCCGCCCCGAGCAGATGCAACGAACAACAGCGAACAAAATGAGATTAAAAAAAAAAAAAAAAAAGAAAGGATGGTAGAGCACTTGCCCACGAAACCACGAAAGGCAAAGGTCCCGAGTTCGAGTCTCGGTCGGCCACACAGTTTTAATCTGCCAGGAAGTTTCATATCAGCGCACACTCCGGTGCAGAGTGAAAATCTCATTCTGTAAGGCATTTTTGCAGCCTTAAGGCGCGTTTACACTGCGTTCGCATCATTGTTCACAACATTGTTCGCAACATTGTTCGTGGCTAGTAATGGACTACCGATGTTCGCAACATGTTGCCAACATGTTCGCAACACAAAATCAATGTTCCACGGCTGTATCGGTAGAGATCAAAGAAACATTGTTCGTGGCCTGCTACCACTAAATTCCGCTACGCTCGTTTGCTCTGAGTGAGTGTTTTGGTGTTTGTTTTGCTGGGCTGTAGTGTTGCGTTTATTTTGTGTCCCTTCATTTTTATTTGGAATGGAGCGGGCACGGGACAAAATTTTCCGCCTGATATCGCTCTGTGAGGCAGAGGAGTGCTTGTGGAATGTACGTTGCGCAGGTTACAAAAATACTAAAATCAAACACGATTCATTACAAAAGGTTGTTGCGGCGCTTGGCACCAGCAGCAGTGACGTGGACGAAAAAATTAAATCTCTTTTGTCTCAGTACCGACGAGAGAAACGAAAAATAGAGGAAAGTAAAAAATGTGGATGTGGTACTGACATACTTTACGAAACGAAGTAGTTTGGATTTGAATATCTACGTTTACTGGATGATATGGAACTATTTGGAACTATTTGAGATATGGCTTGGTCTGATAGTGGTCTCCTGATGCCAGACAACGAAGAGTAACAGCAAGTCTTTGGTTCACAGGGATTGCTTTTCTGAAATTTATGACTTTCTTTGAAACAAATGGTCCTATAATATTCAACATTTCAAAATCTGACGGCGACATCCCACTGAAGTTGCGAAAGCCAGAACCGTCTTCCAAATTCAGCTCACAAAGCACGTCACTCCCGCCACGTCTTCTACAGTATGTTTTGGTCCACCGACGACGACTACATCGTTTTCTTTGTCTGTTTATTTCGTTAAGTATTATTAATGGAGCACCAAATGTAATTAACTCTTCCTGCCGGCCGTAGTGGCCGTGTGGTTCTAGGCGCTACAGTCTGGAACAGGACGACCGCTACGATCGCAGGTTCGAATCCTGCCTCGGCCATGGATGTGTGTGATGGCCTTAGGTTAGTTTGGTTTAAGTAGTTCTAAGTTCTAGGGGACTGATGACCTCAGAAGTTAAGTCGCATAGTGCTCAGAGCCATTTGAACCATTTTTTTTTATTTGTTCCTCTTCACTTGACATAGCATATCTCTTGATGTGAATACACAAAGTAACCTATCAGTTCACCGCAGTACGTAGAATACGTAGAAATGTTGCTCGCTAGTGTAAACGGGCAGCCGGCCGCGGTGGTCTAGCGGTTCTAGGCGCGCAGTCCGGAACCGCGCGTCTGCTGCGGTCGCAGGTTCGAATCCTGCCTCGGGCATGTATGTGTGTGATGTCCTTAGGTTAGTTAGGTTTAAGTAGTTCTAAGTTCTAGGGGACTGATGACCTCAGAAGTTACGTCCCATAGTGGTTGGTTGGTTGGTTGGTTCGGGGAAGGAGACCAGACAGCGAGGACATCGGTCTCATGGAATTAGGGAAGGACGGGGAAGGAAGTCGGCCGTGCCCTTTGAAAGGAACCATCCCGGCATTTGCCTGGAGCGATTTAGGGAAATCACGGAAAACCTAAATCAGGATGGCCAGACGCGGGATTGAACCGTCGTCCTCCCGAATGCGAGTCCAGTGTCTAACCACTGCGCCACCTCGCTCGGTGTCCCATAGTGCTCAGAGCCATTTGAACCATTTTTTTTTTTTTTTTGTAAACGGGAATGCGAACAACGAACAATGTTGCCAACATGTTGAGGAAACAAATTGCACATAATGTTCCGAACAAAAACATGTTCTGAGCTCAATGTAAGCGCGCCTTTAAAACGCATTCTTGACTGACATCAACTCACCACGTCCAACCTCAAAGCTAACAAACTCTCACGACCGTTTCAGCGCCAGTCTTATGCTGCTGGCGCGAAATTTGATTACCCGTCATCTTTCAGATGTTGAAACAGGCTTACCAACTGTCGTTTATCTGGCACAGCCCCTTCCTGCGTTGGCACTTTTTACCAGATTAGTTACGCAGAGACCACGGGATATGAATAAGCTAGGGCAGGGGGTTCAACAAGCGACTTATACGACTACGGCAAGCCAATGCAACCAAGCTATAGGGAGGAAGTCACTGTGGTGTCACCGCCAGACACCACACTTGCTAGGTGGTAGCCTTTAAATCGGCCGCGGTCCGTCAGTATACGTCGGACCCGCGTGTCGCCACTGTCAGTGATTGCAGACCGAGCGCCGCCACACGGCAGGTCTAGAGACACTTCCTAGCACTCGCCCCAGTTGTACAGCCGACTTTGCTAGAGATGGTTCACTGACAAATTACGCTCTCATTTGCCGAGACGATAGTTAGCATAGCCTTCAGCTACGTCATTTGCTACGACCTAGCAAGGCGCCATTATCATTTGCTATTCATCTTGTGATGCATGTACCGTCAGACCGATGTTCACCAATAATGGATTAAAGTTAAGTATTCCAACAGCTAAGACGCTTTTTGCTAAAGCCTAACTTCCTGAAATGTTCCAGACCTCACGCCAGCGTGCGTGAGCTTAACGCGTGCCTTTCGGCTACCAATCATAGTGGCTTGGCTGTCTTGCCAAGTCACAACAGTCACATTAGCTGTTTGTTACGCAACCGAAAGCGTCTTGCGACGCGTTGCGTGTGGCCAGGCAGCGACAGAAGGGACTGCGTAGAAGGAGCGAGACACACACACACACACATGCGTTGCCGCGACCAGCGGAGAAAGTGTCTTCAGCGGCGCAGCGTGCGGTTTCGCCGTCTGCATCATCACCGCGGGACGTCACTCGGGCGGACGGCCACCGCATATGTGATCGCGTCTGGTCGCTACCTGCTGTCACAGTAAAAGGCAAGGTGGCTCCTATTGCCGTACACTGCTAGCCATTGAAACTGCAACATCGGCAAGGGCAGCGAATAGCGGTATTTTGCTTACTGTGCCTCTACAGTACAGGCGCTGAAACGGTCGTGAGAGTTAGTTAGCTTTGAGGTTGGACGTGGTGAGTTGATGTCAGTCAAGAATGCGTTTTAAAGGCGCGTTTACATAGAGCTCAGAACATGTTTTTTGTTCGGAACTTTATGTGCAACTTGTTTCCTCAACATGTAGGCAACATTGTTCGTTGTTCGCATTCCCGTTTACACTAGCGAGCAACATTTCTACGTATTCGCATAGCCTGCTGCGGTGAACTGATAGGTTACTTTGTGTATTCACATCAAGAGATACGCTATGTCAAGTGAAGAGGAACAAATGAAAAAAAAATGGTTCAAATGGCTCTGAGCACTATACGACTTAACTTCTGAGGTCATCAGTCCCCTAGAACTTAGAACTACTTAAACCTAACTAACCTAAGGACATCACACACATCCATGCCCGAGGCAGGATTCGAACCTGCGACCGTAGCGGTCACCCGGTTCCAGACTGTAGCGCCTAGAACCACACGGCCATTAAGGCCGGCAGGAAGAGTTAATGATATTTGGTGCTGCATTAATAATACTTTACGAAATAAACAGACGAAGAAAACATTGTAGTCGTCGTCGGTGGACCAAAACATCCTATAGAAGACGTGGCGGGAATGACCTGCTTCGTGAGCTGAATTTGGAAGACAGTTCTGGCTTTCGCAACTTCAGTGGGATGTCGCCGTCAGATTTTGAAATGTTGAATATTATAGGACCATTTATTTCAAAGAAAGTCACAAATTTCAGAAAAGCAATCCCTGTGAACCAAAGACTTGCTCTTACTCCTCGTTGTCTGGCATCAGGAGACCAATATCAGACCAAGCCATATCTCAAACAGTTGCAAATACACTCCTGGAAATTGAAATAAGAACACCGTGAATTCATTGTCCCAGGAAGGGGAAACTTTATTGACACATTCCTGGGGTCAGATACATCACATGATCACACTGACAGAACCACAGGCTTATAGACACAGGCAACAGAGCATGCACAATGTCGGCACTAGTACAGTGTATATCCACCTTTCGCAGCAATGCAGGCTGCTATTCTCCCATGGAGACGATCGTAGAGATGCTGGATGTAGTCCTGTGGAACGGCTTGCCATGCCATTTCCACCTGGCGCCTCAGTTGGACCAGCGTTCGTGCTGGACGTGCAGACCGCGTGAGACGACGCTTCATCCAGTCCCAAACATGCTCAATGGGGGACAGATCCGGAGATCTTGCTGGCCAGTGTAGTTGACTTACACCTTCTAGAGCACGTTGGGTGGCACGGGATACATGCGGACGTGCATTGTTCTGTTGGAACAGCAAGTTCCCTTGCCGGTCTAGGAATGGTAGAACGATGGGTTCGATGACGGTTTGGATGTACCGTGCACTATTCAGTGTCCCCTCGACGATCACCAGTGGTGTACGGCCAGTGTAGGAGATCGCACCCCACACCATGATGCCGGGTGTTGGCCCTGTGTGCCTCGGTCGTATGCAGTCCTGATTGTGGCGCTCACCTGCACGGCGCCAAACACGCATACGACCATCATTGGCACCAAGGCAGAAGCGACTCTCATCGCTGAAGACGACACGTCTCCATTCGTCCCTCCATTCACGCCTGTCGCGACACCACTGGAGGCGGGCTGCACGATGTTGGGGCGTGAGCGGAAGACGGCCTAACGGTGTGCGGGACCGTAGCCCAGCTTCATGGAGATGGTTGCGAATGGTCCTCGCCGATACCCCAGGAGCAACAGTGTCCCTAATTTGCTGGGAAGTGGCGGTGCGGTCCCCTGCGGCACTGCGTAGGATCCCACGGTCTTGGCGTGCATCCGTGCGTCGCTTCGGTCCGGTCCCAGGTCGACGGGCACGTGCACCTTCCGCCGACCACTGGCGACAACATCGATGTACTGTGGAGACCTCACGCCCCACGTGTTGAGCAATTCGGCGGTACGTCCACCCGGCCTCCCGCATGCCCACTATACGCCCTCGCTCAAAGTCCGTCAACTGCACATACGGTTCACGTCCACGCTGTCGCGGCATGCTACCAGTGTTAAAGACTGCGATGGAGCTCCGTATGCCACGGCGAACTGGCTGACACTGACGGCGGCGGTGCACAAATGCTGCGCAGCTAGCGCCATTCGACGGCCAACACCGCGGTTCCTGGTGTGTCCGCTGTGCCGTGCGTGTGATCATTGCTTGTACAGCCGTCTCGCAGTGTCCGGAGCAAGTATGGTGGGCCTGACACACCGGTGTCAATGTGTTCTTTTTTCCATTTCCAGGAGTGTAGTTCCATATCATGCAGTAAACGTAGATATTCAAATCCAAACCACTTCGTTTCGTTAAGTGTGTCAGTACCACATCCACATTTTTTACTTTCCTCTATTTTTCGTTTCTCTCGTCGGTACTGAGACAAGAGAGCAACCTTTTGTAATGAATCGTGTTTGATTTTAGTACTTTTGTAACCTGCGCAACGTACATCCCACAGGCACTCCTCTGCCTGACAGAGCGATATCAGGCGGAAAATTTTGTCTCGTGACCGCTCCACTCCAAATAAAAATGAAGGGACATAAAATAAACGCACCACTACAGGAAGGGAGCACGATTAATTTCGTAGGTGATTTAGTAGTATAAAGGCTGTGAAATTCAGAATACAGACCTGCCACATTTGGCAATAACTCGCACTAAGCTTGGATTTCAGATCAGGGTATGTCACTCCAATGATGCTTAAGATCCATGCCAGAGTTCACCAGTGGCAGTGACTAGCGAGTGATGGAGAGGTAGTTTCTCAGTAATCCACGAACAGACGTCTTCAATGGGCGAGTGATCTGCAGGTTGGCCAGCGAAACAGTTCAACCCGCTGTCGTGCGTTATCTTGTTGAAAGGTAGCGCTACAGAGCTCTCAAACATAAGGTGCAGCCACTGGCCTTAGTGATACAAAACGTAACACCTTGGGGCGGGGCAGGGTCGGTCGTCTGCGTTTTTGTTAACGCTATCGTTCAGTCCATCAACCTCTATAGGATTCTTGGCGATCTCCCTTCTCTCTGCTGTTGCAGATACAGGGTGTTTCAAAAATGACCGGTATATTTGAAACGGCAATAAAAACTAAACGAGCAGCGATAGAAATACACCGTTTGTTGCAATATGCTTGGGACAACAGTACATTTTCAGGCGGACAAACTTTCGAAATTACAGTAGTTACAATTTTCAACAACAGATGGCGCTGCAAGTGATGTGAAAGATATAGAAGACAACGCAGTCTGTGGGTGCACCATTCTGTACGTCGTCTTTCTGCTGTAAGCGTGTGCTGTTCACAACGTGCAAGTGTGCTGTAGACAACATGGTTTGTTCCTTAGAACAGAGGATTTTTCTGGTGTTGGAATTCCACCGCCTAGAACACAGTGTTGTTGCAACAAGACGAAGTTTTCAACGGAGGTTTAATGTAACCAAAGGACCAAAAAGCGATACAATAAAGGATCTGTTTGAAAAATTTCAACGGACTGGGAACGTGACGGATGAACGTCCTGAAAGGTAGGGCGACCGCGTACGGCAACCACAGAGGGCAACGCGCAGCTAGTGCAGCAGGTGATCCGACCGCGGCCTCGGGTTTCCGTTCGCCGTGTTGCAGCTGCGGTCCAAATGACGCCAACGTCCACGTCTCGTCTCATGCGCCAGAGTTTACACCTCTATCCATACAAAATTCAAACGCGGCAACCCCTCAGCGCCGCTACCATTGCTGCACGAGAGACATTCGCTAACGATATAGTGCACAGGATTGATGACGGCGATATGCATGTGGACAGCATTTGGTTTACTGACGAAGCTTATTTTTACCTGGACGGCTTCGTCAATAAACAGAACTGGCGCATATGGGGAACCGAAAAGCCCCATGTTGCAGTCCCATCGTCCCTGCATCCTCAAAAAGTACTGGTCTGGGCCGCCATTTCTTCCAAAGGAATCATTGGCCCATTTTTCAGATCCGAAACGATTACTGCATCACGCTATCTGGACATTCTTCGTGAATTTGTGGCGGTACAAACTGCCTTAGACGACACTGCAAACACCTCGTGGTTTATGCAAGATGGTGCCCGGCCACATCGCACGGCCGACGTCTTTAATTTCCTGAATGATTATTTCGATGATCGTGTGATTGCTTTGGGCTATCCGAAACATACAAGAGGCGGCGTGGATTGGCCTCCCTATTCGCCAGACATGAACCCCTGTGACTTCTTTCTGTGGGGACACTTGAAAGACCAGGTGTACCGCCAGAATCCAGAAACAATTGAACAGCTGAAGCAGTACATCTCATCTGCATGTGAAGCCATTCCGCCAGACACGTTGTCAAAGGTTTCGGGTAATTTCATTCAGAGACTACGCCATATTATTGCTACGCATGGTGGATATGTGGAAAATATCGTACTATAGAGTTTCCCAGACCGCAGCGCCATCTGTTGTTGACAATTGTAACTACTGTAATTTCGAAAGTTTGTCTGCCTGAAAATGTACTGTTGTCCCAAGCATATTGCAACAAACGGTGTATTTCTATCGCTGCTCGTTTAGTTTTTATTACCGTTTCAAATATACCGGTCATTTTTGAAACACCCTGTACGTGCTAGGCAGTGTAAAGCAGCGTTGATGAAACCATCACCTAATACCTACCACACAGAGGACGCGTAACTCTAGTTGAAAGTCAGTTTCTGAAAGTCCATGATTAAAAAATGAGCCGGCCGGTGTGGCCGAGCTGTTCTAGGCGCCTCAGTCTGGAACCGCGCGACTGCTACGGTCGCAGGTTCGAATCCTGCCTCGGCATGGATCTGTCTGATGTCCTTAGGTTAGTTAGGTTTAAGTAGTTCTAAGTTCCAGGGCACTGATAACCTCAGATGTTAAGTCCCATACTTCTCAGAGCCATTTGAACCACTAAAAAATCGGGCGTTCGGGATCTTCAGTCTACTTGCAGAAAAGCGTTTAAAATTAGATTAACACTGTTTTTTATTCATACTGAAACACACAAAATGGCTCTAAAGTCCGTGTTTAATATGGTAAAACCTTATCATTCAAAGTTCACTGTCTGTATGACAAATACAGGGTTATTACAAATGATTGAAGCGATTTCACAGCTCTACAATAACTTTATTATTTGAGATATTTTCACAATGCTTTGCAAACACATACAAAAACTCAAAAAGTTTTTTAGGCATTCACAAATGTTCGATATGTGCCCCTTTAGTGATTCGGCAGACATCAAGCCGATAATCTAGTTCCTCCCACAGTCGGCGCAGCATGTCCCCATCAATGAGTTCGAAAGCATCGTTGATGCGAGCTCGCAGTTCTGGCACGTTTCTTGGTAGAGGAGGTTTAAACACTGAATCTTTCACATAACCCCACAGAAAGAAATCGCATGGGGTTAAGTCGGGAGAGCGTGGAGGCCATGACATGAATTGCTGATCGTGATATCCACCACGACCGACCCATCGGTTTTCCCATTTCCTGTTTAAGAAATGCCGAACATCACGATGGAAGTGCGGTGGAGCACCATCCTGTTGAAAGATAAAGTCGGCGCTGTCGGTCTCCAGTTGTGGCATGAGCCAATTTTCCGCGGGCTACGCGTGAAACTTGCCCGCACGCGTTCAACCGTTTCTTCGCTCACTGCAGGCCGACCCGTTGATTTCCCCTTACAGAGGCATCCAGAAGCTTTAAACTGCGCATTCCATCGCCGAATGGAGTTAGCAGTTGGTGGATCTTTGTTGAACTTCGTCCTGAAGTGTCGTTGCACTGTTATGACTGACTGATGTGAGTGCATTTCAAGCACGACATACGCTTTCTCGGCTCCTGTCGCCATTTTGTCTCACTGCGCTCTCGAGCGCTCTGGCGGCAGAAACCTGAAGTTCGGCTTCAGCCGAACAAAACTTTATGAGTTTTTCTACGTATCTGTAGTGTGTCGTGACCATATGTCAATGATTGGAGCTACAGTGAATTTATGAAATCGCTTCAATCATTTGTAATAGCCCTGTATTCACTCGAAGAACAGCCAGAATTTTAGTAAGTCCGACCAGACTAATTTTCACGTTCTACCAGTCACAGACGAGTTAAACATTCGGTCGTTTCAATGGTCTTCTTCGTAAGAGGTGCTCTCCAAAATATTTCGTACACAGCACGAAACACGCGACGCGGAGTTGTTACTACGACCAGAAAGTTCACATGCTCAAATGTCTCAACCCTATTTAATTTAGAAACACCAGACTATCATTAAAAATGTTCGTAACTCCAGTCGCTTCAGTCACGATATGTTCGAACCGATATTAGCTCAATATTTCCTCATCTTACAGAGTATTCTCAAGGAGCGATCTGACATCGTGTTCTCCGTAGACCGGCTAGCAAGCGACTCTTCTCGAGGTACTCTCCTGTGTGCCCTCTCCTCATTTTGCACGGAAACAGCTTAATTATGAAGGGCTGTTGATTTAAACGACCAATCAGAACGTTCCTTCCAGATCATTCTCGCGGCAAATCTTGCCTCATCCAATCACAAATTTGATAGTAATTAATGTGAGCAAAACAAATTCTTGCATTTTGTTTAATCAGAATAAACGAAGTGCGAAATATTCTTCAAATTGATGAATAAATTTATTCCGTCTCTAACGTCTTTTCTGGCTGCTTTTATAGAAAAACAGGCACACACCGATATACGCCACCTGAATCGTGGTTGCAACATAACTTTCCCACGGTTCGTTTGTACAAGGTTTTACGTAAAATGAAATATTAAATTTTAACGTATGTCCCAAATACACTCTCTCAAACATCTCACTCACTCACACGGAAAAATATAACCAAATAATAATTTTGACTGATTTTTGTATTACGTAATGCACAGTGACCAAAGTTTTAAAAAGAAAATTCTAATTAATTGATTTTTTGCACTGATAACTTCGGAATGACTTCAAATGACAATGAAAGTCAAAGTGTTATAGTTCCCAACTTGGTTTTAAGAAACAATCGTACGTTTTGGGAGTTTTAGGCAATTCTCTTTATCTCCAGAACTGTTGTTGTTGTGGTCTTCAGTCCAGAGACTGGTTTGATCCTGTGCAAGCTTCTTCATCTCCCAGTACCTACTGCAGCCTACATCCTTCTGAATCTGCTTAGTCTATTCATCTCTTGGTCTCCCTCTACGATTTTTACCCTCCACGCTGCCCTCCAATACTAAATTGGTGATCCCTCGATGTCTCAGAACATGTCCTACCAACCGATCCCTTCTTCTAGTCAAGATGCGCCACAATCTCCTCTTCTCCCCAATTCTATTCAATACCTCCTCATTAGTTATGTGATCTACGCACCTAATCTTCAGCATTCTTCTGTAGCACCACATTTCGAAAGCTTCTATTCTCTTCTTGTCTAAACTATTTATCGTCCACGTTTCACTTCCATACATGGCTACACTCCATACAAATACTTTCAGAAACGAATTCCTGACACTTAAAAGTATACTCGATGTCAACAAATTTCTCTTCAGAAACGCTTTGCTTGCCATTGCCAGTCTACATTTTATGCTACTTCGACCATCGTGAGATATTTTGCTCCCCAAATAGCAAAACTCCTTCACTACTTTGTCTCATTTCCTAATCTAATTCCCTCAGCATCACCCGACTTAATTCGACTACATTCCATTATCCTCGTTTTGCTTTTGTTGAGGCCGGACGGAGTGGCCGAGCGGTTAAAGGCGCTACAGTCTGGAACCGCACGACCGCTACGGTCGCAGGTTCGAATCCTGCCTCGCGCATGGATGTGTGTGATGTCTTTAGGTTAGTTATGTTTAAGAAGTTCTAAGTTCTAGGGGACTTATGACCACAGCAGTTGAGTCCCATAGTGCTCAGAGCCATTTGAACCATTTTTTTGCTTTTGTTGATGTTCATCTTTTACCCTCCTTTCAAGACACTGTCCATTCCGTTCAGCTGCTCTTCCAAGTCCTTTGCTGTCTCTGACAGAATTACAATGTCACCTCCAGAACTATAATAAATAAAAATCTGAAATTTTGACAGCATCATTCCATTAATAACAAAAGGCTGTGTACCAAATTTGAACAAAATCGGATTATAACTAATATGGACTATTTAGATTCGTCGAGGGTGTGAATGTTACGCTATGCAGCTCTCACGACAGGCAGCGTTAGCTGTGCTGCGAGCAAAGCGGAAAAAAAGGACATAGCCATCCTGCAGCTACCGTACTAGACGGCCCACGAGCCTTGCTTAAACGAATCTCATCACTTAATAATTTGCTACTTTTAAAACATGCTCTTCAAATTAGCGGCATCCGAGCCAGAAGCAATAGTGTTATGCATGCCATGGTATTCCACATCATCACTCAAAGTGCTAATCTCATCGAATTCATTCTCGCAGTATTTAATCCCCTTGGAGGCTGCTACACACACATACATCTGACGTGATGCAGAACTGGGAATTCACCGCGTGGGCCTGTTGAGACCTCACATGGCGCTGAGTGCATCCTTCCTGCACCCATAGAGTCCACATTCTCTTGACCTTCGTGGTATCCCAACTATCACGAGCAACTATTGTTGTTGTTTTCTAAGGGTGGCAGGTGTAAAATACAGGGAGCGAAAGGCTATTTACAATTTGTACAGAAACCAGATGTCAGTTATAAGAGTGGAGGGGCACGAAAGGGAAGCAGTGGTTGGGAAGGGTTGTAGCCTATCCCCGATGTTATTCAATCTGTGTATTGAGCAAGCAGTAAAGGAAACAAAAGAAAAATTCGGAGTAGGTATTAAAATCCATGGAGAACAAATAAAAACTTTGAGGTTCGCTGATGACATTGTAATTCTATCAGAGACAGCAAAGGACCTGGAAGGGCAGTTGAACGGAATGGACAGTGTCTTGAAAGGAGGATATAAGATGAACATCAACAAAAGCAAAACGAGGATAATGAAATGTAGTCGAATTAAGTCGGGTGATGCTGAGGGTATTAGATTAGGAAATGAGACACTTAAAGTAGTAAAGGAGGTTTGCTATTTGGGGAGCAAAGTAACTGATGATGGTCGAAGTAGCGAGGATATAAAATGTAGACTGGCAATGGCAAGGAAAGCGTTTCTGAAGAAGAGAAATTTGTTAACATCCAGTATATATTTAAGTGGCAGGAAGTCGTTTCTGAAAGTATTTGTAAGGAGTGTAGCCATGTATGGAAGTGAAAGATGGACGATAAATAGTTTGGACAAGCTTTCGAAATGTGGTGCTACAGAAGAGTGCTGAAGATTAAATGGGTAGATCAAATAACTAATGAGGAGGTATTGAATAGAACTGGGGAGGAGTTTGTGGCACAACTGAACAAGAAGGAGGGACTGGTTGGTAGGACATGTTCTGAGGCATCAAGGGATCACAAATTTAGCATTGGAGGGCAGCGTGGAGGATAAAAATAGTTGAGGCAGACCAAAAGATGAATACACTAAGAAGATTCAGGAGGATGTAGGTTGCAGTAGGTACTGGGAGATGAAGAAGCTTGCAGAGGATAGAGTAGCATGGAGAGCTGCATCAAACCAGTCTCAGGACTGAGGACCACAACAACAACAACAACAACAACAACAACAACAACAATTTCTCCTTCTTAAAACAGGCATATGATCTTTCTACAAACAATCAACATCAAATTCGATTCCTGAATGAGGAACCAGCTGCAAAAGCTTCCTTTATATCCACAATGTACAACGACGTCACAAAAGTTATGGGATAGCAATATGCACATGTACAGATGGTGGTAGTATCGCACTGGTGCAGCTGTCATTTCTGCTCAGGTGATTCATGCGAAACGGTTATGACAGCCCGACAGGAGTTAACAGACTCCGAACACGGAAAGATAGCTGGAGCTGGACGCATGAGACATTCCGTTTAGGGAGTGCAGCACTCCGAGATCCATAGTGTCAAGAGTGTGCTGAGAACACCAAATTTCACGTATTATATCTCACCACGGACAACACAGTGGCCGAAGGCCTTCACTTAACGGCCGAGAGGAGCGGCAATTGCGTAGATTGGTTGGTTGGTTGGTTTGGGGAAGGAGACCAGACAGCGTGGTCATCGGTCTCATCGGATTAGTGAAGGATGGGGAAGGAAGTCGGCCGTGCCCTTTCAGAGGAACCATCCCGGCATTTGCCTGAAGTGATTTAGGGAAATCACGGAAAACCTAAATCAGGATGGCCGGACGCGGGATTGAACCGTCGTCCTTCCGAATGCGAGTCCAGTGTCTAACCACTGCGCCACCTCGCTCGGTGCAATTGCGTAGAGTTGTCAGTGCTAACAGAAAGGCAACACTGGCTGAAGTAACAGCAGAAATCAACGTGGGTCGGAGAACAATGCTGCCGAAGTTCGGCGTTGATCGACTATGGCACCAGACGACCGACACGAATATTTTGGCTAACGGCACGACATCGCCTGCAGCGCCTCTGCTGGGCTCGTGACCATACTGGTTGGACCCTAGACGTCTGGAAAACTGTGGCCTGTTCAGATGAGTCCCGATTTCATTTGGTAAGAGCTGTGGGTAGGCTTCGAGTATGGCGCAGACCCCACGAAACCATGGACCCAAGGCCCGCATCTCGTGGTCGTGCGGTAGCGTTCTCGCTTCCCACGCCCGGGTTCCCGGGTTCGATTCCCGGCGGGGTCAGGGATTTTCTCTGCCTCGTGATGGCTGGGTGTTGTGTGCTGTCCTTAGGTTAGTTAGGTTTAATTCGATCTAAGTTCTAGGCGACTGATGACCTCAGCAGTTGAGTCGCATAGTGCTCAGAGCCATTTGAACCATTTTTGAACCATGGACCCAAGTTGTCAACGAGGCACCGTGCAAGCTGGTGACGCCTCCTTAATGGCGGAGGCTGCGTTTGCATTGACTAGACAGGCTTCTCTGGTTCAACTGAGCCGATCATTAGCTGTAAATGGTTATGTGCGGCTACTTGGAAACCATGTGTAGCCTTTCAGGTTGCCAAACAACGATGGAATATTTATGCGTGACAATGCGTCACCTCACCGGACCACAATTGTTCTTGATTGGATTGAAGAACATTCTGGACAATTTTGGCGAGTGATTTGGCCACACAGATCGCCCGACGTGAATCCCTTTGAACATTTATGGGACTTAATCGTGAGGTCAGTTCGTGCAACGCTTTCGAAAGAGATAGGAGGGCTCAAGATTCTTGCAGGGGTCTTCGAGCGTCCTGTTGAGTACATGATGCGTCGATTTGCTGCTTTACAGTAGGCAAAACGAGGTCAGACACGATGATAGGAGATACCACATGACTTTTGTCATCTCTGTGTTTAACGCCGGACAGAAATTGATGCACTTAGAAAGAAGAACGAAACGAAACGAAACTTCACGTGTTGACAGGGTGTGTGGTTGAAACACCCTAAAGGTTTGACCGTTATTATGGGTAGTACAAGGCGTCGCCTCATACACGAATCGATCTGTCCGTGGTGGTGGATCTTGGAGTGATCTGTTTCTTTTTGTAAATATGTGTGTGTTATGTTTTATAAGGAGAGGTACGCGCCATTCCGGCATTCGTCATAGCGAGCAGCGCCAACTAACTTATGGCGATAGCGGCGAAGACATTACGTCGCTCCACCAGCCAACCACTGTTAGAAACGGCAAGAAGTACTCATTCCGCCAGCCAGTTACTGTCGAAGGCGGCAAACAGTACAGTTGGCCGCTGAAAGCGTCAGCCAACGCCGAATGGCGGTCCCTGCGACCGAGCGGTTCTCGGCGCTTCATTCCGGAACCGCGCTGCTGCTGCGGTTGCAGGTTCGAATCCTGCCTCGGGCATGGATGTGTGTGATGTCCTTACGTTAGTTATATAAGTAGTTCTAAGTTCTAGGGGACTGATGACCTCAGATGTTAAGCCCCATAGTGCTCAGAGCCATTAGAACCATCTGAAATGCAGTAAGCTGCACGCTCTTGTGTCAACTGAAAAATACGTGTATGTCTGTTTCTTTCAACTCCGCTTTCGAAATTGAGAAAATTATTTGAAAGAAAGTTATTAAAAATAATTATAAAGTGAAAATTCGTCAATAAAAGGGAACTCAATGCTGTCAGCATAAAATACAAGCTTTATTTTCTAAATATTAAAAGATGAAAAGTAATCAACTGGAAAAGCATGCAATTGGAATAGAAGCAAACGAAAAAGATTACTTTGCTCTTCATTAATAATGAACTAAAGAAACGTTTAACTGAATTTAGAGGTTCTGATTAATCCGAAACAGAGGTATCATAGTACTGTTGTAACGTTTGCGGTTGACATAATTATTTAGTAAATTTTCAACATTTTTTGTTTGGAGACGAATCAGTCAGATAAACCGATAGGTAAGAGGAGAACAAATATTGCTAATGCCACCTATAGATTTAATTTGACACAAAAAATAAAAAAAAAGTAGTTTGTTTAAACTCGTTAGAGCAGTTAAGAAATAGCATCGATGATTTTATCGCGAGAACAACCTCTGCTAGCGTTAATCGGTGATTTATAAACAAGATCAGCTATGCTATCCTCGCGATGCTGATTTTTCGTAAGTTATTCACTGTATGAAACTAGGAAGACAAGAATTTTGTAGTTTATTGCGAAGATAAATAATTTGTGTACAGGAAACCATTAAAGTCAGTAACGTATTTTAAAAGGTCGTACGCATAATGCAATCCCGGGCAAGAGTGTTTAAACTTGCGTACCAAGCTGTTACTCGAAACATCAGTGCCCAGATATTCAGGACAAAAATAGCGACACCGGGAAGGAACTGTGTGACGTAAACGAAAGTTGGTACGCCTGTTTCTACACCTGAAGGCTGATGTCTATTCAGATTTCGCTCCAGTTGCATAAGAGTGGCGCTAGTAGTTGTAATGTGAGGGTGAATATCGGGTTTGCTTTAAATATACGAGATCTCATTAGACGGCACGGAGGAGATAGCAAGATATATCGTGTTTTCCGGTGAAAGCTCGTTCTGATTCGGTGACAGTGATGGCCGTGTGTTGGTCAGAAAAGGCCTGGAACAAACCTGTCTGCGTTTTAGATACACCGGACCTACACCTGGAGTTATGGTCTGGGGTGCAGCATGACCACTATCGTGTCATCCCACGCACCCTGACTGCAAATTAGTAAGTCAGTCTGGTGCTTCGATGTGCTGTGTTGCCATTCACGAGTGGCATTCAGCACTCCAAGTTTTCCAACAGGATAACGCTCGCCCACATACCGCTGTTGTAACCCGACGTGCTCTACAGAGGGTCGAAATGTCGCCTTGGCCCGCTCGATCACCAGATCTGTATCCAGTCGGGCACTTATGGGGTATCATCGGACGACAACTCCAGTGTTATTTGTCCCTGTTTTGCCGACCAAGTGCAGTAGGCTTGGAACTCCATCCCACAAACTGACATCTACACCTACATCTACATACATACTCCGCAATCCACCATACGGTGCGTGGCGGAGAGTACCTCGTACCACAACTAGCATCTTCTCTCCCTGTTCCACTCCCAAACAGAACGAGGGAAAAATGACTGCCTATATGCCTCTGTACCAGCCCTAATCTCTCCTATCTTATCTCTGTGGTCTTTCCGCGAAATGTAAGTTGGCGGCAGTAAAATTGTACTGCAATCAGCCTCAAATGGTGGTTCTCTAAATTCCGTCAGTAGCGATTCACGAAATGAACGCCTACTTTCTTCCAGAGACTCCCACCCGAGTTCCTGAAGCATTTCCGTAACACTCGCGTGATGATCAAACCTACCAGTAACAAATCTAGCAGCCCGCCTCTGAATTGCTTCTATCTCGCCCCCTCAATAAGACCTGATAGGGATCCCAAACGCTCGAGCAGTATTCAAGAATAGGTCGTATTAGTGTTTTATAGGCGGTCTCCTTTACAGATGACACCTGTGCAACGCAATTCACGTTTGCACGATTGCATTCAACATTCTGGCGCTTACGCCATTTATTTAAGCAACGGCGTTTCACATTTGCGATGGCTTATCTCACGCTTAGATTAACCTGTGATCTTACAAGGTTAATCATTTAAGTATGTCACCTTGACAAATGCATTCCCGAAATTTCATTACTCTACATTAATTATTTCTTGGTGTTCGGATTTTTTTCCATTAGTGCATTTTTACCGGTTAGCATCCCACAAATGTCTAACTTTTACGAAATGAAGTGTACTTTCTTATGCACAATTTTGGGTGACATGTTGATACCAAGTGTTAGGACTTAAGGCTTACTACAGTTGTTTAGACAGTGTTTCGTTTAAATACGGGCAGGTGTAACCTAGTGTTGCGTTGTTATGCCTGTGCGCTACTGTTACATCCAAGTTGCTATAATGCATATACGTGGGACTGATTCCAAAGAAACCCACAACCTATGAATCTTAGTTGAATTTTATAAAACACTGTCAGATACCTTTACAGGTCGTTCACGTGCGTCTTTAGAGAATCTGTGCCGACAAGCGGGGGATAGTAAGAATTCAGCTTACAGGGTCATACCATCTAGTTTACTGTTTTTTTTTTAAGTGAAGTCGCTTAACTGCTATCACCCATGACCTCCAATACGAAATATACAAAACAGCACGCTAAAAAAATGCTGCTATTTAGTTGGTTTGAAAATCGAAGGAAATTTACAAAGAACTTATAAGTATGATACGATATTGCAATGCCCTGTATTATTTTAAATTAGGGTAAATCCGTGAGAGAGGGCGCACATTTTCAAAATCGCATATCTGAATTCCCATGGTGCACTTTTAGTACATTTCTTTTTTGTACAGCTAAATACACCAACGGTCTATAACATAAAAATGTTCGATGTTTTTTCAATGTAACATTTAAACACAGTATTTTACCATAAAACTTCTTTACATTGTGGCATCTATCCCTTATGCTATGGGTGATACGCCACATCTTAAAAAAGAGCAATATATATATATATATATATATATATATATATATATATATATCCTGGAAATCTGGAAATTGAAAGAAGAACACCGCGAATTCATTGTTCCAGGAAGGGGAAACTTTATTGACACATTCCTGGGGTCAGATACATCACATGATCACACTGACAGAACCACAGGCACATAGACACAGGCAACAGAGCATGCACAATGTCGGCACTAGTACAGTGTATATCCACCTTTCGCAGCAATGCAGGCTGCTATTCTCCCATGGAGACGATCGTAGAGATGCTGGATGTAGTCCTGTGGAACGGCTTGCCATGCCATTTCCACCTGGCGCCTCAGTTGGACCAGCGTTCGTGCTGGACGTGCAGACCGCGTGAGACGACGCTTCATCCAGTCCCAAACATGCTCAATGGGGGACAGATCCGGAGATCTTGCTGGCCAGGGTAGTTGACTTACACCTTCTAGAGCACGTTGGGTGGCACGGGATACATGCGGACGTGCATTGTCCTGTTGGAACAGCAAGTTCCCTTGCCGGTCTAGGAATGGTAGAACGATGGGTTCGATGACGGTTTGGATGTACCGTGCACTATTCAGTGTCCCCTCGACGATCACCAGTGGTGTACGGCCAGTGTAGGAGATCGCTCCCCACACCATGACGCTGGGTGTTGGCCCTGTGTGCCTCGGTCGTATGCAGTCCTGATTGTGGCGCTCACCTGCACGGCGCCAAACACGCATACGACCATCATTGGCACCAAGGCAGAAGCGACTCTGATCGCTGAAGACGACACGTCTCCATTCGTCCCTCCATTCACGCCTGTCGCGACACCACTGGAGGCGGGCTGCACGATGTTGGGGCGTGAGCGGAAGACGGCCTAACGGTGTGCGGGACCGTAGCCCAGTTTCATGGAGACGGTTGCGAATGGTCCTCGCCGATACCCCAGGAGCAACAGTGTCCCTAATTTGCTGGGAAGTGGCGGTGCGGTCCCCTACGGCACTGCATAGGATCCTACGGTCTCGGCGTGCATGCGTGCGTCGCTTCGGTCCGGTCCCAGGTCGACGGGCACGTGCACCTTCCGCCGACCACTGGCGACAACATCTATGTACTGTGGAGACCTCACGCCACACGTGTTGAGCAATTCGGCGGTACGTCCACCCGGCCTCCCGCATGCCCACTATACGCCCTCGCTCAAAGTCCGTCAACTGCACATACGGTTCACGTCCACGCTGTCGCGGCATGCTACCAGTGTTAAAGACTGCGATGGAGCTCCGTATGCGACGGCAAACTGGCTGACACTGACGGCGGCGGTGCACAAATGCTGCGCAGCTAGCGCCATTCGACGGCCAACACCGCGGTTCCTGGTGTGTCCGCTGTGCCGTGCGTGTGATCATTGCTTGTACAGCCCTCTCGCAGTGTCCGGAGCAAGTATGGTGGGTCTGACACATCGGTGTCAATGTGTTCTTTTTTCCATTTCCAGGAGTGTATATATATATATATATATATATATATATATATATATATATATATATATATATGAACACCCTAAAATGCATTATATATATATATATATATATAATGTATTTTTAGGGTGTTCACACATTCTCATGAAGATCAGCGCACAATATTGTTCAATATTGTTGATTACATACATTTCAGCCAATTATTTAAAATTTATTTGCTGGCTATTGATAAAATAAGTATATATATATATATATATATATATATATATATATATATATATATATATATATATATATATATATATATATATATAATTGGTTGAAATGTATGTAATCTAGAATATTGAATAACATAGTGAACTGATCTTCATGAGGATGTGTGAACACTCTAAAAATGCATTCTAAGTCATTTGAACGAAAATAAAAAACCAAACAGAAATTTTTGTCACTTATTTAAAACTTTTGTTTGATTTGTGCACAAGTATGCTCACCCAGAAAAGTGTGCAGCACATGTACCAGATTTTATTGCATCACGTATCCCAATCTGTAGCGGAGAGATGCCGCCTCTTATAAATTCACGACAGTGATAGCCAAGATGGCCATAATAGAATCCAAATACACCCAACAGAACGTACTGTTAATACAACTACTCAAACAGTTGGAACTATTTGCTCATTTAGCATTGACTAGAAACTAACCGTGATGCAGAAAAGTTTCGGAAGGGATATTTACAGAATTACCTCAGTTATCCTTTCAGAGCTTATGGAAAACATACTTGATCGAAGCGTAAACACTTGTATAATGGCCCGGAGTCCACTGATGAAGTGCAGTGCCGGTACGCGCGCACTGTGTCGGTATTTGCAGTGTATACTAGATGGAGCGGTGCTCCCAGGTTTACCCTACGATGCAATGTTCCCTCTGATGTACATGCATGTCCGAAGGACAGGCACTGCAACGACCACAGCCATTATGAAATACATGACATGCACGCATGTCCAAAGGAACATTAAATCACAATTTAGAATAATGTGTGAAGGAAGAGGTACAGCAACGACTATAGCCATTATGAAACACACGAAGCCGCACGTAGTGGCCGCCCGGTTTGAGGCGCCATGTCATGGGTTGCACGGCCGCTCCCACCGGAGGTTTTAGTCCTCCCTCGGGCACGGGTGTGTGTGTTGTTGTTGGCATAAGCTCATTTAGATTAGTTTAAGTAGTGTGCAAGTCTAGGGACCGAAGACCTCAGCAGTTTGGTCCCATAGGAATTGACACACATTTGATCATTTTTGAAATGCAAGCAAGTCCAAAGGAACGTTAGATAACAATTTAGAATTAAGTTTCCTTTAATTTACGTCTATGGTCACAAACTGTTTGATTACCGGTTTCGGTCTTTAATGACCATCATCAGATCTGCAGCAAATGGGAAAAACATAAATACACTGCAAAGTGTATACAGCTTAAGGACAATACACATACCATAATGAATATTAGTACTGACAGAATTTACATTTGTGCGCTTTAAATATGAAGAGGCATATCTGTTTCATAAAAACAAAATCCTAATGTACTGCAGCCATAGTGGCATCGTCAAATGTTAAATGCGTAATCAGCACCAGCATCGTTAAATACATATAGATAACATCACATGCACAAGTCATGTCGTCAGTGGTACTATTATTTTATGGTTGTTTAGTATTACCCGGTACACTATCAACGGTGTTTAATATTTATGTCATTATCTAGAATATTGGCAAAAAAAATGGTGCAAATGGCTCTGAGCACTATGGGACTCAACATCTTAGGTCATAAGTCCCCTAGAACTTAGAACTACTTAAACCTAACTAACCTAACGACATCACACACACCCATGCCCAAGGCAGGATTCAAACCTGCGACCGTAGCAGTCCCGCGGTTCCGGACTGCAGCGCCAGAACCGCTAGACCACCGCGGCCGGCAGAGTATTGGCACTAGAGCACATGTCAACCACTGTTTTTTAACTCTTCCTCTTTTTAACAATATTACTTTTGTCATGTTCTTCTTTTTATTGCTTTTTATTACTGTAATGCCTTTTATACGATATAAGCTTATTATATACTTCAACTATTGTATCCCCCTTTGTTTTCGCTGTTTCAATTAACTATCGAAAACTAGTGTATGCCGACATTAGCGACATCTGGTGAACTTACAACACAAACATCTTGTGGCTACTGTACGGCAGCTTGTTTCAAACAGTAGTACTAATGACAACATGACTCGTGCATGTGATGTTATTTATACGTATTTGATGATACTGGTGCTGATTCTGCATTTAACATTTGACGAAGCCACTATGGCTGCAGAACATTAGGACTTTGTTTTTATGAAACAGGTATGCCTCTTCATATTTAAAGCTCACAAAAGTAAATTTTGTCAGTATTACTTTTGATTATGGTCTATGAATTGTTCTTAAGCTGTATACAGTTTGCGAGTGTATTTATGTTTTTCCCATTTGCTGGAGATCTGATAATAACTGATAATCTAGTCGGCCCCCAGTAGCTGAGAGGTCAGCGCGACAGAATGTCAATCCTAAGGGCCCGGGTTCGATTCTCCGCTCAGGGACCTAATCATCATCACTCCATCCCCATCGATACGCAAGTCGCCAAATCGATAGACTTGTACCAGGCGAATGATCTACCCGACTGCAGGCCTTCGCCACACGACATTTATTTACCGATAATCTGTTATCAAACAGTTAGTGACCATAGACGTGAATTAAAGGAAACTTATTACATATACGGGTCACTGTTCTTTCGCGACGATGTCGCAGCTTGTGAGACAATTTAGAATGACACCAGCGCTACAGTATCGTACTTATGCGCCAACATCGGGCAAGCGACTTTCAATTAAAATGCCTCATCTTCACGGGAATATACGAGGGCTATTCGAAAAGTAAGTTCCAATCGGTCGCGAAATGTAAATCATTCTGATAATCCGATGAGGGTTTGGACAGATGCATTGGGTAGTGCCTCTAGTATGTCCTCCAATCGCGGTACGTCGCTCTTTCCAATTCTGAGAGCGCAGTGAGTGCGAAAAGGGTGTCTAGAAAATAGTCTCTCTCGCAAAGTATGAGGGTCTGGTGAGAGATTTCGCCTGATGTCCTGCAGCCCACATAACATAAACGTCATGCGTTTCGTCCTTCATGACAATTTTCGGCCGCACTCTGCAGGGGAGATAAAGATGTTTCTGCAGCGTTTCCGATTAGAAGTGTTTGGTCACACTCAACACAATCCGTAAATGGCTCGTCGTGAGTTTCGTCTCTGCTCATATGAGCTGCTGGCTATGAGAACAACGTTTTGGCACAGACAACGAGCTGTAGACAAGCGGAGGGAATCGGCGAAAAGCACAGGCCTTCTATGTCGAGGGTATTGGTTGGTGCAACGCTACGAAAAATGTTTAAGTCAGACCGACGATTATGCAGGGAAGTAACTGTAAGGTATAGCTAACTATCGCGAATAAAACATTTTCGATTTTCACTGTGGTTTCCATTTCGCAACCGATCGGAAAATTTCTTTCCAAATAGCCCTCGTACACAATAGATGTACGAGTACAGGTTGTGCACACGGTCGACGACATATGGAAGTTTGGTCTGGCCGTGAGTCGAAGTCTGACAGGCTGTAGTCGATATTCAAAACTGTGAATACATTTCATGTTCTTTAATTCCATTTTCCCCTCGAGACATGTGAGTCTCATCTTTATCTACGATAACGATGGAATCTGAAGAAATAAATTAAAATTTTTGTGGGACAGCCAGTACTTGAACCCAGTCCTCTTGCTTACTTTTTTTTCAACGCATAATGGAACCATTTTTTTTGAAGATGTAATAATCTTTATTGAACAGATTAACAGTACATACAGTACATGGTGAGGCATTGGCGTCGGATGTTGCCTTTCAGCATCCCTTGAGATGTCGGTCGATCACGATACGCTTGCGACTTCAGGTAATCCCAAAGACAATAATCACACGGACTGACGTCTGGGGACCTGGGAGGCCAAGCATGACGAAAGTGGCGGCTGAGCACACGATCATCACCAAACGACGAGCACAAGAGATCTTTCACGCGTCTAGCAATATGGGGTGGTTCTAATAAAACCCCATGTCATTGCAAGCATGTGTGTCAATTTTTACCTCTCTATCCACATTATTCCGTGGTCTATTAGGTTTTCAAATTTATACTGACTTTTTGATCATGCTCCATGGCAGGTAACTGGGACGTTAGTGGCCACTAGGCGGGAAAAATACCACTGGTTGAACTTCACAAATAATAATGTATAAAATGCAACAATTAATAACAAGAAGTGGAGGAAGGCTAACTATGCAACAGTTCTTCAAGATACAATTTAAACATATACAAATGATTTTTAGTTTAACAAAAATACTACAGAACAAAATGTAACACATTTTTGTCTTCTTTTTTTTTGTGTTGATGCATGAGAACGTGGATAAGAGTGTTGCATCATGTGATGGGTAGGCATGGTACACCCCAACTTTGAGGGGGGTCAAGGAAGACGCTGCGGAGATAACCGGCAAAGGTTTGTTGGCAACATAGTTTTCGAGTTAGGGTGCTATGCGCGGTCACAACTTTGTACCAGAAGTCGAGGACTGTATGCGGACCACTACGAAAGAGGTATTCTAAAGCCTGTCCTCGAAACCAGATGAGTGTATGGTGCTTAGCAAGAGGGTAGTGAAATGTCTGGGGCAACAACAGCAAATCCGGAGTTACCGTCGTTGGCGGGGCACGGAGGTAAAAGCCCACGATTCGTTCGATGAGGAGCCATACGTTTCGTTTCGGGGGGCACGTAAGACGGTGCTCGTCGGTGTCTTCGAGCTGACAGACAGGGCAGAGCGGGGAGGTGGCCAGTCCTATGCGATAAAGTCCACTATTAGTCGGGAATTTGCCATAGACTAAAACATACCAGAGTGCAGACACAGACGATGGTAAAAAGGGTACGTGCACACACCCCCAAACCGTTCGCCAGTTAATGTCAGGGTGCTGTAGCACCTTGGGGTCGCAAGGGTTGGACAGCATAAACAAACGGTAATAGTCTTTTTACGGGGAGGACGGGTGACTGGAAGATCGGCCTGAACGTAGCTGAGTTCTATGAAACAATTGGCGACATTGTACAATAATGGAGATATAGGTGCCACATTGATCGGTGGTTCGAGAGAAGCTGGTTGGAGGATATCTAAGAGACTGCGTGTTAACTCTTCCTAGGAGATATTCTACTACTTTTGAGCTACGATAGAAGCATTTTTTCACTCTGATTTCCAACTTATATTCTGCCATAATTTTGACATTATACCGATATACCTTGGCAATAGATGTACATTTTTGTTAACTCGGGCAACGACTTATCCGATATAGGTTTCGTGATTGTCTCATATCGTGGCAACGGATGAAGCTTTCACAAAATAAGAGCCGTCGCAGAGCGTTGTAGTCGCCTATCATGATGAGGAGGACGTTCCATGTCACATATGAGCTCGTTTCTGAGCGCGTACCAACTAGAGCTGTTTATAAAATATAGACATAACGGTAATCTGTACATAAATACTGATCTGTATCGGCGACAATATTCTCACTGACGAGTGCCGATATTTTTATTTCATATTATCTTTTTTCACAGTTTTTGATAAATGTTTGAAGTTATTTGAGCCGTCCTGCGGCTTGCGTTGGTGCCGTTGCTAGGTTGGCATCGTTTAGTTGGTGTAGTTGCTAGAATGAGATTTTCACTCTGCAGCGGAGTGTGCGCTGATATGAAACTTCCTGGCATATTAAAACTGTCTGCCCGACCGAGACTCGAACTCGGGACCTTTGCCTTTCGCGGGCAAGTGCTCTACCAACTGAGCTACCGAAGCACGACTCACGCCCGGTACTCACAGCTTTACTTCTGCCAGTATCCGTCTCCTACCTTCCAAACTTTACAGAAGCTCTCCTGCGAACCTTGCAGAACTAGCACTCCTGAAAGAAAGGATACTGCGGAGACATGGCTTAGCCACAGCCTGGGGGATGTTTCCAGAATGAGATTTTCACTCTGCAGCGGAGTGTGCGCTGATATGAAAGTTTGGAAGGTAGGAGACGAGGTACTGGCAGAAGTAAAGCTGTGAGGAGCGGGCGTGAGTCGTGCTTCGGTAGCTCAGATGGTAGAGCACTTGCCCGCGAAAGGCAAAGGTCCCGAGTTCGAGTCTCGGTCGGGCACACAGTTTTAATCTGCCAGGAAGTTTCATATCAGCGCACACTCCGCTGCAGAGTGAAAATCTCATTCTGGATTCATCAACAGTCCTATTACCAACCACGATGTAAATCGCGTCCGGCCTTCTTAACGGCGAGAAATATGCCCCGTTTTAACCACGTACAGACCGGCGGAACGTTTTTGCCTAACCACAACGTAGATGAGCTACCAAGCTAGCCGAAATCTTGATGATAATAAGACGAAAATGAGGGCGCTCTCGGCGGTGGGTGAAGCAGTGCAGCTTCCAGACGCAGCGGCGACGTTAATGGGGCTCTGCCTGGAGGCCGTGCAGACGCGCCGCTCTTGACACTCCGCGGCTGGGTCGAGGTGAGCGCGTGTTCCGTTTGTGGATGAGCTGCGGCTGCCCGCCGGGTACTTTGCCGGCCGAACACGTCCTCGGGTGTCGTGTGAAAGCATTTCCATAGAATGTAGTGAAACTCTAGGCTCACTCCACCGTCGATGGAGGAATGTAGGTGCTTGTCGTTTTCTACACCTATTTCCACATACGTACTCGGCAAGGCACTGGATAGTGTGTCGGTGGATGTCTACATTTACATAGGTACTCCGCAATCCACCATGGCGGCCGGTATCCTGTATCACAACCAGTCACTTCCTTCACTTTTCAACTCGCAAATACGGCGAGGGTAAAACCATTATCTGTATGGCCTCGTATGACTCCTAATTTCTCTTATCTTATCTTGGTAGTTGCAATTGCAGTATATTAACAACGTGCAGCCGATATTTTTATAGCCTGGTTCAAATGGTTCAAATAGATCGAAGCACTATCGGACTTAACATCTGAGGTCGTCAGTCCCGTGGACTAAGAAATACACTACTGGCCGTAAAAATTGCTAAACCAAGAAGAAATGCAGATGATAAACGGGTATTCATTGCACAAATATATTATACTAGAACTGACATGTGATTACATTTTCATGCAATTTGGGTGCATAGATCCTGAGAAATCAGTACCCAGAATAACCACCTCTGGCCGTAAGTTAATCATAACAGAGCTTGGATGGCGTGTACAGGTACAGCTGCCCATGCAGCTTGAACACGATACCACAGTTCATCAAGAGTAGTGACTGGCGTATCGCGACGAGCCAGTTGCTCGGCTACCATTGACCAGACGTTTTCAATTGGTGAGAGATCTGGAGAACGTGCTGGCCAGGGCAGCAGTCGAATATTTTCTGTAGCCAGAAAGGCCCGTACAGGACCTGCAACATGCGGTCGGGCATTATCCTGCTGAAATGTAGGGTTTCGCAGGGATCGAATGAAGGGTAGAGCCATGGGTCGTAACACATCTGAAATGTAACGTCCACTGTACAAAGTGCCGTCAATGCGAACAAGAGGTAAGCGAGACGTGTAACCAATGGCACCCCATAAAATCACGCCGGGTGATACGCCAGTATGGCGATGACGAAAGTGCGTTCACCTCGATGTCGCCAAACACGGATGCGACCATCGTGATGCTGTAAACAGAACCTGGATTCATCCGAAAAAATGACGTTATGCCATTCGTGCACCCAGGTTCGTCGTTGAGTACATCATCACAGGCGCTCCTGTCTGTGACGCAGCGTCAACGGTAACGGCAGCCGTGGTCTCCGAGCTGATAGTCCATGCTGCTGCAAACGTCGTCGAACTGTTCGTGCAGATGGTTGTTGTCTTGCAAACGTCCCCATCTGTTGACTCAGGGATCGAGACGTGGCTGCACGATCCGTTACAGCCGTGCGGATAAGATGCCTGTCATCTCGACTGCTAGTGATTCGAGGCCGTTGGGATACAGCACGGCGTTCCGTATTACCCTCCTGAACCCACCGATTCCATGTTGTCCTAAAAGTCATTGGATCTCGACCAACGTTAGCAGCAATGTCGCGATACGATAAACCGCAATCGCGACGGGCTACAATTCGACCTTTATCAAAGTCGGAAACGTGATGGTACACATTTCTCTTCCTTACACGAGGCATCACAACAACGTTTCGCCAGGCAACGCCGGTCAACTGCTGTTTGTGTATGAGAAATCGGTTGGAAACTTTCGTCATGTCAGCACGTTGTAGGTGTCGCCACCGGCGCCAACCATGTGTGAATGCTCCGAAAAGTTAATCATTCGCGTATCACAGCATCTTCTTCCTGTCGGTTAAATTTCGCGTCTGTAGCTCTTCATCTTCGTGGTGTAGCAATTTTAATGGCCAGTAGTGTATATGCCTTGGTAAGAGTCCTAATGTCTCTGATCTTATCTTGGTAGCCCGTAAGGGGAGACGGTACTCAAGTGGACTTCAAAAATACGATTTTTAAATTTTAGCTTATTCGAAATGCCTGGTCTTTCCTGCGTGAAACAGTTTTTGTTTTATATAAATACGACAATTTTTTCGTGAGATATGATGGTTTCCCTGACGCTCTATGCAATCTGGGGACAGGTAGACTTATGACGGTGTATGTGCCGAACAACCGTATGGTCCTAATGTCACAATTTCTAAATTAGAGTGCATTGGGCATGTACGGAAGGGAATGGGGTCTAGGTTGAGAAGATTATTGAAAGAAAAGTAAAAAAATAATATTGGATGGTGGTGAGAAGATAGGTGGTAAAGGTCGTCTGACAAATGTTGAAGTAGATAGATTACAGAATTATTATCGCTTGGGCAGAAGAAGAAAGGTAGGGAATTTAAAAAACATGAGAAAGGCTGTATGGGCTATCTTTTTCCATAAGCTTTCCACAAATGAAAATCCAGTGCCCGATGCTGACGCTTGGTGCAAGTACAAAAAAATGGTTCAAATGGCTCTGAGCCCTATGGGACTTAACATATGAGGTCATCAGTCCCCTAGAACTTAGAACTACTTAAACCTAACTAACCGAAGCACATCACACACATCCATGCCCGAGGCATTATTCGAACCTGCGACCGTAGCGGTCGCGCGCTTCCAGACTGAAGCGCCTAGAACCGCTCGGCCACCGGCTGCCGGCGGTGCAAGTACAGGAGGAGTGCCAGATATGACCACAAACATTCTTCACCTGCATCAGAAATGGATGAAATTAAACCTTTGTAAAGATACCTTGTTGAAGAAATGTCTTCATGGGAGAACCCAAAATTTAAATGAATGTGTGAATTCTGTCATTTGGAACCGGTTAACGAAAACTGTATTTGTTCAGCTTACAACCGTCAAATTTGGTGTTTATGATGCTATTTTATGCTTCAATGATGGTGTAATTAGAAAACAGGATGTTTTGGAATTATTGGGCATAAAATCTAGTGTAAATACTGCAAAATACTTGGTCCAAATATGTAAAGAGAGAATCAACAAAGCAGATATTGCTAATTTAAATTGCACAAAAGAAGACAGACAGAAAAGAAGAGAGGTCAAGAGAAGAAAAGAAGACCAGTATGATTCAGATGGTGTTCAGTACGGTGCAGGAAAATCTTAGTGGTAATTCTCGTCGATAACTGTACTACAAATGCAATATTAAACTTTAAATGGATTTTTCTCAAAACTACATTTTGTTACTGTGGTGTTAGAAAGATGACATTTGGTCAATTTGTACTACAGATGGTAAAATGTTATTACTAGTAAATTGAGAACCACCAAACAATCAGAAACTATTTTATAATAATTAATGTACAAAAAAGTTAAATTTGACTAGTGAAACAATAATTTTTTCTTCAAAAACAGAAGAGGTATCACGTTCATTTTAATTGTAAATTGAGGCATACATGTTATATATATGCAGTAAAAATTTCAATGTTTTATCACTTGTAGTTCTTTTGAAAAGCGTACCTGTTCAAAAATGGCTCTGAGCACTATGGGGCTTAACTTCTAAGGTCATCAGTCCCCTAGAACTTAGAACTACGTAAACTTAACTAACCTAAGGACATCACACACTTCCATGCCCGAGGCAGGATTCGAACCTGCGACCGTAGCGGTCGCGCAGTTCCAGACTGTAGCGCCTAGAACAACTCGGCCACAAAGGCCGGCCGTGAAAGAGTGTCCCGCCTTTGCATTCTTTTTGATAGCGACAGCGCTACGCTCAGTGAAAGTGAGGACGAATTACGAGACCTGGTCTAATCAGCATGGAATACGAAATGACAGTTAATGGAAGGAATAGGAAAGCCTGTTCAAAGGGTAAAATAGCATTGGCAGAATAGGGATAAAAATTGCCCTCCGTCTCCACTTAAGCGCATTGTATGTTGACGGCAGTATAATCGATCTGTAGTCAAATTCAAATGCTGATTGTCTGCATTTTCTCACTAGTTTTCCTCCAAAGGACGTCGCTTTCACTCCAGGGATTCCCAGTTGAGCTTCAGTAGCATTACTGTAACACTTACGTTTTGTTCGAATCTACCGGTAACAAATCTAGCAGCCAGCCTCTGAATCTTTTCGATGTCTTCCTTCAGTTCTCCCTAGTACGGATCCCAAACACTCGAGCAAAACTCAAGAATAGGTCGCAAGTGCCCTGTATGGGGTCTCCTCTATAGGCGAACCACTCTTTCCTAAAATTCTCCCAATGAACCGAAGTCGACCATACGCCCTCCCTACAATTCTCACGTGCTCGTTCCATTTATGACCACTTCTTAACATTACTTTCAGATATTTAAACGGCGTGACTGTGTCAAGCAGGACACTAGTGATACTGTAGCCGAACACCTGCTTTTCCTACTCATCCGCATTAACTTACATTTTTCCACATTTAGATCTACACTCCTGGAAATTGAAATAAGAACACCGTGAATTCATTGTCCCAGGAAGGGGAAACTTTATTGACACATTCCTGGGGTCAGATACATCACATGATCACACTGACAGAACCACAGGCACATAGACACAGGCAACAGAGCATGCACAATGTCGTCACTAGTACAGTGTATATCCACCTTTCGCAGCAATGCAGGCTGCTATTCTCCCATGGAGACGATCGTAGAGATGCTGGATGTAGTCCTGTGGAACGGCTTGCCATGCCATTTCCACCTGGCGCCTCAGTTGGACCAGCGTTCGTGCTGGACGTGCAGACCGCGTGAGACGACGCTTCATCCAGTCCCAAACATGCTCAATGGGGGACAGATCCGGAGATCTTGCTGGCCAGGGTAGTTGACTTACACCTTCTAGAGCACGTTGGGTGGCACGGGATACATGCGGACGTGCATTGTCCTGTTGGAACAGCAAGTTCCCTTGCCGGTCTAGGAATGGTAGAACGATGGGTTCGATGACGGTTTGGATGTACCGTGCACTATTCAGTGTCCCCTCGACGATCACCAGTGGTGTACAGCCAGTGTAGGAGATCGCTCCCCACACCATGACGCCGGGTGTTGGCCCTGTGTGCCTCGGTCGTATGCAGTCCTGATTGTGGCGCTCACCTGCACGGCGCCAAACACGCATCATTGGCACCAAGGCAGAAGCGACTCTGATCGCTGAAGAGGACACGTCTCCATTCGTCCCTCCATTCACGCCTGTCGCGACACCACTGGAGGCGGGCTGCACGATGTTGGGGCGTGAGCGGAAGACGGCCTAACGGTGTGCGGGACCGTAGCCCAGCTTCATGGAGACGGTTGCGAATGGTCCTCGCCGATACCCCAGGAGCAACAGTGTCCCTAATTTGCTGGGAAGTGGCGGTGCGGTCCCCTACGGCACTGCGTAGGATCCTACGGTCTTGGCGTGCATCCGTGCGTCGCTGCGGTCCGGTCCCAGGTCGACGGGCACGTGCACCTTCCGCCGACCACTGGCGACAACATCGATGTACTGTGGAGACCTCACGCCCCACGTGTTGAGCAATTCGGCGGTACGTCCACCCGGCCTCCCGCATGCCCACTATACGCCCTCGCTCAAAGTCCGTCAACTGCACATACGGTTCACGTCCACGCTGTCGCGGCATGCTACCAGTGTTAAAGACTGCGATGGAGCTCCGTATGCCTCGGCAAACTGGCTGACACTGACGGCAGCGGTGCACAAATGCTGCGCAGCTAGCGCCATTCGACGGCCAACACCGCGGTTCCTGGTGTGTCCGCTGTGCCGTGCGTGTGATCATTGCTTGTACAGCCCTCTCGCAGTGTCCGGAGCAAGTATGGTGGGTCTGACACACCGGTGTCAATGTGTTCTTTTTTCCATTTCCAGGAGTGTAGCTGCCATTCGTCACGCGTAATGGAAATTTTATCTAAGCCGTGTTGTATCTTTCTCCTGCCGATACGCTTGTCTCTGATGAACAATCACCGTCGAGTTCAACATACTGGTTTCCAAAAAAGTCTCGAGCTACTCACATATCTGTGAACCTATTCCATATGCTGGTACCTTCGTTATCAGCCTGCAATGGGGCTCCGTATCAAATGCTTTCCGGAAATCTCTAAATACGGACTCTGTCTACTGCCCTTCATACATAGTTCGCAGT